>NC_135655.1:36585920-36919843 GCF_964188315.1 Podarcis muralis
TAGGTCCATTGAAATTAATGGTCATGACTAACTGAGCTCCAGTCATTTCAAAGGCCACCTCTGAAGATTAGTTGAATAAAAACCGGGCTGTATATTTCCTTCACGTGAACCAAGTTGCACACAGTTACAGGGCACCGTATCTGCAAAAAAAAAAAGAAAAGAAAAAGAAAGTACCGCATTTGTTGCAGGAATAGTATGGATGCTACTTCTGCGGGCTGTATCTGCAGCAGATCTCGGCAACAGGGATTGGCAAAGAACTGGGAATGCACTGTTCTTATAAAGGTTTTTTGCACAGGACTCTTTACATATGACATCTCTGCTGCTGCTTCAAACCAATTTGTGCAATGTCTTCTGCCTGCAAAGCTGTTTAGCAACCGGACAAGTGGGGCCACACCCTGCGGGGCCCAAATATCACTTGCTGATGATAAGCAATATACTGATGCGTGGAAAGGGTTTACAGGAGGTCTGAGGAAGCCAAATGCAGCCTCACCTCCAGGCATGGCTGGCCAGCCCTCAGCCCTACCCCACAAGCTCATTCAATACCTTTGCCTGGGAGGAGTGTGCTCTTAAACTGAGAGCAGGCCCCTTGCTTGCATAGATGGCAGATGGAACAACACATGTGGGTGTCAGAAACTTCAGACAAAGTAAAACGAACAAACAAGAAATGCTTTAGACTTCTCAATAGAATAGGGCAAAGTCTACACCTTCTCCACAGCTTCTCACAAAGGTGAGAGTCACAGTTGTTGCTCTGTGCACTTTTGACTCTGGGCCCACCAACTACAGGAGCACCCAGGTTGCCTGCAAGGGAAGGTGACCCTCAGGCTGCAAACATTTTGCCACCACTGCATTTACAGGAATACCAATGAACCAAGAAGCGACAGAGGCAGAAGACTATCCCTTCATTTCCACTGCAGAGCCATCGTATCCTTTGATTTGTAATGTCATTTTATAAAGTCCTGGTACAAATGCTCAGAGCCATCCCAGAGTTATTTTGCTCCAGGGAAATCCTGTTGTTAACCACAGCTATAAAATAGGAATAAAGAGTGAAAGGGAATTGTCAATCTTCTAGAAGGGTGCAATTTTTAGTCAAAGCATATTGGTCACACACATTCTGGATGTTTTCGGTGTACATAGCACTTTCTTGGGGATAGGTTGCTTTGAAACGAATCGGCTTACATCTGAGCAAACATGCAAAGCAAAAGTGTCCATACATTTAACATGCTTCTTGAACAAGGTACCTTTATCCCTGAAAATTTATATTTTAATGGGAAATCACTACAAATACCCCCTCCTCAGCAACGACTGCAAGATTCTTCAGAGCTGGAATATGTTTGGAAATAGGTTTTGTACTTGAACTTTGAATATGATCAATTTCTTTATCAGCAGTACTTCTCCTGACTATTTTACTAAATTATATATTCCATTGCAAATTATATTTCATTTCTAGGGCATTAGCCAGTATCCACAGTTTGTATTTTAATACCCAAAGAGGGTTTTTTTGTATGCCATTGTAGGTGGAATACTGAAATACCTTAGGGATAATTGAGTCCGTTTCTGAGAATATGGCTCTGTCCTATTTAAAGAGGCATTATCTGCAGAGCATTGAAGATGTAAAAATAAAATAAAAAATACACTGTTTTAGGGGAAGGAGGAATCTGACTATAATACAGCCACAGGTATAATTCTGACAAAGATTTCTATTTCTTGCCTGTGTCAATGGGTAGTAATGATTCCCCATATGATCTCAGTGGGACTTGGGGCATTCTGGGAAATGTGGTCTTTAAGATGATCTGAGCCTAAGTTGTTCAGGACTCAAGAACCCCGAACCTAGACCTAACTGGCAGGGTCTCTAGACATAACTGCTTTTTAATTGTTTTATTTCTTTCCCCTCTATCTCCCCTCTCAAATAGGTATAACCAGTGCTATTTTTCTAGAAAAAGGGGTGCCAGAACTCAACACAAGCATCTCCCTTGTTCTCTTTGAATGGCAATGGCACCCACTTGAGAGATAACTTGAACCCACCTGAGGGGTGCTGGAACTGAGTTCCTGTGAGTTCCCCCTGGGAAAAGCCCTATAGGTATACCTGCTTTTGCCGCATGCATGTAAGCTTATGAGGAAGAGGGAGTCTGTTTGGAGTGGAAGTGAACTTATGGCACAACCAACAGGTATTACAGGTGGTCCCAAACAGGTTGTGCTAACTGGGATTAGAGGCTGGGGCCCGCCCTCCCCCCAAATTCTATGAAGGGGCCAGGCCCCCTCAACATTCTTCAGTGGCCATGCACACTCACACAAGCTGTGAGGTGTCTGCATGACACCTCAGCACGCCTTGTGGCATGCACAAGTGACGTCAGCTCACAGAGGGGCATGCTGATGTCATGCGCGCATGCCGCAGGGCATGCTGATACCGTGCAGTCCTGGCCCCATCAATCACAGGGGCAAGGTGCCGCATGTGGTCCCACTTAGCAGGTCTGGTTTTGGTCAGTGCTGGAATGTGTAGCTACTTAGGGACCACATGTCTGATGCTGCTGTATGTTCCATGATGAAATAATGTGTGTGTGTGTGTGTGTGTGTGTGTGTGTGTGTGTAAAAAAATATATCAATAAACTAAATATCTCTGTCCAAACCAATTATACCCTGGCTTTCCATTAAAAAAAAAAAAGGTATTCAGGGTGGCTAACAACAGTCAAAATAATAAAAAGAAGTGCTAGCAACTACAGATCAAGAAAAATTCAAAGATTATTTCTTAACAAGATGCATAATGCAAAAGTACAACAAGAATCAGAGGTATGTTTAATTTTTTTATTTAAACCCTTACAGAGCAGCTTTAACACTAAAACATTAAAAACAACTTCCCATACACCAAAGGCTTTCTTTAATATGTGTTTATATATAATGTTTTATATGAGTGTATATTGTTGTTGTTTAGTCGTCTTAGTTGTGTTCGACTCTCCGTGACCCCATGAACCAGAGCAGGCCTTGGAAACTCTCACTTTCTTCTCAAATCTTCTCCTTTTTTATGTCCATGGAGTTTTCTCGGCAAAATACTGGAGTAGTTTGCCAGTTCCTTCTCCAGGTGGATCACATTTAGTCTAAACTCTCGGCTATGATCTGTCCGTTTTGGGTGGCCCTGCACGGCATAGCTCAGAGCTTCTTAGAGTTATGCAAGGCCCTTCGCCACGACAAGGCAGTGATCCATGAAGGGGTAAGTATATATACACACGGTATAAAATTATATAAAACTAATGTTCTGTATTTGGTGACAGCAGCCACGAAATTAAAAGACGCCTGCTTCTTGGGAGAAGGGCAATGACAGGCCTAGACAGCATCTTGAGAAGTAGAGATGTCACCTTGCCAACAAAGGTCCGTATAGTTAAAGCCATGGTTTTCCCAGTAATGATGTATGGAAGTGAGAGCTGGACCATAAAGAAGGCTGATCGCCGAAGAATTGATGCTTTTGAATTATGGTGCTGGAGAAGACTCTTGAGAGTCCCATGGACTGCAAGAAGATCAAACGCATCCATTCTTAAGGAAATCAGCCCTGAGTGCTCACTGGAAGGACAGATCGTGAAGCTGAGGCTCCAGTACTTTGGCCACCTCATGAGAAGAGAAGACTCCCTGGAGAAGACACTGATGCTGGGAAAGATGGAGGGCACAAGGAGAAGGGGGCGACAGAGGACAAGATGGTTGGATAGTGTTTTCGAGGTTACCAGCATGGGTTTGACCAAACTGCGGGAGGTAGTGGAGGACAGGGGTGCCTGGCGTGTTCTGGTCCATGGGGTCACGAAGAGTCGGACACGACTAAACGACTAAACAACAACAACAACAATGTTCTGTATGATTTTAATGTACATAATTGTTGTAACTGTTTTTGAATATTGTGTTGTGAAATGGCTTTAAGATGCTTCATAGGAAGCGATAATAATAATAATAATAATAATAATAATAATAATAATAATAATAATAGGAAGGTCCTAAGTCTGTAGTGGGAAAGCACTACCTCTGTAACCCGATTCTCTGTCAACCTCTGGTAGCTCTCCTTGTTCCTACCTCTGAAATATAGGGATTTGTCTTTATTTATCTGAACGACTTCTAGCCCATCTGTCATCAGTACTGAGAGCAGGGAACAACATAATATGAAACAACAACCAAATCAATACATAACAGCACTAGATCAAATACTACCACAAGTAATATAGTAAGAAATAACAAATGGATAATACATACAAAGTGCTTTGAACACTTGCAAGTGCTATACAAATCTTAAGTATTGCTATCTTTAAATATTTCCTGCTAAATGTATTATAGAAGCATTTCCTGCGAATAACATCTGTTCCACTGCAAACGTTCTGTAGGAGGCAGAATGATGTAATTTAAGTCATAGGATAATTTTTCACCTGCTAGAACAAGACATATTGTGGCATATTCCTTTTTTAAAAACAAAGGGAAATATAAACTTAGGGCAATATCAGTTTTATTTTCATGCATGAAGAAATTAGACTCCAATTTCCTCAACTATTTGAGATAAATAGTGAATGTTAGGAAACAATGTTTCTCCTTCAGTAAAAAAAATACATTTGCTCCGACAGCTGAAGATGGGAAATAGACCTGCTGTAGGAACCCACGACTCTAACCAACGACTCAATCTAGTGAGGACAGAGCTAGTTTCAAAGCCCTCCTAGAATCCATGTGACATCTTCCGTTTTGGTGAGTCGGGGGCTCCTTGAGCAGCACCTTCTCCAGCCTGGGTGCAATCCTGTCCTTCCTGACAACAACAACAGCAGCAAATCTCCCATTCATTTTAATGGAGCCTCTGTAACTTTCTGTGTTTATGTTAATTGCTTTGAACGAAAAATGGTTCTTAGAGCTCTTCTGCTATAGAAACTCTTCTGCTCAAAATGTCCTTTGAGCTCTGGATACATCAGTGAAATTGATTACTGGGAACTGAAGCCCACATAGTCACATGCTAGCATGATCTCCCCCCGCTTTCCTGAAGGAGCTTCTCCACCCCCATCATTCAGTCAAGGTCCAACACTGAGGTCCAACACCGAGGGCCTTCTGGCGGTTCCCTCACTGTGAGACATGAGGTTACAGGGAACCAGTCAGAGTGCCTTCTTGGTAGTGGTGCCCGCCCTGTGGAAGGCCCTCCCATCAGACATCAAGGAAATAAACAACTATCTGACTTTTAGAAGACATCTGAAGTTTTTATTGTTTGATGCTTTATTGTATTTTAAATATTTTGTTGGAAGCCACCCAGAGCGGCTGGGGAAACCCAGCCAGATGGGCGGGGTATAAATAATAATAATAATAATAATATGTTGTTGTTGTTGTTGAAGGAGAAGAGTGAATTCAAAAACATGGATGGATCCGAATGAAATTCTTGTAGGGCTTCCCTTACCAAGGCAGTTTTAAGACTGTATGTTGTTGTCCTATGAGTACTACTCTTGAGTTTCATTCCATATAGTTTGGCCCTAAAAATGTTTCAAATAAACATGTCGCCTGACCTATCCTCTTTTGAGTGGCACTTTTTTCTTTTCAGATGCTTTTGGGTTGCTTTTTTTTCTTCTTTTAGTTTCTTGAGGTTTTGCAATCGCTACCTATGCTTTCTGGATCCTTTAATAAATAGTGGCAAGGCGTCTCTGAACTTAAGGGGCAAACTGTACTGGCTAACCTTGTAAGACTTTATCCCTTTGTGCCAAGAGCAATCATTATTAGGTAATGAAAGAGTGTATAAGAAAGTAGTCGATTATTTATGATAGAAACAAAATGAAACTAATGGGACAAGATTTGAAAGCTGTGATGCATGAAAGGTACTATAGAAGCGGCTCTGGCACCATGACAAATCAAGAGAAAGACTCAGTGGGAAGCAACAGTGTGAACATGACTACCAAGAAAAAAGAATGGATGTCCTGACCAAATCCTCGCCATCTGGTGTTTATTTAATACACAATGGAGGTCAAATGGCTACAGATCCTTTTTGCCTTAGTCCACCGACTACAAGAATGGAAGGAATCAACGGGTTTATCAATATGCCTGGAAATGCTTCGCCGTATGATCTGATGGAGTTAATATTATTGGGGCAACATTCACATTAATATTTCAAGTGAGGAACTAAGGGGGGGGACCCCATGTATGGCAACTCAGCACAGGGCTGTAAATCAAATTATGTAACTGGAGCCCTCCAAACCTACCTATTTTTAAAAGGTAGTTAGATAGTAATTCTGACTGGAAACATGCATATCTTCCACATGCCGGATGACACTTTGGGGCCTGCTCCCCGAGTTTTCCTTTCCTTCTTTTCTTTCCACTAGAGTGATCGCACACTTACTTTATATAATTATTCCACTGGGATGACATTAACTTTGGGTGAAATATGTTTATTAGGCATTACATGTAAACAGCATACGCTATGAGTAAATCTTATGTATATTTAACAGTAGTATTTTACATAACATTCTGTTTCCTGTGGCTTCTCCCAGTTGTACACTCTTGGGAAAGGCGCTATTCCCTAATAAATAATGTCATCGAATTTCTCATGCATTGCACTGGAGTCCCACCTGCAGAGTACAGTGGTACCTCAGGTTACATACGCTTCAGGTTACATACGCTTCAGGCTACAGACTCCGCTAACCCAGAAATAGTGCTTCAGGTTAAGAACTTTGCTTCAGGATGAGAACAGAAATCGGGCTCCGGCGGCACGGCAGCAGCAAGAGGCCCCATTAGCAAAAGTGGTGCTTCAGGTTAAGAACAGTTTCAGGTTAAGAACAGACCTCCGGAACGAATTAAGTACTTAACCTGAGGTACCACTGTAGAGGCTATCTGTTAATATGAAAAGTGTGTGTGTGTGCATGTGGTCATGGAGGGAAAGTTCTTTAACACTCTGATGGAATTGAATTAAATAATAATAATTCATTTTTTCCCTCTGTTCCTCTGCAGAAACAAATTATTATTATTTAATTCAATGGCAACATACAAACAATGCATTTAAAGCAGGATTGTGGAATTGCAGACCTGGAAGCCCAAATGTGGCCCTCAAAGTATCTCTGTCTGGTCCTCACATCTCTCTCCCAGGCCACACCCTTTGCAGCCCTACTCTGCACCGTGAGTGTTTTTGAATTCTGAAAATGCCTCTTTCCTGTCTGGATGGAGGCTAGAGAGAGTTGTTTGCAGGTTTGTGTAGAAAATAGCCTGCAGTACGAAGGTAAAATGTCGATTCAGTGCTTCCCTGCTTTTGCCTCTGCCCCTGCCCACCACTGGCTTGTGGTTCCTGAAAGGAGATGCAGCCCTTGGGCTAAAAAAATGCTGCCCAGCTGTGATTTAAAGAAATATTCAGCATATTGCTTAACGCTGTCATGAAGGGTATCTCAAGGGCAAGAAGGGCTAAGGCGTGAAGATGAGACAAAATGGTGAAAAGCAGTCCCACAGACATGGCACACTTTTCCTGTGAACTTCTAGATAAGCTGTTTTAATTTTGGCAGTCAATGACCTTCTCCATTTAAAGAATGGCAGCTTGTTTTAAGAACGGGAGAAATTTAAGCATAGGGCCCTCTGAAAAATTCAGTGAATAAAGCAGGGAGAGTGCACAACAAAAGCCTCATCTGGAAGAACCCCACAAATTTTGCTCGCTCAGCTGATAGAGGGTGTATTTTTCATGATCGCAATCACTGTATAATTACTTAAGTGATTCGGGGGGGGGGGGGGACTTACATAGTAACATAACCCCTGAAGAGTTAATACTGGAATTTCAGGCTAGAGTTAGATTTTGCTTTGCTTTGCTTTTCAGTTTCACTTTCAGTTGTATTCTCTACCCATCTAGCAATAGAGACGCATGTTTTTATTTGCCTGCAGTTAAAAGTAAGAGTTTATTTGTTCTGTAGTTATGATGATGGGTAGAGCAGTGCTTATTGCTGAAAAGGTGCATTGTGAACCTACCATTCAGAACACTTCCTTGCATGTTTATCAAGTATTTTTATGAGTTTACAAAAGGAAGCCTATTATGCAGTAAATATTATACAAAGCTAAGGGCTCAATCTCATTGACTTCAACGGGAAAATTATGCATATTGATCTCTCCACCAATCTCTAGGGAGACTGTGCTTGACTATGGTTGCATTGTAGTGTGTTCTCACTCTGTTTCTAAACCTGTTTTTTGTTTTGTTTTTTGTATTAGTGTTGTTGTGAAACAAGATTAAAACCGGATTATTATTATTTTTAGAAAACTAATTCCACACTAGCTTTTACCTTTTCAATTATAACAGAAACTGTTTTGTTTTACATCTTTCTGTATCCCCTTGTAGACCGTGTCCTTTAACATCCTTTCTTTCTCATGAAACAAAAAATAAGCCAGCCATTTAATTCTTGGTGTTCATAAAAACTGTTCTGTTAAACTGACCTTTGCATAGGCCATTATGTAACGCTCTCTAGATGGAGGAGAAGTGAGGGCGAAGGTCATAGGATTTCTCTTCCCCTAGTCAGGCCCTCACATGCTCTGCTACATTGTGGGGTGCTATACACTCACCCACCAAAGATACCCCACCTAGAAATCCAGACCCTCCAAGTATCCCTATTTTTCAGGGATAGCCCCAGATTTACAGAAGCCATCCTGGTTTCTGGTTTGATCCCAGAATGTCCCACTTTTCCTTAGGACGTCCCTATTTTCATTATTATTTTCATAGGATGTCCCTATCTTTAGGACGCGAGTGGCGCTGTGGTCTAAACCACTGAGCCTCTTGGGCTTGCCGATCAGAAGGTTGGCAGTTTGAATCCCCACAACAGGGTGAGCTCCCATTGTTCAGTCCCAGCTCCTGCCAACCTAGCAGTTCAAAAGCACGCCAAAAACTGCAAGTAGATAAATAGGTACTGCTCCGGCAGGAAGGTAAACAGCGTTTCCGTGCGCTGCTCTGGTTGTGTCAGAAGTGGCTTAGTCATGCTGGCCACATGACCCAGAAAAACTGTCTGTGGACAAACGCCGGCTCCCTCGGCCTATAGAGCGAGATGAGCACCGCAACCCCAGAGTCGTCCATGACTGGACCTAATGGTCAGGGTACCTTTACCTTTAAGCTTAGCAATCATGGGATAAGAGGAATTGTTGCCTGGTAGACAACCTGGTTATATAACATAAAGCAGAGCACCAAATGAATACCACTTGCTGGAAACTGCAATTGCAGAGAGTGTGGCTCTTGCATTCAGGTCCTGCTTGCAGGCTTCCCATGAGTATCTGGTTGGCCACTGTGAACAAGAGACTGGACTAGATGGGCTGCTGGCCTCATCCAGGAGTCTATTTTTATGTTCTCCTTCCCAGTCTTTCTTTCTTGGGGAAGGCAGAAATCTAGGATTGTAAGGGGAATAGCAGAGGCAGGAAAGCTTGGTAAGGGGCATTTTGGGGGTGTTCAAGTTGAATGCATGAAAATCCCAATTCATTTTCTGAGATTACTGGAATGTCTCACCTAACCATACGAGTGATTAGGTGGTGACTGATTTTGTCTCCTGAGGTATGAAGCAGGGCCTGAAGAGGAGGCAAAGGATCTCTTTGTACTTGAGCGACTTACATCCTCCCCTCTCAGGTGTCCAATTGGTTCTCTGGCTCCCATATGTGATGGAATGGTGAACATATGAGGTAAATGCACTTAGCAGCACTTTAGACAAGTGGTGGTGGTGCTTGTGTTTACAGTTGGCTAAGAAGCTATGACCATTCATCCTTGTCTGTGCACTGCAGCTGCCTAAGAAATCCTATATGCAAAGGCAGAATGACATGTTAGGAGACTAAACACAAGGTTCCCAAGCCTGTGTTGGTGTTGTAGTAGTAATGTGGGGACTGTGAGACTGGGGGCAACATTTGCAAGGGTAAATTATCAGCGTACTTGCCAGGGTACACTTTTTAAAAACTACAAGTTTTTAAAAACTAATCAAGTTTTAGCTAAACTTGAAGAAGTATTAATCTCTCTCTCTCTCTTTCTTCTACCCCCTCCAGTCACTTTCTGATATATGCTAGCAGATTTCTTTTTACTCCTTTTCCTTTAGAAGAAGGAAAATTAATTGATAGCACTTCTATTCCTGTAAAAGGAACAATGTACCTGACATTATAGGGAACTGCTCTTTGTTATGTGAGAACTTCAAGCTACGTGAGTGATTCAGGGAGGTGAAGTGTGTCAGGCTGTAGGCAACAGTGGAATGCTATGCCAATTTTTGCCAGTAGCTGACGCTGAAAAAATAAGAAATTAATGCTTGTCAAAGGAATGTTATTTTATATATGTTGACATTTATTTAAAACATTTCAAGAACTTTACATGTTTATACTGAATGTTGATACCCTATTATTACTCATAGGATCCCAAAGTCCCCGATTCTAGGATGTCTGCTACACTTTTACATAATCAAAATCATGTTCCCATGCTGGCTCAATAATAGGCAATTATGTGTAAAATCATAAGCTGGTGGTAAACAAGGGGATCCTGAAAGAAGGTGTTCTTCTTCAAAACTGAAATAAATATTCCTGTGTTTGTGCCTTCATCCTCTGAATATGTATTTGGGGAACATACATGATAGAAAATCCACCCAGATTTGTATCAATCTGGATTGCTTCTGGCATTGTGGAAATCTTAGTTGTTTTGTGATAATTGTATATTACATTTAAACCCCCGATTTCAAGATTTTTTGGGGGGTGATCTTAATATGACTATTGTACTAGGGTGCCATGGGCATAATTTATTGTGGGGGGAAACTAAACAAGAGTGTATTTTCTGGACAAAAAACGCAAAAAAGCTGTACATGCAAAAAGGCAAGATTCCTAATACATTTTTACATGCCCTGAACATGCAACTTAAAAAATACACCCTGATATGTGTGTTGTGCAGAATGTATATGTACAAAATGTCAGTTAGATATGGTATGGGTGGATAGGATGGGATAGGTGGATCTGTCAATTTCGTTTTCTCATCTTTCCGATCTTAAGCTCAGCCCTCTACATTTCCACATCAGTTTGCAGTTTTTTGTGTGGAGGAATCTAGTAAGTAGAACTCAGTCATAGAGACTGTGTAGAGTTTATCTGGCTTCATCTGCAGTAGCAATAAACCAAAACTGAACAAGAACATGTAGCACAGCATTCCTGGCCATTTCACATTTCATTCAGTACATGGTCCTGTATTGGGAACAAAATCTGGATCCAGCTCACTGTAATATAAGATCCACCAAAGATCTACCTGTAGATATCAGAAGTGATGTTGGTATGCATGTTTAGGACATCATTCTACATTTCAGGTTAATACCTGAAGGAGGGAACAAAATGCAGTCCTTGGATAAATTAGGTCTGTAACTGGAGGCATTCTGAATCTTTTCCCCACCCTCTTTTGTTTACTTCCACTTTCAAAATGACATGGCAAGTTATGCTGATTTGCTTGATCAGATACAGCCATATTTCAAGGGCTAAAAGGCCACATGCTAGATTTGCTTCTTTTGCATAATTTATTCTGCTGCCAAGATCCAAGCTTTCAAAGAATTTGCAGTCATTTGACAAGGACTAGTGGAATAGGATAACAGGACATGCTGAAAGGGAAGAGGTGGGTTACAAGCTGGGAAGCCAAAGTTACCTTCTCCAGGAATTGGAAGCAACTGATGGTTACAATATATTTGATGCAGGACATCATATTTGTGTGACAATCCTTTAGTGCATGGAACATATAAAGCACTAAGCAATATATATACAGTGGTACCTCGGGTTAAGTACTTAATTCGTTCTGGAGGTCCGTACTTAACCTGAAACTGTTCTTAACCTGAAGCACCAGTTTAGCTAATGGGGCTCCTGCTGCCGCCGTGCCACCCGAGCACGATTTCTGTTCTTATCCTGAAGCAAAGTTCATAACCTAAAGCACTATTTCTGGGTTAGCGGAGTCTGTAGCCTGAAGTGCATGTAACCTGAAGCGTATGTAACACGAGGTACCACTGTATAATTTGGTCATAATGTGTTAGGGCAGGTGTGGATGGTGCTCAGGGTCCCTTCCAACTCTATGACTCTAAGGTGCCTTCCAGATGTGCCTCCCATCATCCAAAACTGTTCAAAAGTACCATATTGGCAACTCCAGTGTTGTGGATATTTGATAAGAGATGAGCCTCATTCAGTATATGAGTTTGGACTAGAATCACTTTTAGCTCTATTATTCCAAGAATCAGTAGGTATGATATATTTCTCCTGGAGAAGATGGAAACTGAGTAGCCCTGCTCAGGGTATCTTTAGGTGATTGTTTCCACCGAGGGCTTCCATGATCAAGACTAAGCTAAACAATGTGCCTTCATTTTATTTCAGGTTAGCCAATAGATTAGAGTATTGTCACCACCAGTGCTTTTTTCTGGGGGGACGCAGGGGGACACATACCCCTAAACATTTTGTGAATCCAGGTTTGGCATCATTGAGGGGCAGTATTTCAATATGAGTAGGAAAATGAGAATACCCCTAAACATTTGTTTAGGGGGGGAAAGCACTGGTCACCACATACTTTTTTTTCTTGTTAGTAGGACAAGTGCCTTTAATTATTTCAGTTACAGGAGATTTGTCTTTTGAAAACTGGACCATGTCCTATGCCATTTTCCTTCCTTCAGTTTTGCTATCCATCCATCCATTCATTTAGCATGTTACATTTCCTCTCATTTTGCAGAAAATGGTCCTATTTTCCTTGCACTAAGCAGAGTAGAGGGGAGACAGGGGTGAGAAAAGTGCTGACAGTCACCACTGATCATGTGGAGTGAGAGTTAGATTTCCAGCTGATTATTCACATTTGAATAATACGAGTGCCACATTGTGTACAGGACAAAAGGTGCTTTTAGGTAATCCCCATTTATTGTTATTATTGTACCAGATTCATCTTCCATTCCTCCCTTTCACCATCAGAAAGAAAAGGGGTGGGGGGGAGCAAGTAAAGAGTTTCCATCGTTTATGAAGATGAAAATGATGCACGCGCAACACACACTCACCCAAAGCTTCTTACTTAAATGTGCCTTTTAAGCAGACCCTCATCCAGCTATGCTACAGGAAATGAATTCTTCAAATGTTTCACATAAATGCCTTCTTTGGTGTCTCTTGCAGTGAGGAAATCATTTAAAGAGAAATGTTGAAAGAACCCAATTTCTTCCTTTTGGTCCTGAATCATAACCAAGGGGTACTAAATTATAGATTTGCAGTCCTCGCCTCAGGAACATATGAGTAATAGTTTAGATTCTTTTTCTGAGAGATTAGCACAGCATGGTAAGATACACATCAAGGGTGAAAAAACTAAGCCATCGTGGAAGTAGCAATGGGAGCAGAACATCTTGTCCTCAGCAAAAGTGACATACAAGACAGAGGCACCGAAAGACTGTTTTACCTTCCAGTTCCTGAGTTTAACCGGCAGTTTATCCTGACTTTCAGGCAATTGGATTCAGCCACTGACACACCAAACAAGGTGCAGGGTTACGGACCAGTTTCATGCCATGCATGTCGCGTTTTGCAAAAATAATATATTGTGGCATTTTGGCTGTGGGTGAGTAGAAGCAATACACCGCATAAAACTACAGTATGGCATTCATCTCTCTCAGCCCTTCTCCTGATAATTCCACATTTATGAAGTGAAAGGTCTGTTCAGACATTCTAAGCCATTGTGAAATTAGAATTGTATGGGGCAAGGGTGGGGACATGCTCTCCAGTCCCATCCCTTCCATTGCCTCTTTACGCTGTCTGGCTCTGCCGCTGGGGATGTGGGGATTTGAACCCTGGTCTCCCAGGTCCTAGTCCAGCACTCTAACCACTACACCACACTGGCTCATGTTAGGAAGCAATGTACAAAACACAGGCGTTGCTTAGTTTCCCTTAGGGTCTAAATCGTGGGTAGGCAAACTAAGGCCCGGGGGCCGGATGTGGCCCAATCACCTTCTCAATCCGGCCCACGGACAGTCTGGGAATCAGCGTGTTTTTACATGAGTAGAATATGTGCTTTTATTTGAAATGCATATCTGGGTTATTTGTGGGTCACAGGAATTCATATATATATATATATATATATATATATATATATATATATATATAGTCCAAGGTCTGAGGGACAGTGGACCGGCCCCCTGCTGAATAAGTTTTCTGACCCCTGGATGGTTTGCATCAGCAGAAGCATTTCTGATCACCAGATGGGATAATTGCACTCTCCCCACATGCTATTCTGGCTGTTCTACTGGCCCTTATACTGGTTACCGCTAGTGTTCTGGGTTCGCAGAATCCTGGCCAGTGAGATCAGGGTTTCAGAATAAACTGAGCTGTTCTCCAGTGCAAACAGTGTTTTCACGACCATTATGATACCATTTACAGTTTTATAAGCTATTGTGGCTAAATGTACAAAGACAAAAGGAAACTATTTTTTCAGTGTTGTCCTCAAAGTATAACTAGAGTAAGTGACATTTAAAACTTTGTTCTTCATTTCTTTTCAATGTCTATTACATCCTGGGTTGTAACGTTTGATTTGCCACCTTTTAAATTTTATTTTAGCCTTTTGTATCCCAAGAAAAGTGTCCTAACGTGGATTACATAATAAATGAAAACTACAATAAAAACCCAGAATAAGCAAACAATACAAGTAAAACAACAACATACAAGAACTCACAGAAAACCATAAAAAGCTGTGTGAGATAAAAATATATTCAGAGCATGAATGAAAGTTGGGTGAGAAGTAGCTTGGAAGAGTTTCTAAGGAGGGAGTACCACATTTGTGGAACCACCACTGAAGAAGTCCTTGTTCCTGGTGTTTAAGAATTTGGAATAGGGAATGCTAACAGTTGTGCTAGTTATCTTTCCCCTCATAAGCATGGCTTTATCTGACCATTGCAGGGCAGATCTGGGTAATTTTCCTTCTTCATACACATAAGAATGGGAGGGCAGGGCAATTAAGTGTATAATGTTTGCATATTGGGAGATCCAAGTTAAAATTCCTTTTTAAGTCCTGAGGCTCACTAGGTACCCAGGCCAAGTCTCTCAGCTTCATTTACATCAGAAGGCTGAGAGAAACTGATGCAAAAGCAATAGACACGCTAAAAATGTAACAAACGACTAGCAATCATTTTATATCACAATCACTACCCTTGGCTTTCTTTCACGATGAGCTCATTGAGCTCAGAAAGCATACCGTGGTCCACCAGTCTCACTACAGGGGAGATCCAAGAGTCTCACATTATATTAGTATAGAAACCATCCAAGCCAGCATAGGCTACTGGTCCTGGATCTCTTGGGTCTCAGGCAGAGGTCTTTTCCAGCACCTCCTCCTACCTGACTTTTTAACTGGAGATTTTCTGAACTGAACCTTAGATCTAATGATGCAAAGCATGTCACTGAGCTATAACGACCCCTTCATGGAGACAGTGAGAACTGAATCCAAGACCTTCTTCTGCAAATCATTCCCTGTATTATGGAGTTTTGCCCCCTTCACTTTCACTCAAATTGCTTCAGGGAAAAACCCATAGCCACAAAACTATTTCTGACACATCTATAACAAAAACAACACCAGGTTCCTGGTGCTTAACTAATCTGTAAATCAGATGGTGAATGATCTCCCAATTTTTTTAATGCAAGTATTTCATATTAAATGAAATGACAGGCGGATGTTTAGAAAACCACAACAAGCAAGGTTGTTTTTGGTAAACAGCCGTAGCATTTTAATAAAATGTAAATCAAGGTGAGGTTTTTTTGCTTCACAGAAACACTGTTTGTGGTATTTCCAGCTATGCTTGTTCATGCACTTATGAACGGAATACGTTGACTTTTATCATCTTCACCCTAGAACCTGAGAATAGTTTCCTTTTGGAGTTCCTGAACTGACACAAATGCCTTTAAAATGGGTAATTAGTGACAAGTGACTACGAAGGACTGAGCGCTGAGAAGTCGCGCCTAAGCCCCTGGAAGAGTCCTCATATAAACAAGTCAGACCACATCACTCATTATTCCTCCTTTGTTTACTGGGAGAAAAGTTCAAACAATTTAATGAGAGGATTACCCATACTTCAACTCTATTGAAAAAGATTAATTGATATTTTCCTGTTAGGGGTTTAACCAGTTGGATTTGGCCTCATCTCCCCTATTGTTATTGATGCTGTGATCAGCGGAGCAAAGTTGCTTAAAGGTTAGACAAACTTTGCAGCATAAATTACATGAACTAATTTATGTTAACATCGAAAGGAATGCTCTGAGCTGCTTCCCTGAGAATGGCATTTAAACAGCGAGAAAAGGAAGACGGTTCACTAGCTGAGATCTGTTTTAAGACTGCATTTATATTAGAACGCTTGGTGGCATGTTTATTACAAGGTGGGGGGGGATGTCTCTTTTAAAATAATATCACATGAACATACAGAACACATTGCATGGCGATTAGCATGCAGCACCTTTAAATATACTTGTTTGTTGCACAGCCTTACAAAATTCTTTTTTAACTGTGTGCATTGAGGACATATGGCTGCATATTTGGATAACCCTATTTGCATTTTTCAAATGTGTAATATTTTTAACCACTCATTTGGCTTTGGCTTTGAGGAAAGGAGACAGTTAGTGTAACCATTTTGAACAGGCAGTTTACTTAATTCTTTTCAAAGGACAAGAAGTAGACGATATTTGTGTTCGTGAATCATTTGAGCTTAGATGTTTGTGTTTTTATGTCGGGAAATGTAAACTGATAACATGATTTAGATAAAGTATGAAGGAGAAAAGCAAAGATTTTGCAAATTGGAGACAGCAGAGAGTGCACAGGATGTACCAAGGGGTGTGTGTGGAGTTTTCACAAACAATTCATTATAAATGTGACTTTATTTTAGACTCCCTTGCACAAGCCTGAATCTGGAAATACTTGATGGGGTAAACTGTGAAATAGTTGGGGGTTGGGGAGCCCACAAAACAATATCCCCTACTGATTTCAATCCTAACCTCAGAATATGATTTAAGGATTAAAAAAAATAAATGCATCTCGTAATTTTTACAAGATGGGGGGGGGGATACTTACTCTATCAAATATGTACTTTAAAAAAGGAAAGGAACACATTACTTGCTGAAAAAGAATGGGAAACTAATGAATGTTTAGAGCTGGAGAAAAATAACTGACAAATCAATATTTGCATTATAATTCACATAGAATATAATGGACAAAAAAGTTTTGTTGCACGATGAGCTGAGCCATAAGCCTCAGATTTATTGCAGATTAAATAGTTGCAATATATCTGAGGTTTATGCCCCATGTGCTTCTTGCATGTGCCTGATATGCTTCTTGCATGTTCAGTGTTTAGTTGACCCGAATGATGATATTTTCCATGTATGCTCTAATATATCTGCTGCTTTATAGCAGCTATGAAAGGTGTACATGTTCAGCACAGTATATGCTAAAATATGCAGTAACCAGTAATATTGTGCACACATTTGGACATATTGGAAATATATTTGGACATATTGCAGGCATATTTGAATATTTCAGCATCTCTTTTAATTGACACTGTATAAGGGTACTTGAATTTCTCCAAAACTCACAATCTGCTTCAAGGATAAGAATATTTTTGTGCATTTTTAAAAATTGATTGTTTCATATATTTATTGTGGAGAAGGCTTTTGATCAATTAATAACAGATCGACCATGGAACAAAAGCAAATGTAAACTTGTATGCCTCTTCTGATACGGAGCAGGGACAAATTTTATTGACCTTAATCTGGGCAAATGTAGTTAACCTTATTGATTGACTCGAGCCCATTGAAATGGGAATGAAATCTTGTTTTACCACAAAACACTATAGTATGATCACTACGTCAGTTCTTCCAGCCTTTGAAACTTAAAAGCACAGCCCAATATTGACTCTATTGATCCTCCTAAATAGTTCTGCTATAATAAATATTACATTCTTGCTGCAAGTCTCCACAGTCCTAGAAGGCGATTGGAGAAAGGAGCTGTAATCAGAGGAAGTGCAGTGAAAGATTATCTTTCTTTCTTCTCCTCCGCTGAGGCAGAGATAGGAACCAAGGGACAGGCGTAATTGCTGCCGTTGCTCTTATAAAATTTCTTTTCTCCATGAGCAAGTGCCACAGCTAAACAATTTAGTATTTATCCTTTTGAAGACAGAAGTTTTCAGAAACATACATAAATGCAATTAAAGCCAATGGGATGCCCGTTCCATCCATTCTAAGCAGAGTAATTGTTGTGGGTTGGGGGTTAGTCCTGCATAGCTTAAAAAGGATAGAACAGCTCATCTACTAGAGCATCCATTTAACACCGTTTTATTTGGAATCTATAAAATCCACACAACATTCTTTGAGGGAGGAGTTAGTAGAGATGGTGGAAATTAGCTATTGCTGAGTTTTGGGGGGAGGCATAAAAAACCATTAATTCTCTTCTTTTGCTGCTTTCAAATTAATACCAACCACAATGGAAAAATGTATGAGAATAACATTAATCAGTTATGGGATTTTTAGCAAGCAAAAAAGTCACATACTGTGGTAGAGGTTTTTCTTTTTTCTTTTTTAGAAAAGGAAAAACACAAAACAACAAAACAACAACACACAATTATGCCTTCCTTTTTCAAGGCAAGAATTAAACAGAAGGAATACAAGACTTAAACAAAGGCAAAGACAGATGTCTAGAAATTGTCATTAGCTACAGCACACAGATTGTGATTAAATTTTAATGTGGCGTTTAACTTAAGATTTTTGCTTATCAGAGGGAAAGCAGCCTGGGGAAAATATTGTTATTGATTTCATCGCTTTAAATGTAACTGATCCTTTAAGTAATTTTTCTTGGTTTCAGTGTCACTTTTTCAGTGTCTGCTTGGACTGAAGGAGTCATTAGAGGGCATGTCCATTTAAAATTCTGTGTCTAATGCATAAATTGTTCTCCAGTGCCCTCCAGGTTCTAGCTACAGAAAACAAAACACAGCATTCAATCCACTGAATAAAAGCAACAGCACAAGTGCGGATTGTTGGTTGTGTGGATTTGATGGCATTTACAGTTTCCCTATGATTTGTGTATTTCTCTGCAAACCTATATTGATGCCCGCATTTATGAAGCAACAAAAATATACTGGTGTTATTTGTAAATCTCAAATTTATCTATCAAGACCATGATGACTATTTTAAATAAAGTCGGGGGGGGGGGGAGTGGAGGAATCCCATTAAAGAGTCTTCCATCTACTGTAGTGGTGTTTTAAGGGAGTGAGAGTATTTTAGCTTACTCCATCAAATATGTAGTTGGCATTGGTTTATGAAACATAAATTAAAATAAAATAATGGAGATGTTATTATAGCCAGGATCGTGTTTTGATATTTCATTAATATTTAACTGTATTTAACTTAAGATGTCTACGGTCAGAAGGGCTAATTCAGTTTAGGTTTGATATGTCTGTGTCACTGATGTATCATCTATCTATCTATCATCTATCTGTCTGTCTATCTATCTATCTATCTATCTATCTATCATCTATCTGTCTATCATCTATCATCTATCTATCTATCTATCTATCTATCTATCTATCTATCTATCTATCTATCTATCATCTATCTATCTATCTATCATCTATCTATCTAATCTATCATCTAGCTAGCTAGCTATTTATCTAATTAAAAGATGTAAGCATGGATTTGCCCACTGAAATCAATTGGACTGTGGCCACTGTCTATGAAATGGAGGAGAGTCACTATATCACAATGAATGACACGTTTTAAATATATACCACATACACACGCAAATGCTACATAACTAGCTTCTTGACATTTGATGGACTATTAAAATAAGGAGATTAACTCAGCTCTCCCACAGTTGTGCTAGTGCAGCAAGATGCTAAGCCAGAAAAAAATATCCTGCTAGAGTACCTGATAACGTTGCACCCAGGAATCCTGGTCTGCAATATGCCTTGCTAGATCAGGACCAGCCAGCTCAAGACATTTTGTTGCCTGTGGCAGAGCGGCAAAAGACAGCTGCCGCCCACTCCCCAAGTCGGAGTGTTCAAAGCTACTCAAGTTATTTTGGCACCTGATGCAGTACATTCCACCTCCCCTGCCTAGCATTAAAAATGCCAATGGTAAGATCCAATGTTTCCATTCCACTCCTGTAATGTAAGAGGAGAGATGATTTCTCACTGATTCCCGCTTCGTGCCCCTGAAATAACATCATGCAAGATGGCGGTGGCAGAACTGGAGAAAATGGTCTCCCTTCTCTTACATTAATAAAGGGCATCTGCCAGAACAAAAGCCATTTGGAGCACAGAGGTATCCTGTTCTTTCATTGTACATGGGTCCCTCTCTGTATTATACATTGAAAGAAGTATCATGTCACTCGAAATAACAGTGGCTTCCCCAATGACTCCTGGGAGATGTAGTTTATGAAGAGTGCTAAGAGTTGTTATGAGACCCCTATTCCCCTCACAGAGCTTCAATTCCCCAAATTCTCTATGAAGAGGGATTAATTCTTAAAGATCTCTGTGGTAGCTCTGTGGTGGGAATAGAAATCCAGTACAATAAGAATGAAGCCCTTTGAAGAGAGAGTTTCATTATGATCACAATGAATCTGATTCACATCAACTTTACTATTAAAATTATTAATTAATTGATTAATTGCCTGCTCTTTGCCCTAGGGTTCCAGGACAGGTTACAACAATCGAAACACAACATTAATATTAAAACACAATATTAAAAACAACTTAAAATTGCAGAAATGTTTTGTAATTTAGCATTGTGATGTCTGCTTAATGTTCAATCTCTTGACAATTCTCTTATACTAACTGTGTGACCAAAACAATTAAGAAAGAGCAGGCAGATATATAGGATTGTTCTGCCGGTAACAAATAAGTGACTTTAATCTGAATATGATCCAACTACATCAATGACATTTCTCTTCCAGGCATTAGATTATAAAAGCAGGGGAAATATCTCTGTTGCTTAATGGGATTCAGAACTTTCATATCTAAGAGCTAGAATGACCTTCTGAAGTTTGTTCTGTGTAATATTTGGCTCTGGAACCATCACTGCTGTACTGTCTCCTTCCACATGGTTATCTAGCCATCTGGATAATGTGTCAACATTAATGTTTCACGCCCCCAGATTTCTGTGCTTGACAGTCAAGTCAAAGTCTTGAATTGCTACAGCCCACCTGCACCAGCACTGATCTAGTGTTTAACAGTTTCAAAGACTTGTACATTCACCATTATCACTGCTGAACTGTCCTGCAGATTCTTGTGGGGTGAAATGGCCCAAAAAAGGTGGACTTTTATTGCTGAAACCCATTTGAATGCATAGGGATCCTAAGCTGTATTGAAATCCTTGGAAGCAAATGGCAGTGAATAAATTTGAAGAGAAATAAAAGCTAAAATTTATATTAAAAATGTAGTACAACAAAGTTATAGCCTAGGCCTGCCGATCAATACTGTAATTATTTCGGTGGTCGTGTTTCACTAATGCCAATGCTGTTATTTCAGTGTGCAAGGATAACTGATGGTTATATCACGAAGCACCACAAATGAAAGATGTTTACCTTTTTCAAGAGTATTTGTTGGTAAACATCAAGAACTTAGCCAACATTACCACGCAGAAGCACAAAAAATATAATATTTTAGGGTTCAGAATATTTTAGGCTTCAGATCAGTTCATTTGTTCCTTGGTGCATTGGGATGTACACATCCATATTTCATCTCACCACTTGTACAAGGGTTCCCCCCGCCAGTACATTTCCCTAGATCGCAACTGAGTAAAACGGTAACAAAATGCCCATTGAAAGGCATCTCTTACCTTACCTCTCATCTAACTAAGCTGGTGACTGAAAGGATCCCAGATGATGAACATGGGTCGGCCACTGCTGTGGCAGATGACCATATAGAACTAGCTCCAGGAACCTCTCAACAACTTTTATCAACCTGTAACAAGCTGAAGATTACAACTCAAATGTATGACTAGCAATAATTGTCTGCACTAGGAATTAGACAGCAGCAGCTCACTCTCTGATTGCTCTTTTCACAAAGCCATAGGTTTGCAACAGACCATACCTGTGGGTTACTAATTCAAGTCTGGCATATGCTTTTCCTGGGCAATCTGTTCAGATGAGTTCTGGAGCCACTTCTTCTCAGTGATTCTCATGTTTGACATGATCTTGAAGCTTGTGGTCCTGACTCTCAGTTGCCCGACTTGCATCTTGCCACTCTTCACCAAGGGCTTATCCACTCTTCCTCTTGTCCCTCTGCTTTCCCCTGGGGAAAACCGCTCTTTAGTGCTCAACCAGAGCAAAGAGCAATTCAGGTTTTCCCCAGATTGCCATTTGTTCTGATCTATCGCTAAATAGTGGTTTTTCCTTTGGAAATGAGCAGGGGAAGGGGGAAAGCACTCAGTACTATGCCTAGAAAGTGTGGGTCAAGTGGAAAACTGCTCAGACCCATGCTTTCTAGGCAAGGCACGGGCAGAAGTGTGGATAAACCCTAAGATATCCTCATGAGATCCAGCCTAGAACAGGAATGGCAGTCAATTTGTACAATGAGGCATATTCTATTCTGTCCAAATTGTTCTGGGATTTCCCTTGTGATAATCCAAACCTTGAAAAGGCCCTCTACACCAAGGATGTGGAACCCGTAGTCTTCCAGTTGTTGTTGGACCACAACTTCCTGGCCAATGGCCATGCTGGCTGGGGCTGCTGAGACTTGAATTCCAACTCATCTGAAAAGCCACTGCTTCTCATCCTTACCCTATAATACACTGTACTGCATTACTATGTCCTTGCTTTATTATGGCAGCTGCCATTTAGCTACCAAATGTTACTTCATCAATCAGGTCATGATGATATGAGAGTGTGGTTTGAGTCTGCAGTAATTTTGTTTGTAAGCGTAATTTTGACATATTGTAAAATTAACTTATATCAGTCTTTCTAGTTAATGCTATGAATGGGATATGTGAGGAGACACCAAAAGGGGGGGGGGTGTAAAACTTGGAGGCTATTTAAAAATCCTGCTATTTGTTGATTTATGTACAGCCTTCCGCCAAGGCACCCCAGGCAGTTTACCATTTAAAATACTAGAATAAACAAGAGGTACAAAATATTCAAGTTAAAAGAAAGAAAGATTCCGTCTAAACATCAGGAAGAATTTCCTGACAATGAGAGCTGTTCAACAGTGCCTGTTGGTATGTGGGCTTCAGTTGTGTACTATGTTTACTAAATTGTATAGGTTTGTTTCTTTTTTACTTGTTTATTATCTCAAATCAATAAAAAAAGTTTTAAAATGTATTCTCAGGCCAACTTCAGGTGATGGTATTAGCTCTCTGCTCCTTCAGGGCAGAGAGGTCTTTCCTCAGGTAGTGTGGTTACATTTCATGATTATTTTGCACCATAGTGGTGAATTACCACATGAAGCCACACCATCAAAGATGCTAAGGATACACACTTCCCTTTGACAACATGTTCCTGGTTATCTTTTGGGTACCAAGTGGCACCAGTGAGAAGTTGCATGGGACCCAAGACCACTATCAAGAATGGCTTTCTCCTGGGCACGCCTTATTGTAGGGAGGCTAAAGATTGTGTCCTATGTCATTTAATTCTCCACCTCTTTTTGTCAAGCTTTTCCTCTCTAAAGTTCACTTACTTTGCTTTACTGCTACAACTTAAACATCTCCCCTTGCCACAACCAGAATTCTTCTCCATTTCCTTCATAATAATAATAATAATAATAAATTTTATTTATATCCCGCCCTCCCCAGCCGAAGCCGGGCTCAGGGTGGCTAACAACACTAAAACAATGCAACATTATAAAAACATTATAAAAATTAATTAAAATACAAATTGATGGCAACCATAAACTAAAGTTTTGTAAAGATTGCCAAAGGAGGGAGTCAGGCTGCGCCCTGACCAAAGGCCTGGTGGAACAGCTCTGTCTTGCAGGCCCTGCGGAAAGATGTCAAGTCCTGCAGGGCCCTTGTCTCTTGCGACAGAGCGTTCCGCCAGGTTGGAGCCGCAGCTGAAAAAGCTCTGGCTCTAGTTGAGGCCAGCCTAACCTCTCTGTGGCCTGGGACCTTCAAGATGTTTTTATTTGAAGACCGTAAGTTCCTCTGTGGGGCATACCCCGTACGTTTCCGAGCACGATTCAAAGTGTTGGTGCTGACCTTTAAAGCCCTAAACGGCCTCGGTCCTGTATACCTGAAGGAGCGTCTCCACCCCCATCATTCAGCCCGGACACTGAGATCCAGCGCCGAGGGCCTTCTGGCGGTTCCCTCATTGTGAGAAGTGAGGCTACAGGGAACCAGACAGAGGGCCTTCTCAGTAGTGGCGCCCGCCCTGTGGAACGCCCTCCCATTAGATGTCAAAGAGATAAATAATTACCTGATATTCAGAAGACATCTTAAGGCAGCCCTGTTCAGGGAAGTTTTTAATATGTAACGCTGTACTGTTTTTAACACTGATTGGGAGCCGCCCAGAGTGGCTGGGGAAACTCAGCCAGATGGGCGGGGTATAAATAATAAATTATTATTATTATTATTATACCAGGAGAGGCGGTCCCGTAGGTACGAGGGTCCTAGGCCGTATAGGGCTTTGAAGGTTAAAACCAGCACCTTAAACCTGATCCTGTACTCCACCGGGAGCCAGTGCAGCTGGTATAGCACCGGATGAATGTGATCTCGCAGCGAGGACCCCGTAAGGAGTCTCGCTGCGGCATTCTGCACCCCCTGGAGTTTCTGGGTCAGTCTCAAGGGCAGCCCCACGTAGAGCGAGTTACAATAATCCAGTCTGCAGGTGACCGTCGCGTGGATCACAGTGGCTAGGTCAGGGCGAGAGAGGTAAGGAGCCACAGCTGTGACTAAATGATAATTATGCTTTCACTTTTCAAATGCCTTGCAATATATTATTTCTTGGACCATTTAAACTAGTGTTGTGATTAACATTTATTTTGTCCCCCCTCCCTCACCATCCTCTTTCAATTAAGGAGAAAAGAAATTGCATTTGAAAGTTATCAATTATTTGAGTGAAAATATCTTGGGTGCTGGGGTTTTATTGTGCTTATCTTCCTTCCGGTGTGGTGTAGTGGTTAAGAGTGGTGTACTCGTAATCTGATATCAAATCCAAACTCTTCTTCTTCCATGGTAGTCAAAGGTTTCATAATTTTTTTTTTCATTCTGCATTTTGCAGCCTCCCTGGGTGCCAGCATTTCCTGAAAACTTTGACCAGACTTCTCTGTAAGTGCAGGAACCTGGGGAGGCTGTCTAGGGTACTCTAATTGTTTATTTTAAAAATGAAATATTCGTACTTTTAAAGAAATCAGTACAGAAAGATATGAGGAAAGGTAAAAGGAAGCACTTCCTTTGAAAACAAAATCAGGGAGCATAGCAATCTTAACATCCTTGGGAGCCAAACTCCCTGGTTTCTTGTGCTTCAGCTGCAAGTCCAGAGCAAGACGTCATTTTTTTTCCAGATCCGGAAGCATAAGAGAAATGCTTAACAGAAAGAAAAATGCACACTCTGTTTTTGGCCATCTGGGAAACTCGACCCACACCCCCTGAAATTCTAAAGTAATTTTTAAGCATCCTGTGAATGAGGTGGAAAAACAGAAGCCTCTTTCATCAGGGACTGAAACTTGGGAGAAATTGCAAGACAGTTTTCAGCACAACACTCACTGAAGCTGTACCACAGGACCAGGGCTGTCTTACCCATAGGCACTAGCGGTGCAGGGCACCCAGGCACCCGGCTCTTGGGGCGCCAGGCCGAGAGTCCAGGGCCCGAGAGTTGAGTCTGGGGAAGAGCCCGCCCATCGGTCGGAGCACTGCAATGGGCTCTTCTGCTGTGGCCTGCTCTGAGTCACGAGTTTGGGGACAACCGAGCCAGCGAGACACTGAGGCAGCTGGCTAGCTCTGCCCTCCTGCGCGCCTGGGACTGGGCAACCTGGGGGGGAGCAGGAGGGCAGATCTTTGCACCCCGCTGCTTCATATGCTTAAGACAGCCCTGCATAAAATTGTCTCAATGCGCAATTTTGTAAAGCATCCCCCAACTTCACTCCAGTCGTTTTGCAACATCCAGCAGGTTGTTTTTCAGTGCCAATGATAGTGATATATTCCACCCATATGTGTGAGATAGGAAGGGGATAACTATGCTGGGCGGCTGCCTCCCAGTGCTCTCTGCAATCTAGGTTTGCCAACTCATTGGCAGGGGGATGGGGTTGGGACCTATTGCAGTTAACTGATATCCAGAAATCAGGAGGAGAAACTCTAGAGTTAGATACTGGGGGATGCTCAGTCAATCTCCTCCATGTGTAAATTTAATACATGGAGTGAGCAGATTGGGAGTGTGCATTCCGCCCCCTTCCACAGTGCCATGCACCTTGCTGGTCCTGCCCCCTGACATCAGCACACTGAAGACAATGTTTAGAAGAGCAAGCTATTTATCTAAAGCTATGCACACATAGCATTTGGCTATTGAGAACCAGGGTGGACCAGTGGATTAAAGGCTGACCAGGGAGATCCAGCTTCAAATCCCCAATCAGCAACAAAAGTCACTGGGTGACCTTGGGCCAGTCACTGTCTCTCAGGGTTGTTGTGAGGACAAAGGATGAGGACCATGTGCTCCTTTGAAGGAAGGATAGGATAAAAACGGAGTTTAAAAATAAAGATAAGACACCAATGACACCAGCCTCCAAAACAGCAGACATACTTACCCACCAACTGCAAAGAGATATTAAATCACATTGGGAGCCAAGACAGAACATTTCAGTACCACATAGGTTAATTCTTACAGGGTGAAGTGATAGTCTCCCAGCAACTACTGCTTGAATTCAGCCAGTCAGGAAGGAGCACAATGTGGTTCCCCCCAATTCCCAAATTATTCAGAAGGATCTGATGGTCATTCATAGGTCACATTCCCACCATACATTAGAAGCACTAGGATACAACTTTAAACAGTCATGGCTTCCCCCCAAAGAATTCTGAAAGATGTAAAAGGGTTGTGGAAGTTGTTAGTAAACCCCTAGTCCCTTCACAAAGTTCCCAGAGTTCAAGAATGGTAGCCCTGAGAGGGGAATAGGAGTCTCCCGACAACTCTCAGCACCCTTTACAAACTCTGCT
Organism: Podarcis muralis; assembly: GCF_964188315.1. Classification (NCBI taxonomy): domain Eukaryota; kingdom Metazoa; phylum Chordata; class Lepidosauria; order Squamata; family Lacertidae; genus Podarcis; species Podarcis muralis. Next base: position 36,612,963 of record NC_135655.1, read on the forward strand.
TTCCAGGATTCTTTGGGGTAAGCCAAGACTGCTAGTGCTTTAAATGAATAGTGTGAATGTGTCCATACTCAGCAGAGACACCCTTGCCTTCTCCAATCCTGAATGCAGCCTGTTGGACTGGGTAGCCAAGATGGCTCCAGTGTCAAATGCTAGCCTGATTAAGCCCGACGGATAACACGGGCCCAGAAATGCCTATATGGTTTTCGACTCTTCACATCACTCTTCTTTGGTGTTCAGAAGATTGATTTCTCAGAAGACTCCTCTTCTGGAATTGACACTGCACAGAGTCGTATAGCTATCTCTGTAGGCAGCTGAACAGCAGCCTGATTTGTGAACCCGCCGCTCTGTTTCCTGAAGAAGGTACCAAACAGCGGTACAGAGCTGTTGACACTGCCTGCTGTTACGTCAAGTGCAGCCAAGAAAATCTGTGTTGTCTCTGGGCATTCGCCTAGCTGGAAGGCCATTGCTGTGCCCCCTTTTCTCAACCCCCGCAAAGCAGCTGCTGCCAAAGTAGATGGTACCTAAAACTCAGCAGGCTTTGCCACATGGAGGTTTGAAAGCCGTTTCCCCATGTTGCTTTCTCTTCCCCTACACACACACACACACACACACACACACACACACACACACTTTCCCCTCCTGTAAGGCGCTGATAAGACTATTTTTATGAGATGGTTATAATATTTTTGATGGCCTTTTATGAAGAACTTGAGTAGGCATCAATTCTTTTTGTGCATGCGTGAATAGGACGCTCAATCCCATTTCTCTTTCTCCTGATTATTGGAAAAGCAGCAGGACGAAGATATAAATACAAGTTGAATCTGTTTTTGAAAGCCGGCATTTTACATAGCGCTAAATGGTAGTGCTGCTTAAAATTAGATGCTTTCTCTTGCAAATAAGGTTAAAGTGACAGAGGATCAGGATGTTGCAGGAGTCCTAGGGACTCCACACAATCATTTCAGGTCAGATACTGTTTTATATGAAAGAACAGCTGTTTGTGGCACATTTGTCAATTTAAATGAAATTACAACTTTGGAGATGCTAACTTGAAAACTTAAGAAGAATGCCATATGATATTATGCATTACATCTTCTGCCCATTAAGGAATCTTAAAGTAAGGTAACCAAAGACAGAAAATACTGGTTCGAATTTCAACCCACAAGAAGTGTGAATATACCCTCAATTTAATAAAATGTATAATGCAACTTCCTGAGGCTTAAATTTCTTACAATTGCTCTTGGAATGGGCACTTGTTTCTCCATTATTGGCCACTTTAATCTACTTATACCCTAGTTGTCTCATTTAAAGATCACTTTATAGGGCTGGGTGATCTCCACTTGAGGTATGTGTTCCATTGCTTGCCTGATGGAACAACACAACAGTTTACATATTTCTGATCATGATCTGAAAAGCGATTTGAAGAAAAATCTATAGAGACAATCCAATTGCCCTGAAAATATATATACACACAAGTCTGCTCTGAGGTGGCTGAAATGGAAGCAAATCCAGTTTGAGGAGACAGAGAGGAAAGCCGAGGCTGGGAAGTCAAGAGCTGGAAGTCAAATGGGCACTTGCAGTGACCACGTTCGAAACCCATCTCTCCCAGGAGAAAATTAGAAGAGGGCAAGGAAGACAAGCAATTGGAAAAGTAGAATGTTTGTGCTTTTCTTTCCAGCAGACTACATTAAATATTCAGGAAAAGCTGGGGGATCAGTTTACATTACTCTTCTTGTTTCTCATGTATCGGCTGACAGGTGCTGTAAACATACATAGACAAACATGCTAGCAATGCTCCAATAACTGAGGGCAAAAAAATACTTTTATTTCCTACAGCAATTGCCTCTGCACTTTTTACAGCATCCTAGGCGGGGACCAATTCCCCTTCCAGGCATCCAGAAGCAAAGCCTTCTTCCCTTTATATGCATGGTTTTTGGAAGGGGATTCATGATTACCCCTCCTCAGGCAACTGAGCTCTTCCCAAACTCCCATATCAATTTGTGCGCTGGCTTTAAATATAATACACGTCGAGAGAAAGAGAGAAGTGATCCAATGACACTGTCGCTGGGACACCTCAAACTCCTCTGCTAGATTTCATGAGGTAAAGAAGCACCCAGGTCAGCATCAAACAGTTGACCTTGGCTAAGAGATGGGAACTGGTCTTTAAAACATTCACTCACTCATGTTTAAGAGATGTCACAGTAAATAAATTATGACTGTTTACACATAGCCCTAAGTGTCTTCTTTTTCCACACCTTGGGCAGCTATTTGGCTATGATGCTATCGTTCCAAGTGAGCTAATCACATACTACTGCCACACACCCTCCCTGACTTGAAAAATATAATTTGGGCTGCCATTTTTTTTGGGGGGGGGTGTTATTTGAACTATGGCCTTACATTGTACCAGATCCCGATACAATGCATAGTAACTAGACCATACAATAATATAGCTTCTTCTGCCTGACATCTATAAAGGCAGGAACTATCCACTCTTTGTCCTAAATGAAAAACATGTCATTTGCATTTGATTTTCTGATAGTCATCTGTGAGCAAAACTGGAAGCATAAGGAAGTCTTCAGCCCTAACCTGATATTATGCTGTAATCCTAAGCATTGTGTATGCATCATGAGAACTGAAGCCAGTAAAGCTGACCCTGTATATTTTTACTGCCTCTCTGTTGGATCATATGATATTTAATAATTGGTTCTGGCACCTTATTGCATATTATTATAACGTTGAGATGCAACAGTTTTATAGAACATATGGGCAGCACAGCCTCCGAACATATAGATGATACACCCTATCAGGGAGACCTTCTGTCTTGTTTTGTTGAGCTTTGAAAGGTCAGGTAAATTTTGTTATCTAGTTGTGTTCTTAAATTCTTCAGTTGTTTCTCTAATTGTGAAATAAATATGTTAGTGAATGACTCCTTTTTTGTGTCCTGTGTTGAAAGTCTGATGCGGTTTGTGATTCTGCATACTTCTAGCATTGCAACGTGTAGCATTTTGTTGTAGCTCTGTTTTTAACAACAACACCTTTAATAAGCAAGGCAATGCTCCTCACTCTTTTTGATAGGAGAGTATACATATTTGTTGACATACCACATTGCATTGTCCCTGTTGCTACTCTGTGACATGTCCTGGCAGGACTGAGAGAAAATCTTCCCTGCCAATTTGTTACCCCAGACTTTCCCAAGCAAGTGACCTCCAGACTACAATTCCCTTCAGCCCCGGCTAGTATGATGGCAAAGTTCTCAATAAGGCTTGGTGGAGGCAGCTCATCAGCAGCCAGCATAGCTGTAGAGGCCATTTCCCCTTCCGCTTCCTCCAGTTGTAGTTCTGTGAAGATTGGCTGATGTGAACAGAAAGACTGTTTACATTCAGGAAGAGCACAGGAAGCTGCCTTATTCTGAGTCAGACCATTGGTCCGTCTAACTCAGCCTTGCCTACACTGATTGGCTGTGGCTCCCTAGGCAGGTGTCTTTCCCAGCCCTATTGGAGATGCTGGGCATCAAACCTGGGACATTTTGCATACAGAAGAGATGTTCTACCCCGACTTGGTCCCCTGTTTCCACCTGGCAAGACACTGTGGAGCATGTTGAGTGGCAGATTTTCTCCACATCACCACAATGCTTTTTTGTTTTGTGGGTTGCAGTGACCGCTCACCCATCCGACGGTGGGCCCCCTTTGTGGGACTGTGCACAGCACCCCCAATCCACTGGAGACTCACCAGATGGTATGGCTGTCCCGCCTTCCCGTCGCAGCCATTTTGGGTTCCCCCAAACCCCAATTCAAATGAGCCAATCCGTGGCAATTGCGGAGGTGGGACCAGCTGAGCGGACTGCAAGTGAGCAGGCTCCATTCCGGTCCACTCTAGTGGTATAAATGGGGCAGAGCCAACCTAGGAGTGTGTATGCAGCCCCAGAGCTTCACCCACCTAACACTCCCTCTGTTTAATGCTTTGATTGCAGGTCAGCGGGCATTGCTACGGTCTTATGATGGTTGCTGTTAAAGGGCCGGGAAGGAATTTTCCCCGTCCTGCAGGTTTTGCCTTCCCTGTTGCAATTGTCACAACTTTGGCATTTTTTAGGCCTTGGGCGGAATCCTTTAGTCTATCTTCCCTAAAAGGGGTGTGTGTGTGAAGCAGTGTCTTCCCCCCACGCAGTGGCGATTCCAGTGTCACCCATTAAAGGGGTTTGTTTGAGGGGAGCCACTGGCCACATGCTGAAAGCTTGTCAGTGAACTCCCAACTGTTGCACAGAAAAGGGATACACGCCCAGTGCCTAAGCCAAGGTCTTCCTGCACTTGAAAGTTCTAATAAAGTTGTGGCCAGTTCTATCTCATAACACGTTGTCATGAGCTATTCATAACTTCTGGGTGATCTCTTGGGGGATTGGGGGGTCTTTGCCTGGGCACACAAATACAATACACAAGCAGTTGCTGATTGGAAAGTATTTCAAAGTGGTCCTTCCACACACTCAGGAGCTAGGCCACACTGCCATCAGCAATCACATGTTGCATCTGGTTGATCAGTCTGAGAACAGTGTCATTGTTCTTCAACATCAAATTTGTTGGACTAGTCATGTTGTTTGGATGCCTGATTATCATCTTAAAAATGGAAAGTGTAATGCTGGTAGTCAGTATAAGAGGTTTAAAGACTCTCTCATGGCAAATCTTTTAAAAATGTAGTATAAACACCAACAATTGGGAAACACTGGCCTGTGAGTGCTCCAATTGGAGAACAGCCTTTACCAAAGGTGTCATGGACTTTGGACTTTGAAGACACTTGAACTCAGGATGAAAGGGAGAAACGAGCTAAGAAGAAGGCACATTTGACAAACTCTCACCATGATCAACTCCCGCCCGCAAACCTATGTCCCCAGTGTGGAAGGACGTATGGATCCAGAATTGGCCTCCACAGTCACAGACACACCGTTAAGAGCATCTTCATGGAAGACAATCTTACTCAGTTACAAGTGTTCACAGAAGAAGAAGGAGAAGGAGAAGGAGAAGGAGAAGGAGAAGGAGAAGAAGAAGAAGAAGAAGAAGAAGAAGAAGAAGAAGAAGATGACTACATGGGCCTATGGCCTGATTCAGTAGGCTCTTCTGACGGGCTTATACTCTTAGATGTAGTACACAAGCTTGCATACCCTGACTTCAGGGCTTAAGGCCCAGGGGACACAACAAGTGATTCAACACAATGTGCCATCATTTCCCATGTATGCGCCAACTGTGTCAGTCACTATGATCCCACAACCTGGTCAGTCCACTGCCTATGAAAACTCATGCCGTATTAAATAATCTCAAAACATCGTCAACAACAGTTTGTTTGTTTTTAATCCTATGTACGTATTATACAGGGACGCGGGTGGCACTGTGGGTTAAACCACAGAGCCTAGGACTTGCTGATCGGAAGGTCGGCGGTTTGAATCCCCGTGACGGGGTGAGCTCCCGTTGCTCAGTCCCTGCTCCTGCCAACCTAGCAGTTCGAAAGCACGTCAAAGTGCAAGTAGATAAATAGGTACCGCTCCGGCGGGAAGCTAAACGGCGTTTCCATGCGCTGCTCTGGTTCGCCAGAAGCGGCATAGTCATGCTGGCCACATGACCCGGAAGCTGTACGCCGGCTCCCTCAGCCAATAAAGCGAGATGAGCGCCGCAACCCCAGAGTCGGTCACGACTGGACCTAATAGTCAGGGGTCCCTTTACCTTTACCTTTTACATATTATACAGTGGTACCTCAGGAAGACAGGAGTGCCTGGCGTGCTCTGGTCCATGGGGTCACGAAGAGTCGGACACGACTAAATGACTAAACAACAACACCTCAGGTTAAGTACTTAATTCGTTCCGGAGGTCTGTACTTAACCTGAAACTGTTCTTAACCTGAAGCACCACTTTAGCTAATGGGGCCTCCTGCTGCCGCCGCACCGCTGGAGCACGATTTCTGTTCTCATCCTGAAGCAAAGTTCTTAACCTGAAGCACTATTTCTGGGTTAGCGGAGTCTGTAACCTGAAGCGTATGTAACCTGAGGTACCACTGTATCTATATATCACCTGCCTTCTATGGAACTCAAGGTGACATTCATAGGGTTCCCATCTTAGCTTCAGAAAGGTTGCTGCATCCTTCAGAACATATTGTTGAACCACCACACTTCCCCTAAGAGCCTAGAGTTATTTAAAATTTATATCTTGTTACAGTGGTACCTCGGGTTAAGAACTTAATTCGTTCTGGAGGTCCGTTCTTAACCTGAAACTGTTCTTAACCTGAGGTACCACTTTAACTAATGGGGCCTCCCACCACCGCCCCACTGCAGCTGCACGATTTCTGTTCTCATCCTGAAGCAAAGTTCTTAACCCGAGAGGGTTAGCGGGGTCTGTAACCTGAAGCGTCTGTAACCCAAGGTACCACTGTATTTCTGTCCTGGCCTCCACTGTAGGAGGTCAGAGCAGCATTTTAGCTTGACAAGAGCTTAGTTAGGTAGACTGGAAGATAAGTGACTTGTCCAAGGCCACCTAATTAGCTTTATAGTCAGGAAAATTTGAATATCCACAAAGATTTGTGGTGTAGTCCCCACACCACACCAGCTCTCCTATGGCTATGAACTACAAGTCAGCATAATTACACCTTTTGCCCACGATAAGGTCTAAGGTCATGCTAATAAGAGCCACATTGCTGCTGCTAAAAGGATCTGGTTCTGGTCACTACTTGTTTGGGATATTGGGCATACTTCAATGTGTGCATCATAGAAGATGCAAATGTATTAAATGGAGCAAGCTATAAATTGCAATGTGAATTATAGCAGAGTTATATTGTCCCACATTGATATAAAAGACCACAAAGATGACAGAAAAGGTCTCATCTAACCCTCCTTCCACTCATCTGAATTTACATATAATTTTATTTTCATGATCAGAACCTGCAATCCTATGTATACTTACCCGGGAGTAAGTAACACTGAACTCAACTGGGCTTTACTCAGGACATGTATAGGATTTCAGTGTTAATTTATTTTTGCTGACATTGTATCTTACCAATTTTATAAACTGCGTCATTGAAACTATAATGCCACATCTGATAAAATACAGGGACAAAGCTGTGACTATCAAGTAAAGAGATAACATGTCTTCTGCTTTTCTTTTTCTAGAGATTGAGCCAGCTTTGATTGCAATCCATATCCCCCAGAAATAATTGTCAAAACTTCCATTCATTTGACTGGATCTAGATTATAACACGCCCCCCCCCCTTTGCCCACACTCATACAAAAGGTTGGAAAACATCATATTTAGGATAGTAATCTGTGAAAAATAAATATAAGGACTCATTTTAATGATCTGGAATAGGAAACTAAAGACATAAAAACACCCTGATTTGGAAACGTAAGTGTACAAACATTTAAAGGCTTGGGTCCCATACTGGCAATAAATCTTTCTGTATTCGTGGGTGGGTGGGGGGAATCGTTGAAATCTTTCCCCCGCTTTATTGCTTGCTTGGCATATTTTGAGCCAGTAGGTGGAGTGCTTGCTAATAATAACTGAGCGAACAGAGCTTGATCTTAATATATGCACAAAGCACTTTTCTTATTATAAACTGCTAAAATCATATTTGCACTCAGCTTTTTCTATTGGTATAATTAGTTGGAAATAATATTACAAGGGCAGAGTTGAAATGCACACAACCTTGTAGAGACATTTTAGAAAACACAGGCAAACAAGGCTCAGGAATGCCAACAGAGCACAGTGAAAGCGTCATTCAAAGGGAGACTTTGAGAAAGTATAAGGGGGGGGGGGGGAGAGAATTGTGGGCAGTAAGGTTCCATTACCACCTCTACCCCAGGCTGACATGGAATTAGTTCTCTCCCTGTTCAAATGCATTTCATCCTATCAGGAGGATATGCCCTCTGAGCCACTTAAACAGCAGTACATTCTAGTTCTCAAAATTCTGTTTGTCTGGAACCTACTGCATGGCCACAAGTGCTATGCCAGTTCTCGAGAGCAGTCTGGGAAGGAAAACCCAAACAGAATATTTCATGGACTAGCTTTGGTTGGTATATCTGTATATGCAAGCACGTGCTCATGTTACATATGGTTACAAATACTGTACAAAATATCTGAGCCCACATATCAGTTTTAGCAGCAGCTGCAATAGCTGGGGCTTATATCAACATGGTGGAAACTCAGTCCAGATCCTGTGGGGAAATATATGAAGCTGATAAATACTGAATCAGACTGTCGTTCATCCTAGCACAGTATGTTCTACTGACAGCAGCTCTCCAAAGTCTCAGGTGTGGTTCCTAGCTAGAGATGAAGGTTAGCCCATCAGCCAATGCTCTTCTACTGAGCTCTGCCCCTTGCTTCGATGGCCCGAAAGGGAGCACCTGCCTTCCTTGCAGGTAGAAGGAAAACACTGGATGTGTCTTTTTTGCTTTGCAGCTGATTCCCACGTTTTTGGAACAACCAGCAGATATTTGAGCCAGACTTTGCGGTTCCTGTAGAACCAATACAGCAGCCCACAAGGAGTCCACAGAGGGTGTTGCCCACCTAAGCAGTGCAATGGTGTGCTGCAGGAAAGGCTAGGGGATACTCCTGCCATTGCTGTGGGACTGGCTATGCGGTCCCGGTACTGGCATGTGTCCCTTGCACACAGTTCTCAGTTACCTCCTCAGCATGGGAAAAGTGGGACCATACACAGGGAAGAAGGAGAAATGTAGTAATCCAGTACTAAACTTGCAATTCCTGAAACACTATGTAAACCAAAACACAGCTATCCTTCAAAATTCATGCTCCTGCGAATTTTGTGATGCAGCTCTGCAATTTAAAAAGAACATGTATGCACAAATGCTTATATTAGGGGAAAGTGTGCATTGAAATGCATAGATTAGTGGGGGGGGGGGATATGTGTACTACATGAAATGGTTCATAATATTGTGTCTTTTAAGGGAAATTGCACACAACAATGCGTATATTAGGAGAGGGGCACACTTAAATGTCGCCAAACTTTTGTGGTGCTCTTTTTTTATATAAAAAAAGAAAACAAATAAGCATCACAAATTGATGTGGAAATGTGGGGAGATGTAGTTAAGAGAGGGGAAATAAGGAACTGAACATGACAGGTTTGTCCATCCCTCGCCATATATGGCTGAAGATGCAAAATGCATGAAAAACCATGTAAATGAAGTGCAACTTTATTGCAGCATAAGTGATATTCCCCCACCCTGCAGAAAGTGTTTTGAAATTGGTTTCAGAGTTGTAACTTCATACTTGCTAAGTGCATCACCCTAGATTTATCTACCTCACACCTAAAGATGCTATAGCGGCAGTTAGAACTGGGGGCGGGGAAGGAGGAGCCTGCCATCCACAGTACTTTTAAAAGTAAGCATTTAAAATGGTGAGAATGGATAAGTGTTGTTGTTTTTTTTAGCATTTGTTTTGGCATAGGAGTTATGAGAAAGAGAAAGAGGAGGAGGGGAAAGTAAAGTCTAAGGGACCAATCGCTCAAATTTTTGGCAGCAGTTCTGTACAGTGGTACCTCAGGTTACATACACTTCAGGTTACAGACGCTTCAGGTTACAGACTCTGCTAACCCAGAAATAGTACCTTGGGTTAAGAACTTTGCTTCAGGATGAGAACAGAATTCTCATGGTGGCGGCGCGGTGGCAGCAGGAGGCCCCATTAGCTAAAGTTGTGCTTCAGGTTAAGAACAGACCTCCAGAACGAATTAAGTACTTAACCTGAGGTACCACTGTATCATGTACTAGGAGTAAGCCCTATTGAACTCCGTGGAGCTTATTTCTGCGCTATGGGCTTCAGGGCTGCGCTATGAAGCTGTCTTGCTAGCCTTGCACCAATCAGTATTTCCCAGCCTACTCAAACCTTGAAGTTGCAGTTTAGTTCTTCCCTTCTCTACATAGGCTAATATGCTAGGAGGGAAGTTCTGTACAGATGCTCCTAAGAGGTGGGGTAAATATTTCTATAATGGGGAGTCGTATATTACAGAAGTTTTCATGAAACATAGCAACTGCCATAGTGAGTCATGTACAAAGGGCATGGAATAACTGCTCTCTATGTGAAATGTAGAAAAGAAGAAACTTTTGTGCGGTAAGAGGAAGATAGCACTCCCATTATAACTGGATAGGTATCCTGACTGGCGCACATCTTAACCAGTCACATGCAAAGGGAAGGCGGGGAGTACCAGAGTTGTTACCAATGAGTTTAGCACAGACCTAATTGGAATAGGATATAAGTATTCTCAGAAGAAAAGTTCAGTGGGTACACATTTAGGCCCGAATCCTTACCTTAAAACCTGTAATTACTTTACGGAAACCCAAATCAATTTATGGAAATGCCAAACACACTTGAATGACAATAAGGAAGCATTATTATCCTTTGACGGGACAAAAGGACATAGATATAGGATGGACACCTCTTGGAAATGTATGGGTTGCATCCAATACTGTGCAAGTGGAGCTGCATCCATGCAATGGGGCCTCCTCTTCCTCTCCTGCCCCTGGGAATGCCCACAATCTGCTCTGGGGAGGGGTCTCTCAACCCTGTGGAGCAGATTTTGTGGGTGGTCAGTGAGAGTCAGGGGAGAGGAGAGGAAGGGGAGAGGAGAGGAGGGGAAGGTTCAGCCCTTCAAGCAAAAGTGGAAGAGCAACATTGACTACTTCCCTATATGTTTACCTAAGCTTTCCTGGACTCTCTCTTAATTTTTCTGCTTTATAGACTGCTCAGTTTTATTTGTGATATAGAATTTCATCTTTTTTTAAAAAGCAAATAAATAAATCTCATTTTCTCTAGTTAATGAAATGCTATTGACTGTTGTAGTTTTTATGTCAAACGAGTAGTCTTCTTAAATTTTTCTGAGCAGCATACAGTTGTTGTTTTATTTTATGTGGGGAGGAAATAAATCATGAGCAAATAAGGATTTCACTGAAGACAGCACAACTCCAAATGCATTAAACTAATCTAAGCCCAGGCCTGCTTAATGTAATGGAGGATACCAAGCCGCTCTAATAGTTGCCAAGGGTAATTCTGAACTTAGTATTTAAACAAACAAACAAACAAACAAACAAACATACATGCTACTATAAAACAAAGTTTGTGATAGCAGAACTACAGCTGAATTCAATTAATAAAACGGAGCATGCTCCAGATTATAGGATTGCACTGTACAGGATTGTGCTATAAAACAGAAACAAACCCAGCCAGACGAGCAGAGTATAAATGATGATGATGATGTCAGGAAAGCGTAAGAGAGTTGAGCTCCTAGGCCTCACTACTGTATAACCCTACACAAAGCCTGGTGCTCCGCTTTGTCTTTGAGCAGTGGCAGACTTGGGGTTCTCAAATTTCAGCAGCGCCCTGTGCGATGCTGAAATTCGGCACCCCCGCTGCCTCTCATGCTCTGCTCTACAGCACTGTTGTGGTGCCCCCTGTAGCACGGCACCCAGTTTGGCTGCACTGACCAGTCTACCCTAAAACCACCTCTGCTTTGAGCCAACGGAGCACATGGATGCCATGGAACAGTACAATTGGTGGTCATGTTTCATACTCCTGATCACAGCATCCAGATACCCTCGCCTGTTTCTTTTATGTCACAGTAACAGCAGAAGTCCAAGCCTGGGAATGCATGTCAGTTATTCTAGTGTGCTAGTGCTGTGACAATTTCGTCAAATCTTATGAACTCTACCACTGGCAGAATGGAGCCATAGAATCAGATCAGATCGGGCATTTTTTCTCCTTTCAGAATTATTGCCCAAGAAATGCTATATTCTCATCGTTCATCTATCAGCTTGACATCTGCAGTATTTCCTGAGCTTGGAGATTTTTTGTTCTTTTTTTTGTGTATCTGAAGAAGTGTGCATGCACACGAAAGCTTATACCAAGAACAAACTTAGTTGGTCTCTAAGGTGCTACTGGACTATATATATATATATATATATATATATATATATATATATATATATCGTTGTTTTTTATGTTATTGTAAATGTTCAATGTGGGCAAAAACTAAAAACAAAATTGATTCAAAAGCATGCTAAATCATTAAATAACCTTAGTGTATGTGCATTTTAATGGCACTTTGTTGTATTTTGAAACTACTCTTCAGAAAGAAAAAGCATGCATCTTATTTCTCTTTTGGCACAAATGAAGTTGTCTACTGACTTCACTGTGTGCTGGGAGAACACTGGTGATGTTATGAGCAAGACACGGGAGTTCAGCGGCCTTACAGAACCTGGATTCAGATCATTTCTCCATTAGGGCTGATGTAAAGGTGAATAACGATAGTAATGCTCTTTCAAAGTGCTCGTAATAACCAACTAGCTCTCATTTCAAGATTGAGATCTAAGAACAAATGAAGAATCTGATTAGGACCGCAGTGCTGTGGAACAATTCAGACAGAAATCGAAATTCATTTCAGAGTGGTGCGGGGCTGTGTTGTTGCTCATTGTGAAATGGGATCACCAACTTGATATTTTAAGTTACATTGTGCTCTTATCAGTCCTTTTATCTAGTCACGTTCCCTAAACCAGATGAAGATTTTACAAATTTATGCAGTGGATTTTAGGATGTTTTGTGTAAACTGAGGAGGCAATATAATTAAGTTTCAAGCTGTGAATAATACTTCAGAATCTGTGGATTGTGTTGGTCTTTTGTGAGCTTTGAATCTTAAAACACACACACACACACACACACACACCTTAGCTTCTCCTGTCTATTTGATACTATCTCGAGCAATCTTTTTAATTAAATGCAATCTTGAAAGGAAAAAATGCTTAGGCCAAACGAGACAAGATGCCATTCATGCAGTTAGCAATTGTGTAAATGGCCTTTAAAAAAGAAAAAGGAAAATAGCAGGTGGGGGGTGGAGCTTGTTCCATATTAGGCTCCCCATGCCTGCTATTTGAATTGGAATGAAAACTTCCATTGGTGTAAATGAGAGCTTTTCTTCCAATGCAAATAGCAGGTGTCGGGCTTGATCCAGATTGGGAATGTAGCATTTAACACCCCTCTGCCCTCATGACAAAATCCGAATCGTGTGTGTGTGTGTGTGTGTGTGTGTGTGTGCCCAGTTACTCTTAAAAAGCCATCCCATGCAATTGCTGATAGTGTGAATGCTGTCTCATCTAGTTTGGCTCTTACTGTGGAAATATGGCATTAGTAATACTGAACAATGGTATTCAAGAGTTTTATTATTTATTTCCTAAAATGTATACACCATTTGACTGCGGAAAAAAACCCATTGAAACAGCTTGCAAGAACATAAAAAAGACTGTTCCCATTATTTCTGTTATGCCATTTCTTTATTTTTTATTTTTGCTGACTGTGCAATGTAGTACATTGGAAGTTGCCTTACAGTGGGTCAGGTTATTTGTCCGTCTCATCCAGTATTGTCTTCCCTGAGCTGCAGCAACTCACCAAGGCCTCATGCAGTGTTTTTGTTTTTGATTCCTGCCCTCCTGCCCCTTTTAACTGGAGATGCCGTGGACTGACTGAACCTTGGATGCTCTGCATGCAGAGCATGTTCTTTCCTACTGAGCTGCACTTCTCTCTCGCCACCCGCCACCCCCATTTCCTAGTACTGAAATGGCAGGTGGAAATTGGGTTGCCACCTACTTATGGTATGCTCAGATTCAAAGATCCTCTTTTAGGTCATTTTTCAAATTGGCTGCGTTTTCACTTTGATTGGCAGGGAGGGGGGCACTTCGAGAGATAATCAAGCGGCTTAAATGTAGTATGGCATTGAAAGGAGATGGAGGGACGGGAGGGAATGTATGGAACTGAATAACATGCTTCCCTGGTTTGCATCTGCGTTGCTTTCTTCCTTCCACGTGGCTTTTGGGTGTCCTGCATCAACTTTATTAGTGAAATCAGAACAGGACGCAGTAACATGTGAAGGCATGGTTAGTGCAGCACCCAAACACGCTGGCATAAATCGAGGAGAAGGGCTCGTGCTATTGATAAATTTGCTGGCAAAGCTTGGGATTGGGCTACTTTCTATAATTATTTCAGTCTCTGGCAACATTCTTTGTATGTTGTCTGTAGAGTGGAACAAATTGATGGTATACAGTGATTGTTCTCTTCGTACATCATAAACTCTTAACATCAGTTTTCCTCGTATTACATTCAGGATAGTGTCAGGCAACATTTGGTTCCCTTAGTTCTTATGAAGATTTCAGTTAGGGAATAGCAGGAAATTGTTTGGACTATTGTAATTTGCTCTGTGTGGGGCTGCCCTTGAAGATGGTCCAGAGACTGCAGTTAGTGGGAAATGCAGTGGCCAGGGTTTTAGTGAACCAAACTGAATGAGAACATATAATGTCATGGCATACTCACTCACTCACTCACTCATTCATTTCATTTCTTTATCAATTGCTTCCCATAAATCACATCAACAATAAAGCATCAAGATATATAAAAAATTATGCCACGTCTAACACAGATGCAGACTGGGATAAAAATCCCCTCTTAAAACATTGTTCCTTGAAGATCTGTCCTGTCTGCCTATTTGTCACTGGCCTCAATTCAAGTTACTGAATAGCTCAGGACGTGGTTACCTGAAGGACCAGCTCTACTCACACTGTTCTGCATTGGCTTTAAGATTGACTGAAGTGGCCTCCTGGCAATATCACCACAGAGTGAGGATAGGAAATTTATGACTTGCTGGAGGCCCTTCTTGGTGATGGCGCCCTGAATGTAGAAAACACACACCCAGAGGTTCAGCTGGCACCCACTCTTGTGATATTTCAACATCATCTGAATACATTTATTTTTCACCAAGCCATCTAAGGATCTCTATCTTACTTATTTCTATAAAAGCATTCCTAATTGTAATTATGGTTTTAACAAACTAGGTGTTTGTATATGGGGGGTTGGTAGTGCAGTGGCCTCCAGATGTTGCTGAAGTCCAACGCCCATCAGCCAGGTCAGTAATGCCAATGGTCAGGGGGATGGGAGTTGTAGTCCAATAACATCTGGAGGGAACCATGTTGGATACTCATCTTAGGTTGTGGATCAGGCTTTTTTCACCTAATCAAGTTCCATTGGGTTCTTGTTACATTATAGTTGAAGAAGTCATCATCCACCAGCTACACTGCACAAAACAAAACTTGTCTGAAATCCTATGTATCATCCACATAGTGATACCACAAAGACCCATCTGCCTTAGGTACGCTAGGATTGGCCAGATTTAAGCCCTTCAAAGACTCTTGGCACATGATGCAGATACCTTTCTGTAGCTAAGTAAGTCAGTACCTGGATGGGAGATCACCTGGGAATCCCGAGTACACTGCTTTGAGTTTCCTGATGGCAAAAGCTGGCATATAAATCTACTAACTAATTAAC
Organism: Podarcis muralis; assembly: GCF_964188315.1. NCBI lineage: Eukaryota > Metazoa > Chordata > Lepidosauria > Squamata > Lacertidae > Podarcis > Podarcis muralis. Next base: position 36,628,301 of record NC_135655.1, read on the forward strand.
CATCTCCTACCACCTTGATCAGTCTTAATTTCCATTCTGGGTCAAGAGAATTGCCATACCAGCTCAGATTTACAACGAAACTGGGATGCTTATTTCCAATGCACTAATAAAATAAAATAAATCTCTGAAGCCTGTTATATGCCTGAATTAAAATAGATTAATAGCACAGTTCTATGAGTCAGATGTCTGTTCCATTACATTTAGTGTGGCTTTCCCTCAAGTAAGTGTACCTAGGGTGGCAACCAAACTCTGCAATCCAGTGCTGAGTTATTATGGGGTAAGTCCAATTGAACTCAATGCAGTTGGCTGGTTAAAACTTGACGTCAGTCTCCTGGGGCTATTTCAGCCTTTGGAAAAAATTTTATCCTTAAAAATTCATTGAATAGGTTTAACTCTTAAGGGAGGTATTCCCCCCCCCCCACTACATTCCTACTATTCCGGCTCCCCCAATATTTATCCATTCATATCCGGTGAGTGTCATTCTTATGTACACACTTACCATATTTTTATTCCTCTTGTTGGGAGAGAGAAAAAAGTAGCACACTTACTTTTTTGTCAGTTGTCATTCATTTTACCTTGTTTTGCTTGCTTCAGTATGTTATTTCTCCTTATATTGTGAACTGTGTCAGCCCTGCCAATGCACATTCTTTGCTAGGGAGTCGACGCAGTAGACTTTACTAAGAAACAGAAAGGAAGTGTTAGCCACCGCTCTCACCAAGATTATATTCTCTCTTAATAGAAGCTGTTGATGGATCCTGTGAGGCTACAACACTTGGGGTGTTGACTTGTAGAATGAAATCCTCTGCACACAAGCACAGCAAAATATTTTGGCGAAAAGTAATTATCGGAAATAGTGACACTAGTAAATTAGTTAACTGCATTTCAGCATGAAGCTTGAGTTACCCCTGCCCGTTCTTGTTCAAGACCCATCGAAAATCAGCAGTTCGGCTTAATGATGTCACAACATTTGCCAGGCTGTGGGCACTGAAGAGAAGACGTGAAAATCCTCTGACTGAATCAGTTCCCCTCCTCTCAGTGAGCACAGTTAAACAGCCCATCTGTCTCGCTCACATTGAAACTGTTATCTTTCAAACATCCTTCTATTCTTACCACGGGTGGTTCTTAAAAACTGCCTTAATTTTAGCCTGTGCTCCTGCCATCCAGTTTTGTTTGCAATTCCCAGAGTCTTGTTAAACCCTTTTAAATACTGCTACCAAAATGCCACATTTGCCTCCCAGTTGGAAATTTGAAACTCAACTCCTGTACATCCACCTAGATTTTGCCAATTTAAGCTTTTGTGTGTGAGAGAGATACAAATAGCCTACATCCTTTTTTTATTTTTAAAAAAATCATAACAAAGAATTTCCTCCTCCAAACTCTATTTCCCCCCAAAGTGTGAATTGAAGAGGACTGAGAGACAGATGGGGCTGGATGATCAAGTTACCTGTTACAGCGGCACATCTGCCAGGGCAGTCAATCACTCTGATGTCTCTGACAGGTCAACGGAGCCTGAGTAGCAAAAGCTAATGCAAGGAGAAGAACGGCCAAGGAAGGGTTGCCCTCCTCCTTGTCTCTTGGGTTTGACTGGTTTGAAAGCTGTACTTGAATTTGCTCTTGTTAAAAATCTGTCTATAGCACATAGACACTGGGAGATGCCAGTTCTGCTCTATCTTTCCTTCTGTCTTTCTTTGAAAAATAATAATAATAAAGGGGGGATAGCATAGAGCAAATATAATTGTGAAATGGATTCCATTAGTGTTCTTGAGCTGTCAATCAGGGATTTTCAAAATTGTATTTGCTTTGCAGTTTCAGAAGGGAGCTGACATGAAAAGAAACTTAACAAAATATATCTTTAAGGACAAACTCTTCCCCAGCAAAAATAAAGGTTAAACATGAATAATCAGGCTACGAAGAGTAACATAAATCAATGCTAAGCATAAAGGAGGTCCTGCCCCAGTATGTGTGTGTGTGTTTTAAGGTTTATCATTCCATTAATTTGCATTAACCATGTTGTCAGTCTTCTGCTTTCTCCAGCATATTTATTTTCAGATCTGCAGTTTTGTAAGTGAAGGTTAATTGTCCTGTGAATCGCTTACTTTGGAAGGTACTGAATAGTAGGAAGGTTTTTCACAGCTACAATCAACTTCCAGATTTTACGAACATTTTGCACAAATGTGTTACAATAAGTACAGTGCTAATTGCGCTGCTATTTTAGCGCATTTGTACCAATGTGGGGTTACTTATAGGACAATGGTGTCTCAAAATAGCACAAGTCCTCCCCAGCTACTAATTAATCAGATGTTAAAATGCAAGATCAAAGAAAGAATCTTTGCTTATTGTGAAAGCCTTGCAGCCACAAGAATCTCCTCAGAAAAAATAAAAACCCTTTCTGAGATTTTATAAACAAATACTCACATGTATAATGTATTCACCAACGTTATGGACTATTTTAATGGTGATATACAAAACCAAGATAAAGAGTTAGCTAGCAAGGTTGTAGCATTGTACAAGTGTAATGAAAAATTAGTGCTGGGGGGAAGAGATTCACAGGAATTAACAGTAAAGAAAATACTATGACTAGTGATGTTTTACATTGTACAAAAGGGCAATGTGACTATTAAATATATACTATTTTGTTGCAGTATCTGAATCCTTCCTTAAAACAAAAAAACTCCTCATCTTTTTTCATTGTTTTCAAAGCAAGTTGTCCTTTTTATTTGCATTCTCTCCTCAGCCTAACCACAAGTGCTCTTGTTACATTTAGCAGCAGATGGTTTGAGATATCAGAACAGAAAATGAGTTAATTATTTGGGTTCAAAATAGGAAGATTATGAAATACATGCAACATTCCATGGCATGGCAGAAAGGAGAAGGCTGCCGGGAGGGGGGCGGAGAGAGGACACCATATTTCATTATAACCGAGCCAGCAAATCACAATTGCTGACAATTAAAAGGGGGGGGGGAGAGAGATGGAAAGAAGCATTTGAGTACAAAGAAATTATTTATTTACAAGTCTAGACCTGCAATAAGAAAATGTGGTTTGTGCATCTTGCTTCCATCCTGTTCTTGCTGTGTTGTTGTTGTTGTTGATGATGATGATACAAGGTGTAAAAAGAAAGGAGGAATAAGATGAAAAAAATATTTAAAAATGGAAAATAACGTGTGTGTGTGTGTGTGTGTTTAAAAAATATGACATTGCTCTTCGACCTATGAAGACCTATTGGAGGGGAAATATTCAGAGAGGGGAGAAAGGAGTCAGCACAACATAATTTTTTTTTTTGTTTCACTACCTACCTTTTTTGCCCCACATCCATGCTTCCTAACCATGATGTGGTTAAGGTGAGCCACACAAGAAGCTGCTTCCATGTGCAGCTCTCCTTGGTCAGGTCAGGAGCACAAATAAATTGGATGTACATCCAAATGCTCCCCAGAGTGATGCAAGGGGTGGGTCTACTCAACATGCATGGAGAAATACAACGGGGCATATGACCAAGTGTGTGAGAGATTGAAAGCCATGCACTGCAAGGAAGCACCTGCGCTTAGATGTTCAGTTGCATGCCCATCACATTTATGCCTGTTCCTGCCGCCAGTAAGGAGACTTGTGATGGAAGCCTATATCCCAGGGAACATCTTGTTGCCATCTGTTTTTCTCAAGAGACAATGGAAGAGTGTGCCTTGTGGGGCGGGGCACATATACTTAGATGGGTTCTGGGAACTGCTTATTCAATGAAGCTGGCTCCAAGGATAACCAAGGAAGCATCCAGCTTGAACATTAGGACAGCAGTGGTTTTCTGCAAGGGTCAGCTGCCATTCTATTCTGATAAGGGAAATGCCCATCTCAAGAAGAAGGGCAGCTCTTAGGGTGGGAAGACTGGCACCTAGATGCTTGGTTGCATTTTTGGTGCATGGAATGGTGAGCACCACACTGATGGACTGGGCTGCAGATCAGGGGGTTGGATTGCTCCCTTAGTTTACAAACCAACATGTTATTAAAATATTAATATTAATAGCCCCACCACTGGACAGTGTGAGGTGGCTGCCTCAATGGCCTGTGCTTCCAGAGCCTTCACCACAAACTACTCAAACATTCCCATCTTCTTAAGCCAGTGTCCTGACAATGGGGATGCTTGCTTGTTGTTACTGGCCTGGATTTCTTGGCAATATCACTTCCCCCGGGACATCAAAGACAGCACCTGTGCTGGGAAAAGCCATTGACTGAGAGAGCAGTCAGAGAGGTATCTGGCCCAGGTCGTGCCCTGTAGCAGGCATCACATGTGCTCGTGATTTGTTTGAGCAGGAAATGAGTGGGTGCTTAGTAGTATGGAGGTGCCTGTGATATGTAACTTATCCTGAACCTCTATGCCAGCCGGCAGTGGAGGGGGCTATCCTATCACCAGCATTGAAACAAGACTCAGTTGCCAGTCTGATTGCATCTGATATGGAGTTGGAGAGAGTTAGAGGTATCATTCTGTCCAGGCAACAAAACATCTGGCCCTGAAAAGCTGGCATATTAAGCCCATCTGTCTCAGCAATGTCTATTCTGGCCAGCTCACCCATGAGGCAAGGTGAGGTGATTGCTTTGGGTGGCAGGATCCACAGAGACAGTGGATCCTGGTCTAGATATTTATCTCTCTCCCACCCCCACCCCCCATTCCTGGTACAGTGTGTGCCATTTTGTGACTTGCCTCAGGCACCAATGTATCTCAGGTGGGCTTGCTCCCTAGTTTCCCAGGTGTCTTACCCAGTCCTGCTACCTGGGTTCCTTTGAGATTCATGCATCTTGACATTCCAGGATTGATTCTGGGACCTTCTGCAAGCAGAACTATGGACCCTCCATGTATTATTCCAATGTGAAAAAGTATTGGTGGGATCTCTTCCTCCCTAGTCAGTGCAGCTCAAACCAACAAGTCTTGAAGATCTTCCTGAAGATGTTTGAGGGAAGATCTATCATTCTGAAAGAACCACTGTAAGTACTTCTCTGTTCATCCTTTCTGTGCAGGGGTTTCATCAAATGGGGGAAATTGTTTGGCATTCTTGACTGAGCCATCATACGATTGGGGGGAGAAACTGGCCTCTTATTATGTAAGACTTTTAAAAGCTGATTAGAACAAAACTGACAAAGATGTCCCAGTGCAAAGAAATGGCAGTGTGATTCATTCCTAGCGAAGCTTCATGCTTTTTGGCTAAGTCTGTTGGCTGCCATACTTTCAATTGCAGGAAGTTGCTTCTTGAAGAACACGGAATACACATGAACATAGCAAAGTTCTTTGTGTGATGCAACTGCCTGTTCTACCAAGCTTACAGTTCTCAAACCATAAGTAGTATGCATTGAAGATCTGGGTTCTGTTCCCACCATCTGAGGAGAGCTTCCATTCCCAGGTGATAGAAATGGAGAGTTGAGTATGGTAGATATTTTGCATGCTATTGAGCATAATATTAGGTTTAAGTTTCCAAATGCCCTGAAATCACTAGAATTTAAGCAGAGAACTTCAATAAATTTTCAGTTGGGACTTAAGTGCACTTGGGTATCACGCTTATTGTGTTATGCATCACCCAAAAAGCAACAGACAGCTACAATATTTTAATAAAATAATTCTAAAAGTAACACTTCATGACTTTGCCTAGTAATTTATGTTCCATTTAAGATTACTGTTTAACAAAATCCCCTATGAATGGCATACTGTCTCGAAACAGAAAAACTGGAGAAGCAGTGAACTACATTGCACTTTTAAAAGTTGATATGGTTTAGCACAACTTGTCCCAGGTTGATCAGGACTCATATGGTTTTATCAGTGTGAGAAACAGAAACAAACAACTTGGGCTATGTGTACTTTCAAAGGAAGTAGAACATATTTATCTGCCCCAGAGGCTATGCTCAATAAATTACATTTCTACCCCAGCCTTCCTACAAAGAAGCTCAAGGGGGTCTGAATGGGTACCACCCTTAGTGGGGAAGATCTCTTTGCATTAAGCATAACCTGACACAGAGGTTGCCAACCTTTGTGAGCTCACGGGCACATTTGCAGACCAGAGAAACTGTTTTGGGCACAACACACATGGCAGCCAAGAACATTCCACATTCTATTCGCTATAGTAGAATGATTCTTCAGGCTTTCTTTCTCATGGCAGGGAGAGGATGGGACCCTGTGGTGGTCAAGGAGAAAGGAGGCCATGTGTGCCTGTGAGCACAATTTTGGTGTCTAACAACAACAACAACAACAACAACAACAACAACAACAACAATAATACCCTGCCCATCTGGCTGGATTTCCCCAGCCACTCTGAGCAGCTCCCAACAGAACACTAAAAACAGAATAAAACTTCGAACATTAAAAACTTCCCTAAACAGGGCTGCCTTTGAGATGTCTTCTAAATGTCAGATAGTTGTTTATTTCCTTGACATCTGATGGGAGGGCATTCCACAGGGTGGGCACCACGACCGAGAAGGCCCTCTGTTTGGTTCCCTGTAACCTCACTTCTCACAGGGAGGGAACCGCCAGAAGGCCCTTGGAGCTGGACCTCAGTGTCTGGGCTGGATGATGGGGGTGGAGATGCTCCTTCAGGTATCCTGGGTGAAGGCTGTTTAGGGATTTAAAGGTCAGCACCAACACTTTGAATTGTGCTCAGAATCATACTGCGAGCCAATGTAGGTCTTTAAGGATCAGTGTAATATGGTCTCGGCTGCCACATTCTGGATTAGTTGTAGTTTCCCGGTCACCTTCAAAGGTAGCCCCACGGAGAGCGCGATGCAGTAGTCCAAGCAGGAGATAACTAGAGCATGCACCACGCTGGCGAGACAGTCTGCAGGAGTTGGGTCTCAGCCTGTGTACCAGATGGAGCTGGCAGAATTGACCTGCACCTCCATGGCCAGCTGTGAGTCCAAAATGACTCTTGACCTAATGTGATTACATCTGGATAACATCTCTGCGTTCTATGGTAAAACCAGTGCTATTTTTTCTAGAAAAAGTAGTGCCGAAACTCACCACAAACACCTCCCTTGTTATATGGCAATGGCACCCACCTCAGAGGTGCTGGAACTGAGTTCCACCTGAAAAAAAGCCCCAGTTAAGACTATTGCAATCTGATAATGTCAGCTTTGTCATCTGCCAAACAGCATCTCTTTTCTCCCCCCCTTCTTTTTCTATTTTTGTATTTGCTTAACATCTAACCCAATAAAGAGCTTTGAGAAACTCAAAAGCTTTATCTTTTTTTGTAGCTTTTCAGCTGGTCCTGGTAAGGGCATCACTCCAGTGTTACTTTTGGATATTGTTAGCATGATGTTGATGTTGAAACAGCATCTGTTTTAGAGGCATTGGAGTTACAGCAGCCGGGCTTGAAATAAAAGCAGAGTTCTTGAGCAGACACCATCCACTGGGCTCATTGATTTTCAAGTCTCTTCTGCTGGCTTATTTGTGGCTTTGCAATACTATTGATTCTGGAGAGCTCAGGCTTTTCAGCCAATTTTCTGTGGAAAGAAAAATTGTGAAAAAAGCACACTTGAGCCGCTAAATATCTTAGTGCTGAAAATGAAATAGATAGCTGTAAAGCCATTCTACGGCTTTCCTATTTGTTGTTGACAGCCTGAGGGTCGGTCAAAGGGGAAATCAAATGGATGGGTGGATCACTGACGTTTGTGCCGTGTCTATTGGACATCAACCCATCATCTACTCATCATCCCAACACACACATTTTGCGAGTTCAACATGAGTTTGCCAAAAATATTTTTTATGGTTTTCTTTTACAGCCCTCCAGCCACATACCTCTGTACTTGGTCAATCCAAAACTCATTTTTGATATGCTGAATTTCTACATATTCTAGTGGAATGTATTTCCAGGCAAGCATGATCATATAATTAGCTAGGTAAAGGTAAAGGTACCCCTGCCCATACGGGCCAGTCTTGACAGACTCTAGGGTTGTGCGCCCATCTCACTCTATAGGCCGGGGGCCAGCGCTGTCCGCAGACACTTCCGGGTCACGTGGCCAGCGTGACAAGCTGCATCTGGCGAGCCAGCACAGCACACGGAAATGCCGTTTTACCTTCCCGCTAGTAAGCGGTCCCTATTTATCTACTTGCACCCGGGGGTGCTTTCGAACTGCTAGGTTGGCAGGCGCTGGGACCGAGCAACGGGAGCGCACCCCGCCGCGGGGATTCGAACCGCCGACCTTTCGATCGGCAAGTCCTAGGCGCTGAGGCTTTTACCCACAGCGCCACCCGCGTCCCTTAGCTAGGAGACACCAATAAATCATTCAGGCCAACTTCTAAAGCCAATGATAGATATCTTAGACAGAACGTAATGCTGCCTGACTTTTTCGGGGCGGGGGGGGGGGGGAGGGAGGGAATCCGGAATATTTGATTGCTGAACTTGTATAGCTAGAAGACATTACCCAGTGATTAAGCTAAATATGCACCATTGAACTACTAAAAGCTCTTCTCTAAGAGTCTGGTCTCCACAGCGAGTCCACACTTCTGTAACCCGAGCCAGCTGTCAAAAGATGGGATTTTGACTCAAAGAAGAATTTGTCTGATATCTCTGAAACTTGACTGGAGCAGAGAATGCAATTATTCCCAATCGTGGTAACAATTGGTCCAAACCAGCTGTGCTAAAATCAATGTGAATTTGGCTGTTGATTCCAGTAGGAGACAGGTTATATACAACAGTTTCACCCCTTTCGAGAAAGTGGCCACACTGATTATTCATTTTCACCTATAAACCTCTATCACCAACCCTGAGGTCCTCAAGCTACACCTAGCATAAATCTCACCATGAAGTCGCAATGCTTCTGAGATCAGGCCAAAAGGCATCTGTGATCGGCCTTGGTCTAAGAAATGCTAAGGAAGAACAAGAATAGAGTTTGAGTTCCTCATTTGTAGTTTTATAAATCATTTAATGTGTTAACACAAATAGAAGTTATTAATATTGCAGTTGTTGTATAACGGATTATTATTATGACCAGACTGTAACTGAAATTAATAAGATTTTGGAATGCAAAAATAAAGAAAATCATCAAACCATCAAATCTAGCATGCGGAGGCCCACTTTATCTAAATTATATACTGGTAATTCGGTATTTGAACAATCAGTGTTAATAATTGTATTATAAATTGGTATTGTTATAATGAGGCTATTATTGGACTGTAATTAAAAACTAATAAAAAATTATTATTTTTAAAAAATGCTGTTTCCCTATCATCTGCTATTAAACAGAGATTTCACCATCGAGCTGCCTTTAAAAGAAAAATATATGATTTTTGTGTGCATTAAATCACAAGGCATACCCAAATAATAATTAGCATTGATCTGAACGGGCAAATGTTTCAATATTGCTGCATGCTCAGTGAGCTGTTTGCCTTTCGACGGAGTGAAAAGTCATCAAAAACAACATATTGTTTCCAAGCTTTTATGGCTGACATTGCTTCGTCTTCGCTCATCGCTGCCTTTTCTGCCATTAGTTCCACGGGAAGGACCGATCATATTCTCAGTGATGCAGGCAGCAAAAAAGCCCCAACTTGATACTGTGCCGGTATGCTATAGTGGAGCTATTTTTAATATTTCCTTGTAACTGATTTGTAAGTGAATTGTGCTTAGGCAGTGTCAGAACTTTCCTGTCAGCTACTTTAACAGCAAAGAGATAGCTTGATGAATAATTCATTGTAGGCAATTTTCTCCTAGTCACTGAGTCATCAATCACAGTTGCCTAAAGAGCCTTGAATTGGCCAGCAGAGTTCTATTCACAGGTAGTGTGATTTCAGGGGAAGGAGCCACCTTCATCCTGACAGGTCAGATAGCAATAGGTAATGGAAGGTGTCTCCCTCTCAGACTGCTAATGAGGTACCAAAAGAGAGAGAGAAAGAGGGAGAGGGAGAGAGAGAGAAAATATCTGCACACTTGTTTCCAATTTCCCCCTTTTTGTTTTTCTTCTCCCCCCTCCCTGCCGCTCCCTCCCCCCCCCCCACTCCAAAATATCACTCAGAATTGTAGCCATTGGGTAGTTTTGCCAAACAAAGGTGCAGTTGGATGAAAAACCAGTGTAAATATTTGCACATTTTTTTCTGGCAGAAATCCTACTCTGAAAAGAACCTCTTCAAAAGGGAAAAGTGATTTGATACATGATTGCATGCATTTACCCATGTAATTGAAATAATGAGAGATGATTGCTTTGAGCTAATAGTCATAAGTTACTGGTCTTTTTGTTTAATCCAACCATCAGCTGTCAAGAGCCTCACAGGAGCATTGGGGAAGATGCACCAAGGATATCATTTGCATCACCTCAGACTGTAATTTTGTTGTTTTTTTTCGGTGCTGATACAAGCGTCAGATTCTATACAAATCTCCCTGGAGCATAAGCGCTCTAGTGTTGTTTTGATAGGAGAAAAGAGAAAAGGAGCACGTATATGCCTACTCTCAGTCGCTTAAATGCTCTCATGATCACAAATAAAATAAAAGCACTTTTTTTGGCATACTTCATGCAATTGTTAAAAACTAATTTTGCATCACAGTCAAGGTACTGTATGTCTTTTTGCTTGAAAAACTCTCATTCGAGCACAATTTTCAAATACATACCTCTTCGATCATGGTGCTTTTTGTTCCAGTTGACAGATACCTTTGTGGTGTGTTCTACATCACCCATTAATTCCCCAAGCGCTACCTATTGTATTAATACCAGCTGTCTATGACTATTCAACCAGCACAAGAAAACAGGCAAAAACAATGGTGCAGTGATGAGTCATAATTTTCATAGTCTTGCTTAATAAGGAGGTGTGAAAAATGTTTTCTAAATATTGTAGCTCTGCTGTTGTCTATATGTGATTATAATGTTTATGCAAGCAACACAAAACAATGTGTACACAATCAACATCTGGCTACCCAGATTCCTCTGAAGAGAGCAATTCAGGGAAGATTTATTGAGCTCTGCTCTGAATGGACCAGATTCTGATCACCCCACTTATATGGGTTTACACTGAATTAAAGATGCTTCTCAAAGCATGAAGAAAGACATCAGAGGACTCACTTTATACCTGACATTATTTTAAGAAGTGAAACGATTCAATGGCAACAAAATACCTGGCATGCATAGCTACATATGGATGGTTCATTTAGCCCCTTTCTGTATTCAGCTATAAAATATAACTACTATTGTCCACTTCAAAGTGCACACATGAAGAGGGCAGTGGGGTCAGGTGTGCAAGCCTCATGTCTACTGTCCCCATCCACCTAGGAGACCCTTACCCATTGACTGGGGAAGTTTGAAGGGAGTTCCTAAGCACATTCAGCTGAATCTGGTCAGAAGCCTTCATGTGTTTCCTCAATGGGAAAGCGGTTTCTAAGTGTATTCATCCATTCGTGCAGGATGGGTGCTGTATGCAGGATGGAGACATCAGGGTAGGGGATATCTCTGCATTGTTCAAACATGGGCTTGTTTGTGCCATTGTTTAATGCAGGGGTAGGGCAACATCTGGCCCACTGATACTGGGCCACCACGCCATTGTGACAATAGACACTCCTGGGCCTGACACCATAAATGACACCAGTCATGAGAAACGTTAAACCATGGCTGAAAGAAAGAAGAATGGAGAAGGCACTCTAAAGAAAGAAGAATCAGGAGGAATTCTTCATTGCATCATTGCTTCATTGCAGTCTTCTTCTTCTTCTTCTTCTTCTTCTTCTTCTTCTTCTTCTTCTTCTTCTTCTTCTTCTTCTTCTTCAGCACCTTTTCCTCTTGCCAAAGAAATAGGTATCAAATTCAGCAGTGCTTTTTTTGCTGGAAAGGAATGAAATCGGCTTACATCACAGGTTCTCTTGTCCTTGTCTCCTCTTATTTTGACTAACCTGCCTTTTCTTTTCGATGATGTGCAGGTGTCCATCCTACTAGAAAAGACAGAGGCTGCAGTGGGATGGGACAAAGCAGAGGAAATTGGATGGAGGCAGCTTGGACAAGCAGAGCTGCTACACCTACAAGCTGCCTCCCCCTAATTTTCTCTCATTACCTCTTCCTACTACAGCCCTCCTACCACATCCTAGATTTTTTGTGAGGATCCCTTTATCCTCTGAGGTGTGCAGGCCAGTGGGGTAAGAAAGCACTATCGTAAGTGGCTTCTGCTCTGAATCCAACCTCTGAATCCAAGCATGGGAACAATGGATCCAGTACCTCCACAGGCATCACCAGCATATCCCAACATGCTCACAACACACACTATTCCCTGTTAACACCTTGGGTTGGGTCCTACTGCTGGCTGTACATCTACACCTTGTGGGATATTGAAAATGCAGTCAAACAAACAATTCATGTTTTACTAGATAGGCACATGATAGGAGCTGAAGCTCACAGAGTTTTCCTGTAAACTTCCTAGAGAGGACTGTGAGAGACATTCCCACTGTGCCCTGACAGGGGGAGTGCATAGCTATATATTCTCCTATCTGGGCACATCCTCTTTCTTCATCTTCCTCTTTCTACTGTTAGTCAGCAATGTGAGCTCCAAGCTCAGACAACATTTTAAAGCTGGACTTAAGTATGTCTTTGTAAGTGAATTGCTATTTTAAGCCTGCCTAAACAAAGCTGCTGTATTGGTTACTCTTCAACAAGTATTGTGAGTAAATGTTGTTGTTTTCATTTTACAAGAATATTTTGTGTGTGATTTTTATTTTAAGTGGGAGAAAAGGGGGAAATACCAGCAAAATCCAATCTGCCTTAAAGCATTCTGTATAACTTAAAGGCCCAAACTAGTTAATCTAAGCTTTCCTTTTCAGCTGCAAAGGGATGGCACTCTGCTGAACTCACAAAAGTGAGGAAGGAAGGACAATATCTAATAAATATATCATATCCTAACATCTAGTCACATCCCAAACACCTCTGGAGATTTGTGGGCAAATTGGGAGCCTCTGGGGCAGGCAAACTGTCTACCCAGCAGATTTCTTCCCTGCCAGGCAAGCTGGACTTCAACCACTATCCTGCCCCCTTCAGTTGGCCATTGACAGGAGTTAGGATTGCTCTGCCATTGATCAAAATATGCAATGGATATATCTAACATGAATTGGTTAAGCATTACATATTCTCTCTCTCTCTCTCTCTCTCTCTCTCTCTCTCTCTCGATTATGTGTGTGTGTGTACACACACACACAAACACACCTGAGGTGAGGAACTGAATCAAAGTTCACAGCTCAACCCAGAAATCAGTAATAATAGTATTTATGAAGACTTATGACTGCTTCTAAAAACTAACTCTGAACAGGCTCAAGGTAAAATGCAAGCACCTTTTTTTGACATCTTTATATGTCAAGCCTTCAGAAAATATGTGGAGGGATTTGTCAGCATTTCCCCTTTGGGGCTCCTAAGTCTCAAACACAATGATAACCTGCAGAAGCCAATCTCCTTACTGAAAGATAGGATTAGGAGGCAATGTTGAAATTGTCAGTCACTAAAGCTGTTGACTTAACACTGCATGATAGCACCTTGCCCCAAAGTGAAAAGTGGTATTTTTGTGCCAAGCTCAGCCAAAAGGACAATGAGCTAAGAAGCGGTTTGGAGTTAGAGAATGGAAGGTGACAAATTATCAATTTCCTGATCCAAGAAAGGTGAGGCATGTGTTAAAATTGGTAGCCCATGCAGATCATCCCTCTGAAATCACTCCTCCATAAGTCAAAAGGTGCTTCAGAGAGGTCAAAGGACCTCTCAGGACCAGACTCAATACTGGGGGTGGGAAATTAGGATAAAAAATGCCAAGCCTCTTTTATATAGGATAATTCAATAAGTGAGAGTTTTATAAACAAGTTCAGAGGCATGCATTATTTCATCATCCTAGTGTAAATAAGCTTTCTGATTTTGCCTACCTCTCATATTGAACTTTTCTTAGATGGGGGAAAATGTAATATTCCTAAATTTGGGTGATATCTGAATGGTTTAATATTTGTTATATGGAATGGTCATACATCTACCTCATTTCTCTCTTTTTCTCTTTTACACATGCATGAACATACAAACAGACGTTAGGTCTAGACAGATGCATGAAGTTTAAGCTGACAGTAGGGATGAAGGAGAATTTGGTTCAGTTTGCATTTTAAGGAGAACCTACCTAATTCACAAGTTCTGAAACAATGCGCAAAAAAAGTGCATCCTTTGAAATTTGCACTTCTCCACTCAGGGCCCATTGGCTGGAGGGTGGGCTATAAATATTTAAAATAATGTTTCAGATATAGAGTATAACCAAGGCTCTGCCCTAAGAGCCTTACAATTTACATTTTGAAATGTGGAGGAGGAATGCATTTTGAAGACTAACAAAGGATAAATGTGATGAAATGCAATTCATTGTACAGAGACTTTGGGGAGTTAGACCAGTGGTCCACCTAGTTCAGTGTTTTCTACACTGACTTGGCAGTATCTTACTAGGGCTGCAGACAGGGTTATCTCCCAGACTTACCTGGAGATACTAGGTACAAACCTGTAAATTGTGATGGCAATTGATAGGTTAAGGCTGTGGTTTCATGGGAAAAGTGGGTATTGTCAAGATATTTAGAGGGAGAGAGAGTGGGGGGAATTAATGCAGCCTTAAGTCACATAAGCACTAAATATCCAAACCTAGTAACAGTGGCCTGTCTCCTTCTTGTGCCCAACCAATTGTTGGATCTGCCCAGCTTTAGACAAAACATAAAGGGCTGCCATTTTAGCTGCTTGGAGTCATTTTGCTGTGCTTGAGATCAGATGGTTATGATAGACTCCTCAGTCTTAGTATTAGAGCTAATGATTCTTTGCCCACAAAACGTAAGGCCACAATGGATTGTGTGTGTTTTTCAATTGTAAAAAAATAGACAATAGTGTTTTCTTATTCGAAATGTGAACATCTGAAACACAAAATACATTAAAAAGAATAAAGGATGCCACTTTTCTGCAAAGATTTTTTTAAAGAAGCTGCACTGCTTTAAAATTATATATCTGAAGATGAAAATAAAGTAACTGTTCATTGTACTATCCAAATAGGCCATCTTTGTGCAAAAAAAGCCCCTCATTTTCACAACTACATTGACTAAAAGGCACAGTTACCTAGCAACATTCATTGTGTTTATAACCTTTCATCCAATGTGAGCTCACAGATGTGCTTCTGAAGCTAATATACATACATCATAGCACCTCTCCTGCTTTGATGAGCTATATGAGCAGTATTAAGCGGATTATGAAATGCTTTCTATATAAACAAATTAAAGAAAATGAATACAAATTCAGGATTCATTGGCACAGTCTTTCTAAAAATTTACAGTATGTTGTCAGGCACTTAAAAACAGCCTGTGATAAGTTGAGCTTGCCACTAAGTACAAGGAATCCTGGAATTGCAGTCGCATTATGCGCACAACATTGCTCACTGATTCATTGCTGGATTGTTGATAAAGCCTCACTCTTGCTTATGTGCATATATTAACTACAAGCCACTGCTTATAATGGGGGAGGCCTATTAACCATGCTGCAGATTATACTGACATTGTTATTATCACCAACTGCTGCTACTTACATGTGATTTCTAACCCGCACCCACCTATGTGATTTCCTCCATCACCATCCCATCATTTGCCATGACTTTGTCATGGGAAGGAAGAGCTTGAGGGACTTCGGCATCATCATGACACACTTTGGCCAATTTATGTTGGCCCAATCTGGCTTTCCATACTTGCTGGATTTGTGCTACTTCACAATCTCAGCAAGCAATGGCCAGAGGTCCATGCCATTCTCCACTTAAGCAGGCCCAGCCCACCCATGAGGCAAGGTGAAGCAACCGCTTCAGGCAGCAGCATCCACAGGGGGAGCAGCTCCTGATGTAGAACTTCCCCCTCTTTTCCTGATGTAGATATTCACTCACCCCTTTTCCCCAGGTGGGGAATTTGTGGTTCACCTCAGGTGCCAAAATGTCTTGAACCGGCCCTGACTGTAAGGCAATTGTGTTGCATGGAAACAGTGTTAGGAATTTTCTTAGAAGTAGTGTGCAATGTGCAAAAGATTGTGATGGTAGACCACTGCCACTAACAGGGTTGGACAGATCAGTCTGTTTCTGGACTGTGTCATTCATAAGCCCATTCTATGCCATTTCTCCATTCATCTTATGTAAATGTGTATTAAAATACATATTTTATCACAAAATATGATCTTGAATACCATTTAATTCAATGTGCACATTTCCAAACACATTTTATCCTAAAATAAGCATTTCTTTCATGCATTTCAGTGTGTTTTTGAGCTGAGAACTATACAGCAAAATTTGGAAAAGTCTGAAATCCAAAGTTAAATTATGTTTTGATCAATATACTAGTCTGGGAGGTACAAATTATGTTGTTTTTGCTAAAGAATATGGATTTAATATAATTATCCTCCATCCCTATGCATTGCTATTTTCACCTAAATGAGTTGACTTTATATCCTCTTGCCTAGAAGGCATTGAGTCAGTTTGGATGTGACAATCAAAGACTGATGAGCCATAGTTTGTCAGCTGAAGAAGCTGTGTTTATATCTTAGCTAATTGAAACAATAATCCTCATAACATCTGAACCAGGAAACTGTGGTTGAAGTGTCACTTATAATCCAAAATATGAAACCAGAATAGAATAGGCACATGACTCATTTTCCTACTGACAAATAGTGGTTTCTTGGCTGAAGACTGTTATGTTTTGTGTGAGTCAATATCTGCATAGACCAGTTACAGAGCCAGCCCAAGACATTCTGCTGCCTAAGGTGGAAGACAATATGGCAGCCACCCACAATTCCTTGCACAGAGACCAATCCTCATTTCATGAAAGTTGACTCTTCAACGTGACAAGGGAGCAGCATCCTCCACCCTCCACTGTACCTGAGGGCAGCAGGCTAGCTTTGTGGACCACAGGGCAGGCCTAACACATTGTTGCCTCTCACTCACCACACTACTTGGTGCTTGCTTGCTACTCAAACAAATGCTGCAATGCAGCTGTGGTGGTGCCCCCATGTATCACATGAGCAGAGCAAGGTGTGCAGACGTTTGATGACTTTTGGAGCTTCTGGGCTGGTTGGCTCCCTGTTGGCTTGCTTGGTCAGGGGCACACACTGCAATAAAGCAAACAGACAGCCCAGGCAAATGGCAAGCAAGCATTGCTGATGCTGGGGTGCCAGCTCACAAGCATGGAAACAGCCAGGGGGCTTAGGAGGAATGGCTGGGGGGTGGGGAGACTGCCACCCTCCACCCCTCAACACCTGAGGCAGCTGCCTCATTTTGCTTCATGGTAAAGTTGGCCCTGCACAATTATCTCTTTCACATCTGTAATTAAACCTTATTCAGATAAAAAAGAACCATATTCAAGCCATCATCCTCTAAACTGAACCAAAGAGGCTATATTTTCTCCAAAAATAAGTAGCAAATTTATTATAGCAGGCGTGAAATGATTCAGCCTCTGAATGAAATCAGCCCAGATTCACCAAGCCATTCAACACCCCAGAACTGATTTTCTGGACTTTATTTTGCAGATGTTAAGGGTGTAGGGTTTATTTCTGACTTTGTTGATGACATTTTCCTTTAAAATTATTTTCTTTTGTCCAATCATCTACCTTCCATCTACCTTAAGACTTTCAGCAAGCCGGAGTCATACTCTAAAGAAACAATGCGAAAAGATAGCCAGGAGAAACTAACCTGATGGCTAAAGTCATGTTATTGGTCCACAGTCCGTAACCCATCAGCACATTAACAGATAAGATCTGATTGTTTAGCGTCAGAAAATCACAGCAGCTCATGATCTCATAAGGGCTACACTGCATGACAGGAGAAATGTGACTTTAAAAACTTCAAAGCAGCTGTGCAAGACACCCAAATTAGATCGAGTCAGTGGGACTGTGTGAGAGGGTTGGCCCTTTCCCCAGTGCCAATTCACTGGCTGAAACTGTCCACCGCCTCCCAAAAAATTAGCATGAGCCCCAGTTGTTAAAAAGGAAAGCTAGTCACCCCACCTTAGAAGCACATCCAGCCATCATCCAGCCATGGCAACTGAATCTTAATTCTTTCTCCAATCCCTGGAACAGACCAATGAAAACACAAAAGGTCGAGAGAGAGAGAGAGAGAGAGAGAGAGAGATTGAAAGATTGAAAGAGAGAGAAAGAGAATGACAGAGGAAAGGATTCAGGTAGGTAACTATGTTGGTCTGACGCGGTAGAAATATATAAAAATAAAAAATTGACCAGTAGCACCTTAGAGACCAACTAAGTTTGTTCTTGGTATGAGCTTTCGTGTGCACGCACGCTTCTTCAGATACACTGTAACAGAAGTCACCAGACCTTTACATATAGTGAGAGGGTGGGGAGGGGTATTACTCAGAAGGGAATGGGTGATTGGCTGATAGGTGTGGTAGACCTGTTGACTGTTAACGACTGCAACTGGTTTTACAGGAAAAAGCAAGGGATGAGATGGCCAAAAATAGCTTTATCATGTATAATGAGATAAGAATCCAATGTCTGTATTCAGACCAGGTCTCTCCATTGTTTTAAGTTTGGTAATAAGTTGCAATTCGGCAACTTCTCTTTCCAGTCTATTTCTGAAATTCTTTTGTAATATGACAGCTACTTTGGGATCTTATATAGAATGTCCTGGGAGAGTGAAGTGTTCTCCTACTGGTTTCTCTGTCTTGTGAGGAAAGGATTGTCGTTGTCTGCTTAGACAAATGGTTGTGGTGAACACCAGAGATAGCCCTGATGAAAGAACTTCAACGTATATGTTGAAATACTCATACTTTTTTATTAAGTCTCCCGGGGGGGGGATTACTAAATCATCCAGGGAATGCACTAAGAATCAAATCCTGTCTATGAGACAGTGTGGGCTTTTCTTAAAGCTTTAAACCTGATATTATTATTATTATTATTATTATTACCCCACCTATCTAGGCGGCTTCCAACAAAATATCAAAAATACAGTAAAACACCAAACATTAAAAACTTCCCTAAACAGGGCTGCCTTCAGATGTCTTCTAAAAGTCAGATAGTTGTTTATTTCCTTGACATCTGATGGGAGGGTGTTCCACAGAGTAGGCACCACTACCGAGAAGGCCCTCTGCCTGGTTCCCTGTAACTTCACTTCTCTCAGGAAGAGAATTGCCAGAAGGCCCTCAGAACTGGACCTCGGTGTCCGGGCTGAATGATGGAGGTGGAGACACTCCTTCAAGTATACTGGGCCAAGGCCATTTAGAGCTTTAAAGGTCAGCACCAACACTTTGAATTATGCTCGAAAACATACTGGGAACCAATGTAGGTCTTTAAGGACCAGTGTTATGTGGTCTCGGTGGCCACTCCCAGTCACAAGTCTAGCTGCCGTATTCTGGATAAGTTGTAGTGTCCGGGTCACCTTCAAAGGTAGCCCCATGTAGAGCGCATTGTGGTAGTCCAAGCAGGAGATAATTATGGCCAAAGCTTAGGCTGACGGAGGTAAGAAGCCATCCAATCAACTTTATGGAACTATGTCATAAGAAGAGACCTGGTGGATCAGACCAAAGGCCCATCTGGTTCACATCCTGTTCTTACCATGGTCAACCAGATACCTGTAGGAAGCCCAGAAATAGGACATGAATGCAACACCATTGTGTTCCCCACATATGTTCAGAGGCACATGGCATTCAGCATTCTGCACTGCATTCCTCTTGCCTCATATTCTACCAACTTCTTCCCCCTTACTACCAATCAGACCCACAAACCGGTACATCTCACAGGTGCCTCCTGTGGAACAACTAAACAATATGCAGTTTATCCACACTCTATGGTGATTAGATTCCTACATGTGGCCTCAGCATCACTGTTTTCCCAGAGGACACTCTGCGCCTAGACAGGGCCCTAAATGTCTTCAGAGTATTTATTCTTGGAGCCTGTTAAAGTGGTTATCTCTATCTCCCCCTCCCCCTAAGATAATGTGGGAGGTTATCATTATTATGGAAATCAAGAGAAAAAGGAAAACACATTCTTTTTATTAGCATTTTAATAGCTTCCTTTAATGTAATAGGTTTTTTAAATAAAATGGGGAAAAGACTTTGTGCCAGTAGTCAGTAAGAGAAACTGTATATTCTAGTCAGGAATTCTACTGAGAGGCATAACAATTGCTGTTATATATCTTAGCAATCTTCCAATAAATAATATAAGAGTGTTGTTTGCATTTATCAAAGTGATCCTTAAGCAAATACCCATGTGGAGAAGAAAACTTGCATATTTATAACTGTAAATTTACATATAACTGCACATAAAATATGCCATTCCTTTTTAAAATACTTCTTTAGAATTTCCATTAAAATCATTGTGTAATTATGCTAAAGATACAAACCTCACAAAGATTTATGCCAAGCATTATCCAAAGAAATGTTCTACGGCTGCAAGGGCATTGCTCTGCTGCAAAAATTCTGAGGGTTCAATTCCTGCTAGCTGGCGAAGGAAGGAAAAGAGAGAGAAGATGCCTATCGCAATTGCTTTGAGCAGGCAAAAGACATGGACTTCCATGTAGGACCAGCCCTACCATTAGGCAGAGTAAGGAAGCTGTCTTATGTGTTAGCTGCTGCTTGCTGGTGGTGGAAGGGCAGCAGCAGTCAGGGGCTTACGAAGGGGGGTGGAGGGGGTGGGTCGCCCTGGGTACCACTCGGGGTGTGTGTGTGACAAGATGGCCCGCTGCCTCCCCCAGCTGTAGAGTGGCAAGGGCACGTGTGCAGTTAGTATGGGCGCCGCTCGCACGTGCCATCCATACGGGCATCCGTATGTGCATAAGCATGTGCATAATCCCATCTTGACTGCACGTTATATAATTTGGGGAGGGGATATCCAAAGATAGGGTGAGTTCTGAGGTGGAAGTTGCCCCAATTCTTCTCTCTAGAGGGGCTTGTGTGTGCGCATGGATTTCTTCTCAGGGTGGGCAGCTGTTGCATTGCCCCCAAAAGCACCACCAAGCAAAGATTTGCATAAAATTTGCACAAGCTAGTTTAGATGTACGCAGACCAATTTAAAACTAATGGCTATGATTCTAAAAGTATTTTAATCAAAATTTTGTCATCACAGGGAAGACTGTGACCAAGTGTGATGCCAATAAAGGGATTTGATTTGATTTGATTTGATTTGATTGTGACCAAGTCATCTGCATGTGCCTGCTCTATTGGCTAATCCAGGTAAACTGCTGATGGGCAAATTCAAGCTCCGAGCTGCATATATAACCCCATTCTATCCTCGCAACCCTGAGACTGACAGACCACTCCAAAGTCATCCAGTGATCTTCATAGCCAAGTGGGGATTTGAATGTGGGCCTTCACATTCCCAGCCTGACATTCTAACCACTACCCCACAATGGCCCTCAATCTGACACTACTCTCCTCTCCTGTGCATTCCAGAACTCACACAGCTACTCAGTTCTGTGCACTCCAGAACTCACACAGCTACTCAGATCATTGGGATGAGACAAAGTCCTTCAGTTACAAATAGAAAGGCCAGGGATGAAAATAATAATAACTTCCTATACCAGTAGTCGGAGATGCAGAGATCTCCATTTCATCCCTCATCAGTTGCATGGGTGGTGAGGTGGGTGGGTGAAGCTGTGGAGCAGTGGAGCCATCCTCCTGACACCAACATTGCTGCTGCTGCTTTCTGGATGGGGCTAGGGTGAAGGTGGTTTCAGGTTGCACCAGTGAGAGCACAGGATTGGTGGTGGGTCTGCTTACCTTTAATGGTCAGGTGTCAGGGACCGTGCTGAGGAGAGCTGCACTGAGGAGGAATGGTGGAAGCCTCCCCCCCCCCCTGCTTCCGATCCAGACCCTGAATCTTCCCAGAGCAGGAGGACAGTATAGATTTGGAACAGTGGTTTGCAGAGGGACATAGTTCAAAAGGCAGAAGCTGGGAAATACTGGGTGGGGAACACCTAGGAGAAGAAACACTGGAAGAGAAAGAGAGTTAACAGATTCACTGTCTCTGGAAAGCATTCCTCTGTTCTCCCAAAGGTAAAGAAGAGCTTGGAAAGTGGCAGAACAAAAAGCACACAAAGCACAGAGGGTACAAACTCAGATTACAACAACAACAACAATAATAATTTATTTATATCCCGCCCTCCCCAACTGAAGCCGGGCGAGCGGCTAACAACAATAAAAGTAAAACAGCATTCTAAAATCAATTCATTTTAAAATCAATTCACAATCAAATTAATGGCAACCATTGGGCTAGAGTTCTGTGAGGATTACCAAAGGAGGGTCAGACTGTGCCCTGGGCAAATGCCTGGCATAACAGCTCTGTCCTGCAGGCCCTGCAGAAAGATGTCAAGTCCCGCAGGGCCCTAGTCTCTTGTGACAGAGTGTTCCACCAGATCAGGGCCACAGCCGAAAAAGCCCTGGCTCTGGTTGAGGCCAGACTAACATCCCTGTGGCCTGGGATCTCCAAAATGTTTTTGTTTGAAGACCGTAAAGTCCTCCATGCGACATACCAGGAGAGGCGGTCCCATAGGTACAAGGGTCCTAGGCCGTATAGGGCTTTAAAGGTTAAAACCAGCACCTTAAACCTGATCCTGAGCCAGTGCAGCTGGTATAGCACCGGGTGAATGTGAACCCACAGCGAGGACCCCGTAAGGAATCTTGCCGCGGCATTCTGCACCTGCTGCACCCTTCTACAAGATGTAGAAGTGACGTAGATTAATAGGGACATAAGCGGGTGGGATCCTTAATTGGGAGCACCACCATTCCTAGGAGATGGGTTCTTTGTTCTCTTGCTGTGATTATTAAAGTTTCTAACCAGTAAGAAGACTCCTTTTCCTTTGTGCTGCTTATCTACTGCCACGGGTGGAGGAAGCTGATTCCCTGAAGCCTGACATTAGGTTGCATTGCAGCCTAGCCACTGCCACAGCAGCTGGCTGGGTAGGATTGCAAGCCTGCCTCCAGCTCGGCCAATTGCAGGCAGGCTTGGTTGCAGGAATTCCTCATAGGGTGGGCTCCACTGGCCAATGGATGTTGCTTGGGTCCACACCTGGGGGAATAAATTGAGGCCTGCCTGGCCCTCCTCCCCAGCTTATCCTGCCAGAGCAACCACATGGCCCTAACCTCACTGCCAGCCTGCACCATCCAAATCCAGGGATGCATCAGTTATACCAGGGTCAGGAGTTTGGCTCCACCCCACCATACATGCTGCTACTGCCATCCCTACTGTTTTTCCCCAACTACGGTAGTTTCTCATAGCACTTTCCATACTCCATAGAGATACAAGATTCCTTGCCATGTTGTTGTTCTGAGGAGCTTTGCATGGTCTTCTAAAACCAAACATGAATGCCCCAAATGTAGTGTCCATCTGGGACAGTCGACTGAAGTACTGCAACCCTGAGCAGGTTTTGTTTCTTAATCTGTGGATTTCCAAACACTGCTCTAATTGCTGCCTCGGTTATTTCCTAGCATTTTTAACGAGTGATTGTTGGAAATGGGGAGGGTTTGCAAGGGAGGGAGGGAGGGGGCAGCCTTATTTTCTGAACACTAGATTCCCTCAGAAAATAAACTATGTAATTTCAGAAAACAATAGGGGTGGTGGTGAGGAAAATTCAGTTCATTTATTAGTCAATCCACGGCAAGCAGGGCTGAGGAAGATCTCACCCATCTCAATTCGTTTCTCTAAGGCCCCTAGTCTTGACCCATAACTTTGCGTTTTGTCGAGCCATTTCACATTCCAGCTTCTGAAACAAATTAGTCTTGCAAGGAAATTTGTCACAAGATATTCTCCATTTACTACCTCACTGTGATGAGTTGAGGCAATAACAGTCTCTTCAGAAACACATTGTGCTGAACAAATTTCAAAAACATTTGGAAGATTAAACCCTAATAAGCTATAATTATATGCACTGTGCCGAGAGCAAAGATGAGCATGAACAAAAGGACGATTACACCTCAACAATAAAAGGAATTTAAGAACATACTATGACTGCAATACGACCAACTTTAGTTTAAAAATTATCAACAGAGTGTAATGCATTGTCAGATAAATATGAGTTCCTTTTATGATACAACCTTTTCAGCATAATGGCATTTAACTGTAGCAACACCAAGCCAAGCCAACATTTCTATTTCTTAACAGCATATATATTTTCCGTATATAGCAGGAAATTCATGTTCATTTTAGACAGATGCTACATGCACTCATCCTGAAATATTTTGCTCCTGGAAGTGTCCATGGAATAATGCAGGAATTTTCACTACTCAGATATCCAATAATGTAGGTGAAAAGAGGAATAGGCAACTATAAGCTGCTCCAGGCTCAGATCATGTGTATGGCTTACAAGCCATTCTTGTGTTTCTAAGCCAATAATTTAGGAGCATTCCTCCATCTTTTGTAACCGAAGTTTTGCTGCCTGTGTTTCCTGATTGCTTTATGGAAAAGCACATGAATCTGACCTTTGAAGAATTTGTAAGTAAAAATCATTTTAACTTACCAAACTGTGTGGTCCTTTCTATGCTAAGGGGAAGAAAAGGGAAACTTTGGAAGAAACTTAAAAGGGATATTTTAAAGGCCTAAAAACCCATATTTATAATAATAATAATAATATTTTTTTATTTATACTCCGCCCTTCCCGGTTCAGAAAACCGGGCTCAGGGCGGCTAACAACAAATTTAAAACACTTAATTGTAGAAGCAGCATAAAATACAATATAAAAACATGAATAACAATAAAATTAAAAGTTCAAAAATCAGTTTGGGGGAAATCCATCTAATAAGCATTGGATAGTCACCAGGGCTAGCTGGCTGAATTAGTCCTACTTGGGCCAGCGAGGAGGCCAGGGGAGAATTAGCTGTGGGGTCTCAGAGCGGGCAATCTTCATAAAAGGGGAGGGGGAGGGGGAGGGAAGAGAAGAGAAGGGAAGGGAAATAAAAGATCAGGCTGAATTCAAATTAAAGGCCAGACAGAATAGCTCTGTCTTATAAGCCCGATGGAAGGAGGTTAAATCCTGAAGGGCCCTAGTCTCATGGGACAGAGCATTCCACCAGGTTGGAGCCATCACTGAAAAGGCCCTGGCCCTGGTGGAGGATAGTCTGACTTCCTTAGGGCCCGGGACCTCTAAACTATGGTTATTTATGGACCTTAAGGTCCTCTGTGGGGCATACCGGGAGAGGCGGTCCTGTAAATATAAGGGCCCTAAGCCACAAAGGGCTTTAAAGGTCAAAACCAGCACCTTGAACCTGACCGGGAGCCAGTGCAACTGGTAAAGCACTGGGTGAATATGCTCCCATGGCAGGGACCCCGTGAGGAGCCCTGCTGCAGCATTCTGCACTCGCTGGAGTTTGTGGGACAGTTTCAAGGGCAGCCCCACATAGAGCGAATTACAGTAGTCAAGCCTGAAGGTGACCGTAGCATGGATCACTGTGGCCAGATTGGGGCAGGAAAGGTAAGGGACCAACTACTTAATACGGCAAAGATGGAAAAATGTTGCCTTAGCTGTTGCTGTAACCTGCGACTCCATGGAAAGGGAAGCGTCAAGGATTACACCCAAACACTTAACGGAAGGCACTGGCACTAATTGGGCCCCTGCAAGAGAAGGTCCCTCATCCCCATGCCATCCCAACCCAGCTAGAGGACCTCTGTCTTCGAAGGATTTAGTTTCAATCGGCCCCCACGAAACCATCCATCCACAGCCTCCAAACATCTGGTCAGTGTGTCCGGGGCCAAGTCAGTGTAGCCATCCATCAGCAGATAGAGCTCTGTGGTTTAACCCACAGCGCCACCCGTGCCCCTTTAGTCCCTCATAAAAAGATAGACACGACACAGTATTCTATAAAAGTATAAAAATAGTTTACTCACTCACATTCTGTTCACAAATGGATCCCAGAAGGCAGACTTAAGTTACAAAAGTAATATACAGTGGTACCTCGGGTTACAGATGCTTCAGATTACAGACTCCGCTAACCCAGAAATAGTACCTCAGGTTAAGAACTTTGCTTCAGGATGAGAACAAAAATCGAGTGGCGGCAGTGGGAGGCCCCATTAGCTAAAGTGGTACCTCAGGTTTCAGGTTAAGAACAGTCCTCCAGAACAAATTAAGAACTTAACCTGAGGTACCACTGTACACCTGGAAACTATCCCATAAAGAATTAGTCCCTTTGTCCTCTCTTGGGTAGAAGCCAAGAGAGCATCTTAGGCTAAGCAGATGTTGCTTCTTCAACGAATGTAGTCAAAGAGAGAGAGAGATGGCTGACCAGTCCTGCTCTTTTGTTACCTGGGCAGGTGAGGTCACGCCCACCTCTAATCACATGCAGAGGAAGTCTGTCCCAGCCTAGGAGAAACAGGAAGTTCTGACTGGCTGTTCCAGACATCCCCTTTTATGTCCACTCTAGGGATGTTGTACTTGACTGCTCTTGTGTTTCACATCCCACAAAAACCTTAAAGGAACAGGGCTCTGACACTCCACTCCGAAAAATCCTCTTTAGGTTCGTTGCCTGTGCTGATGGGCAGACATGGATACGCAGGTTCCCAGCATCCATTGACTTAGTTCTTTGGAGGACATAGGAAGTGCAAGGTTTTAGGGTACAGACCCTGGACATCTTGAATCAGGGGTTCCTGAACTGATAGGTTGTGACTATGACTGAGGTTGGTTGGGGCCTGGGTTGGTTTTCAGTACCTTTTCCTTTGGTGCTGGTGATTTGATTGTTTGGATGCCCCCTGCCACTGTGAGCTGAACTCAAAGTACAGGATACTGGTCAGTGGGTGTTCCTAGAATGTCACGTAAGGCCAAAGCTTTATACCTTGTATCCAGGCTCAGTGCTCCTCTTACGCTGCAACAGAAGGGGCTTGGCCCATTTACTTTTTGTGAGGTAAGCCTCTTAGCTGCTTTTTCCCCTTAAAAGGGTACATAATTTGAGAAGAAGAGAAGAAGAAGAAGAGTTTGGATTTGATATCCCACTTTATCACTACCCAAAGGAGTCTCAAAGCGGCTAACATTCTCCTTTCCCTTCCTCCCCTACAACAAACACTCTGTGAGGTGCGTGGGGCTGAGAGACTTCAGAGAAGTGTGACTACCCCAAGGTCACCCAGCAGCTGCATGTGGAGGAGCGGAGACGCGAACCCAGTTCCCCAGATTACGAGTCTACCGCTCTTAACCACTACACCAGAGGATTGTGGATTTCATAAAGGATCACCTATGTTTCCTCCATAATGCAAGCATGGTTGGGTCACTAATTGCCCACCAAAAATTATTTAGAAACTATCCCTTGTTATAACTTCACGTCAATGCAATTTGTTCAATGTTTAATTGTGCATAGAGGGTGAGGTGAACCTGCTTCCAATACATGTGTTCACTGAGCACCGTATTTCAGTAAGTAAAAAAATAAAAAAATCACAAATATTGCTGCATTTCTTTGCAGCCAGTAACATACAATGCTCATTTTATGTAGCTTCTCTATTATTGTACCTTCCAAAAATTACCAGTGTCAAAAGCATTATATCAGTCTGACCCTTATTGTCTTTCAAGAAATAATACAGACCTTGCTGTATTGTAGACAGTTTAGTCTGTTCAACTGTTGTAGCTGTTTTGGTAAATTGAACATTTCATTTTGGCTTTGAAGACACTTGGAGGTCTTTCCAGGAACTGTGCAGGTTCAGAGAAAAAAGCTTGTCAACGTTTTCCAGAACCATACAGATGTGTTAGATAATTTAACTTAACAATAACTTATTAATTTGGTAAGGTTCTGTAACAAAAATAAATACAGTATACTGATATGAGGAACAATTTAGTTGAATGAAGAAATCAACTGGTCATATGCAAACTGGGGGGCGTGTTGAACCTAACGTGAGCTACCATCTGATATCAAATGAATTTAAATCCCCAGATCTCCTCTGTCTCAAGTTAAAGACTAAAATCTTTCAAAATAGTGCTTAATAAAAAGTTTGCTGCCTTTGATGCTTTGTATGTTTGGAAATTCCTGTATATAGAAAATCATAGATTTTTAAAAATAGATAAATTGGTCATACCTCAAATATATCTTCCTAAAATTACAATAATCTGCAGCCATTGCCACCTAACATTAATCTTAAATAAAAACTACTCTCTCATTATGATATTCCATTCTATTAAATATAATTGTTCATTCAATAAAATAAAATAAAATAAAATAAAAGGTTCCCATCTGCTGTTTTTGTCTGTGCACTTTCTCTCTTTGAATCATTTGCCCTTCTGTTGTGCCAAAAATAATTGTACTTAAACTCGCTTCCATAGTGAAATGATTGTGTAACTAACCGCATTGGAATCTCTCAGAAAAAAAAATCTCTACTGTTCTTAAATCTATTGTTTTATTATCAAGCTACAAAGAAGGTATTGAGCTTAGTCTCTGTGTATTCATTGCACAGGTGCTGTTTCTCACGTTTCAGGTGTGAAGAATAACCCAAGATAATAACATAAAATGAGAGAAATTATATCCTTTAAAAAATATTAGCAACTTCTCTGCTTCACTGCAATGTATTTACTTCTCTGAAAATTCCATTACTCAGGCTCTAGCTGAACATCCTTTCTACCCCTGCATTCAGTGGACAGACTCTCTGAATTAAGACCAGAAAATATCAGTGAATGATTCTCAGAGCTAAAAGACTGAAAATCGCTTCAGAGGTATAGGGCGGGGAGACATTTGGCTGCTTGGCAGTGGTACATATGGGAAAGGATCTCAGAACTGAACATGAGTCAGCAGTGCGATGTGGCTGTCGGAAGAAATGGCTAATGCGATTTTAGGCTGTATTATTTATTATTGTATTTACTTCATTTATATCCCACCTTCTTCTCCAACAAGCTCTAGCTGGCGTACGTGGTGCTTCCCCTCATTTAATCCCCACAATAACTGTTCGAGGTTAGTTAGGTGGAGAGGCAGTGACTGGCCGGTGAGGTGAGGAGGTCTCCCAGGTCCTAGTCTGACATTCTAACCACTATGCTACACTGTCTTTCTCATTAGACAGACCTCACCTGGAATACCATGTCCAGTTCTGGGTGTCACATTTTTAAGAGATGTGTAGGTCCTTTGGCTGGGTCGACACGATATGGGTTTGGGGGGGGGGGGCAACTCCCATCCCTTGCGAGGGCGCAATAAGTGCCAGCGCCTTCTGTCAAGAGTTTGGGAGGCGCAGGTTACAGCTACAACAAAGGTGGTATTTTTCCATCTCTGCAGAGCTAAGCAGTTGGTCCCCTACCTCTCTCGCCCTGACCAAGCCATTGTGATCCACGTGACGGTCACCTCCAGACTGGATTATTGTAACTCACTCTACATGGGGCTGCCCTCAAAACTGACCCAAAAACTCCAGCGGGTGCAGAATGCTGCGGCGAGACTCCTTACAGGGTCTTTGCCACAGGATCACATTCATCCAGTGCTATACCAGCTGCACTGGCTCCCAGTGGAGTACAGGATCAGGTTTAAGGTGCTGGTTTTAACCTTTAAAGCCCTATACAGCCTAGGACCCTCGTACCTATGGGACCACCTCTTCTGATATGCCCCACGGAGGAACTTACAGTCTGCTAACAACAACACCTTGATGATCCCAGGCCCCAGGGAAATTAGACTAGCCTCGACTAGAGCCAGGGCCTTTTCAGCCGTGGCCCCGGTCTTGTGGAACGCTCTCTGACAAGAGACTAGAGCCCTGCGGGATTTGACATCTTTCCACAGGGCCTGCAAGACGGAACCGGTCCACCAGGCCTTTGGGCAGGATGCAGTTTGACTTACTTTCCTTTGTATAAAACAAGCCCAAAGGAGGCCTCCAACCCATTCACAGGTCCTTGTATGATCAGTGGAAACAGTTGGTCCTGGCAAGTATTAACCACTCTCAATTCCAACCTGATAATTGCCACCTGCCCAGATTTTAACTTGTCCGGATTAATTTTAAGATGTATTTTAATTAATTGATGTCTGGTTTTATGCATATTGTGTTGTTTTTATGATGTTAGCCACTCTGAGCCTGGCCTTGGTCGGGGAGGACGGGATACAAATAAAACTTTATTAGTAGTAGTAGTAGGCAAAGGTTCAGAGGAGAGCAATAATGTTTGTTTGCTTGTTTGTTTGTTTGTTTGTTTGTTTGTTGTTTGTTTACTCTCCCTCCACAGACACCTGAGCGAGAGGCAAGTGTTGTTGTCAGCTTCCATGCCAGCTGAGCATGTCGGGGATGGAAAAGAAGGCCTGGGATTTTCAGATTATAAAAAGGTGTTTTCTTCCCCAGCAGTCCCAGGCAAACTGGGACTACTGGATCATTTGTCCTGTTTAATTAGTGTCACGAGCATAGTTCCCTAATTTTCCGGAGATTGCCTGTTTGGCTTTAGGAATCTTGTGAACCGTGCCACTTAACCATTCTGTATTGTTTAAGCCCTGACTTCCCGCTTTGTTTTTATTTTGGGATACACAGAACTTTTGTGATTCAATTATGGCATGCTTAGGTAGCCTCCTTGCTGTGCCTAAGGACTGTCGTTTCCTTACTTTTGACTTTTGGATCCTTTTGACCAGACTCCTCTCTCTCTCTTTTTAAAACCCTTCTATTCTAAGTTGAATGTCACACTGCTGCATAGAGCTCATTAAGCCAGAGAAGACAACTATCCTTTGGAATTACGCAATAAGCTTGCCCCAAAGAATGTGTGCTTTGTGCTATCAGGTTCATTAATTCCTCACCTGACATCTATTTAAAATGGAATTTGGGGGTTCGGGGGGGGGGCAGTGCAAGCCATTTCCCTATTTCAACTATCCTCCTTTTTCAGATCTTAGCTACCTGTTTGTCGTGATTTCCAAAAGTCATTTAAAACGTGTTTAAAACTCAGCAGTCCAAATGCCATATTGCTAAGTGTCTTTTTGTAAATAAATAAAAAATAAAAATGCTCTGCATCTCTGAAGTCGCATACACATGTGATGTCGTTGTTGCCATGGTGACTATATTCTTTATTGAACTGCAGAGTAAATAGCTATGCACAATATTTGAAACTTATTAGCTCATAATTTGCAGGCATTGCGGTTCTTTCGCCTGCCCCCTCCCATCTCCCAGGTTTGTTTTTAATTTATAACGTAGGCATTCAGGTAGTTTGCATGACACAAAGCCTGACTTACCAGGACAGGATTTTGCTATCTCCAGCAGGAAAGGGAGCTCTAAGTTCAATTGCACAGATGTGAAAAAAGAAAGGGGGAAAGGGAATAAAAGTAAGTATGAGACACAGAGGACTTTTCCCTGTTGATTTATAAACATTCTTCGTGTATCCATAGCTGTAGAACGCATAACAGATAGAGGCATCAGTGACTCGTGCCCTGGTTCCATCCAGATGAGCCTATTGTGATGCACTTCATGTGGTGCTGTCTTAAACAGTTCAGAGGCTTCACCTGCTACCCGGATGCTTGTGGGGAGGGCAGGGAGATGATCAGAGCATATTACACTGACTTTATATCAGCTACATTGGTTCACTTTCAGGCCAAATTCAAAATGCTGTCATTTATCTCTTTGAAGTGCTAAAGACTATGGGACTAGGTTGCTTGAATAAGCCCATGCATCTGCAGGATTGGCCACAGACATCCTGCTAACATCAGGATCCGACTGCCTGGTACAAGAGACAGGATCTGCTCAGTGGTGGCCTTGTTTCTGTGGTACTCCTTTTCAAGAGAAAAAGGAGGTTTGGCTCCATCACTGTTGTTTTTTTTGGGTGAACCTAAGTCCTTTCTATTTCAGTCTGCCTCCATTAAGGATGGTGGGGTGCTTTTCATATTATTCCTTCTCTCATGTGTAAGCCACCAGCTGGCAACATTAAAACCAGCAAAGGTGGTGGAGAGGGCAAAGTAATGACACAGGCTGCTTTCCTGTGACAAACAATTAAAGTGAAGCCACTCTGGATATCATGTGACCGGGACAGTTCTGTGCACTGCACCTTGGCTGCGTTCCAGACCACATGCTTAAGTACCATTTAAATCAATAGGACTTAAGCATGCGTAACTGTGGGCTGGATCGTTGCCAAATACACTGCCAACCCAGCAAAGATTGAATGAAAGAACAGCGACATCTCAACAGGCTCACCTTGCACCCAGCATTAATTGTTTTATTTGATCAAAGCCATGAGATATTCCTGACGCCAGCAGGGTCCCCCAGAGTTTGCAGATTTGGGGTGGTGCTCTTCCTCTTAACCTTTTCCCTTGGAGAAATGGCAAACCCCGTCACCTTGCAATGCTGATGTAATATGTGTGTTGTGGTGGTGGGCTGCTACAACAGTTGGCACATCTCATCCTAACTGTTTGTTTGCTGGCTGAGTAAATCTCAGGTTGAGGTTGTTCATCCCAAGAAAATCAATTGAAATTAGAACTCAGTGTTTAACCCGTTTTAGGAGCAGTTGTTTCCATTTATTTCCATGGAGCTGACATATCACAGCCTGTCACCTCATTACTATGATGCTTTGGAAGCTGCAATGAGTTGTCCTACTGAACTGCCATAGAATCTTATTCTGGGAAAAGACACAGAGGTGGACAGCTCTTTTCTCCACCCCCACCTTATTTTCAGCCAATCCCAGCTTGTAACATCTACAACAGTTCTGTCATACTTTGCAGCAGGCCTATGACCCAACCAGATGATACAACCCATGAAGAATACGCTGAAGTTTTCCAAAGCTTCCAACTATCTAAATACTGAGGGAGAACCTGCAGAAAGTAATTGTAGTTAGGACAGCAGAAGCAGGAGCTTTTTGGTGGTGGCCCAGCTTTTGCTCCTCCACTGTTTTTGTTTAGGCAAGCCCTGAATACACTTTCTCTCAGTAATGGCACTCTGGCAATGGAACATCTTACTCCCTGAAGAGCAGCTGCCACCAGCATTGTTCATCTTTCAGTGCCAGCTGGAAATCTACCTCTTCCTCCAGACTTTCTGAATATTCAATGTGATGGGCTTATACAGTTATGTAGATAGATGGAATCAAGTTTTATTGGATTGTGTTTTCACACCCTACTTGATTCCTTAACCCACAGGTTATCTTCTGAACTGCCTCATTAAAAAGCATTGCATTGGAGGTGATATGAAAATTTGACCTATTCTCCAGGTAACCCCTTAATGCCAGGCTATGATGAAAATCCACATGTAAATAAGGAAATCTCTATTCTATGGGGTCTGTCAGCTATAATACAATATGTCTGCTTTCAGAACTGCAGTATTGATC
This sequence comes from Podarcis muralis, assembly GCF_964188315.1. Taxonomy (NCBI): domain Eukaryota; kingdom Metazoa; phylum Chordata; class Lepidosauria; order Squamata; family Lacertidae; genus Podarcis; species Podarcis muralis. Next base: position 36,661,402 of record NC_135655.1, read on the forward strand.
GGTGTTTCCCAACCTGGTGTCCTCAATATGTTTTGTATTAACAACTTCTGTCAGCCCAGTAAGAAATTCAGACCACTAATCCTTCACACTGGAGAGGGCTTGGATAAGGTGGAGGTGTCCCTCTGTACAGATCTGCTCAGCTGTGCTGGACTCTACAGGTGAAAAGACTTCACTGCCACAGAGGTCCTCAGCCACAGTACTCCTGCCAGCATACCCTGAGTTGGGACATTTTAGAGGTGGATCCTAAGATGGTCAAGAGCCACAGGTTACGAGACACAAGGTCCCGACATGTGTACATTTGCTGCATTAGCCCTGGCACTAGCATAGCAAACAAACAAACAAACAAACAAACAAACAAACAAACAAACAAACAAACAAACACCCCTGTTCCCTGTGGCTAGTGTAAGTGGCTGGATGGCAAATGCAGTAGCTTGAACAGTTCACTAAGCCTCGCCACTGCTTGGGAAGGGTTAGGATTGCGCCCAAATTTGCCCTCCCAAGCTTTGCAATTCAGTTATGAGAAGAGTTATCCAGGAATATAACAGGATTGATGTTGTGCCTGTTGTTTTTTCTGCCAGAGCATTTTTGAAAGTGAAAATGATTGCATGTTCAGACAAACAGTTTGGTATAGGGAAAATGTTGGCAGGCTGATCATGGGCAGAATTTATCACATACATGCAGGAATTGGCCTGGATCACTTTCTTTTAAGCATCTTTTTCGAATGTTTGTTATGGCGTGCTAAGAGCTTAATCTTGCACAATACTGCAGGTGCCCTTGATGCTCGTGCTTATGTGAAGATACCCCAACACATAGCAAAAACTCATCTGAACTTAGAGTTGGCCTCAGAGCTCAAAACCCTGCTTCAAGCATTCGGCAGCCATCGCCAACCGCATACAAATCAATCTCCATTCTGAACTTTTACACTGTGTGAATTGAGGAACTTCCAGAACTTTGGCCCTCTGGATTAAATCATGTGCATAGAATGTGGCTTGAGTGAAGAGATTTTTGTGGCATAATATTTTTTAGTGCATTTGGTTTGAAAGATATATTCAACAAAATTGGAAACAGCTGTGCTAGAAACTACTTTCCCTTCCATTTATAGTTTTGTAGCCCAATATTAACTTCATCCTTTTAGCATGAAACTACTTTCCTCCTCCCCACATCCAGATGTTTATGGAGTTCTTAAATAATCTTCAGCAAAATTGCCAAAACCAACAAAAAGTCTGAACGTGTAAATTCAACATATTGTTTCATACTCATCATGGCCTTTTCTGCATTAATGCCAATCCTCATCAGATTTCAGATGTACTTTGCTCGACACAACTACAAAATAGTACTCTGAGTCATCATTCATTCTAGGCTGGACTCTTTTTAAAGTTATTTGTCATCAGATGCTTTCTCGAATTCTAAAAATGGCACATGGGTTTCTTTAGAGATGATACCGTACACTAAAATTGACTGATTATCATGCCACTTTATGTTAATTTGGACAATCTATCAAGGTTCTTTTGCTCTTATTTGAGGCATGGATTTAAGTACTATATTATATAAAACAATCATTAAGAAAGCGCTTAGGGCAAGCGCATGCTTCTCCATAAAGGCTAACTGAACTGGAGTTGCAGAGGCTGTTTTCTGTAGATGAGGGGACACATTTAAAAGTTTGCATTCGCAAGCATAAAAGTTCAGACATTTGTACCAACAAGGTTGTGATCTGAAACCACAGGAAAAATGATTGCAGTGATTACAGTCATATCTAAAGTTACTGTATAGGCAGAGTTAAATGGGATTTAACTCACAGCCACATCCCTGGCCCCCTCGCTGAATGGCCATCCAGACATCACCTGCTCGCTCCTCGCTTGACACCCTCCCCAGACAGTGAGCAGGTACAGACAGAGGGAAGTGGGCAAGGAGTGACCCCAGTGTGCCCTGGCCTGCTGCTTCTCTCTGCAGGTGTCGGGGAGAGTTTACTCGCCAAAGTCTGTGTCAGTTGGCCAGGCTCCCCCCTGCGTGGGTGGGCAGATGGCAAAGTATGGCCTCACTTGGCTCTGCTGGTGGAGTTACTCTGGCGGTGGCAAGGGCTGGCCTGGCAAGGCAGGCTCTTTTCACCCCCTGCACTCTGACCCCACCTGTGCCCCAGGTGCCGGCAAACCATGCTATGTAGCTGCTCTGATCTAAGTCCTGCCTCGCTACTATTTAAAAAGGTTAAGACCCAGGAAAAGCACCTAAGGCTGGACAAAAATCTCCCTCCTGATTCTCCATTTATTTATGGGTGGTGAAATCTGGGAGAAGACATTTTGGTGAGCATTCCCCAACAGGAAAACTCTTCAGCCTTTTTCAGGGGAGCAGGGAAATCTCAGAAGATTTAAACTTGGTTAACAGTGCATAATGCTATGTTGGCTGTTCATACTAGTGTTGTTTCCTTTAACAATGGGTTAAGAGAGGACTGTGGATAATAGGAGACCATTTGTTCCTTTCTTCCACAATATTACAATAATATAACTAGATCCATAGTTTTCCCCACAAAATCTACACAATTCATGGGTAATGAAACTGGGGGGAGCTATTTTACCAAATATTCTTCATGATGGATGCTGAAATTCTTCAATAGGAGTCCAAAGAGAAAACTTCCCAGAAACCTTATCAAAAAAAAAATTTTCAGATATATTCTGGTCCAGGTAGATAAATAGACATATTTATAATTGAGCATTATCATGGAACTTGATACCCTTAAATCAGCTTCTTTTTTAAAAAATTAAATTGTAACGCCTAGCTAACGTTCCATGACAGTGAGTCCAAAAGATCCAAGCCATAAATGTTAGTTCTTAACTTCCTAATCTTAAAGCATTTGCTAAAGCATTTCAATTTTTAAAGATGCAAAAGAAGCTGCTTTAATGGTATCAGATTCTATGCTGATGGTCAATTCATATGCAATTTTCAAAGACAACAGACATTTCTTCAGTCTACCAAGGCACATTCAGCCAAAGGGAAGCACTTATAAGTACTTTTGATTTTAATAGGTCAGAGTTAAGCCCGTGATTAACTCCACTACTGAAATAAAAAAGTGCTTATTTTGCGAGCTTATTTTGATGAGCTCCAGCGAACTGTAGGGAATTTAACAATCTTTCCCTACTCATATTAACAAAACAGCTTTGTGATACAGTCTTCCTCAGACTAGAAACAGTGTTTCCTTCCATACTAATAGAAATATTCACGGGGATGTATCATTCTCTCTGATTTTAACTAATTTTTTCCCATGGAAACAAAACCAAGTGCAGTGTTGTTCAAAGAGCTTTCATGGTTATAAATAAACCTCTTACCTGATATACGATAGCTGCCTAAGATCATTTAATCAGGGCTTTATTTTTACTTTTTTAATAAATAGGATGTGGTATGTAAAATCTCAGCTCTCTTAGTAATAAAAACAAGAGGAAAGTAGATAAACAATGAAACTGAGAAGCCTGGTATGAAGTAGGACCACAAGGAGCACAATGAAGTATTTTGAATGGGAATGACAACAATGTTGGAGAAATAACCTAAAAGAAACATTATCCAAGCATAGGAGGCTATAAGGAGGCACTTCCCTGCCTAATACTAGTGAAAAATTACTCCAGGAGTGACTTCACATAACACTTTATCCCCCTATCAGGACATGAGTTTTCAAGTTCCCTTCCAATGGAGCTCTGTCTGGTTTCTGGTTTCCTGAAAGCTGCAACACATTTCAGTTGTGGGGGACACAAATTCTGCAGCTTTGACTTTGAAAGGCTGTCCTGTGATCTGATTTTGTTCACCATTCACCCGACCAAGTTCCACCAGAATCTCCTCCAAGAGATGATTGCAGAAGCCAATTCACACCACATAAAATGCTTGTGTGGATCTATCTGAAGGCAGCACCAAAACATAGAAATATCAAGCATAGTTTTACTACCACCGTAAGGGCCACACTACTTATGAGAACAGCAGATCTGTCTTAGAACAGATCGTCACTGCCAAACAGCTGTGGCATCTCATGTGGCAAATGGCAGGTGAATGAGAAAGTCCTTCACCTTCTCTTACAACCCCCTTCTCTGCTTGTAGCTCTTCATTTCCTAACCCACTTTTCTTCTAGTCAGTCTTTGTGATTGGAAATGAGCCTGTCTGGGGTGCAAATGACCAGGCAAAAAAATAAGCAAGTAGATCTAGGATGCATTATCTCCTGCCAGCCATTTTTTCTGTTTGAAGTTGCCCACCACCACTGCTTTCTAGAAAACCTGACTCCCAAAGCAAAGGTCTACTGCTGTGACATCTAGTGCAATAACAGTTAACACTTTATTGAGTAATGTGGTTACCACTATCTCCATGATGACATCATTTAGAGGAAGGAGCAAAGGAAGACATTCTGAAGTAGTCTCAGATTGCTTGAGAAAAACCCTGAAGAGGGGGAGACTGAGGAGGTGGAGACCTTTGGTCTCTGCAACTGCCTCCCAGGGGCAAGACCTGCTGAAGATGAATTGCTGTGCTCATTAGGTCTGGCAGTCCTGAGCAGATCTTTTCTTCTAATAAAGAGTTAAATTCACTTACTCTGTGTGATTTACTGCTGGCTTGCTTCTGACAGAGGTGCAAGGAGCTCAGTATGCTGCAGGTTGGGCAGCCAGCATATTAATTTGGCTCCATCACCATGCCCATGCAAGGCTGAGCTCCCTGGACCTCACCCTTCCCCTTCTTCCTCTCAGGAACCAGCAGTGGAGCTTGACATTGGCAGGTGATCAATGCCGCTCTGTCTGAATCAACCCACCAACTGCTATTGGGTCTTTCATACAGTGTGAATCTAAGGAAGGCGTCAACAGCTTTCAGTTTTGTGGGATATATTTTGTTTTTTACTAGAACCCGGAGGTTCACAAACTGTGGTGGCTATGATTTTTTTCAGAGCCAGAATTCTAGATACAAATCCATTCCTGGTATCCCTCCAAAGTCTTCTTTGGTCCAGCAGTCTCACTGTGCGAATTTGTTGCTGCTGTTGTTAAATAAACCATAGGGAATCAGAAACCCTTGCCAATCTACCACATCTACTAAGGTACAACACAAGAAGGGCAATGACTTTCTTTCTTCTTCTTCTTCTGAGTAGGAATATAAATAATCTTAAAGTGAAGTACTGATTCTTACTGACTTCTCCAGAATTTCACAATAAATAACTTGGAATGAGGTGACAATTTTCCTATCAATTGAAATTGTAGTAAAATTACAGTAACAAAGTCAGCCTGGCAGAACTGAGCAAAAATAATCTATAAGGTGTTAGAAAACATAACCTTGGGGGGGGGGGGTTATGTTTTCCACAGTACTTGTAAACGAGTCCCCACTCCCAGTGAAAGTGAAAGAAACAAAGGATGCCAAGGTTAACTTCAAAGGACCACAAGCAAAGGATATGGAGACATATTTCTAATGGTCACAATTCTACAAAACTGATGCACTTTTAATTTTGATTTCAGTCGGAGAGATTTAAGTGTGTGCATAACCCTTCTGACTGAATCCTCTGGGAGCTTGTGACCAAGGCTTGCAGACAGGGGCTCTTGCAAGGGCGTTTTGAGGGAGAGGTCCAGTGTGCTGTCTCATGGTATATGTAGGGCCAAGAGATATGGATAGTGAGGCAGTTACTGCAGTGACCTGCAACACCTGTGCCATGTTTGTCTTCCTGACTGAGAATGTACAAAGCTACATCCGTAGCAAGTGCAAGCTGGTTGCCTTACTGGAAGAAAAAGTACTGGAAATAATAGCTTCATTGATGAGGTGGTGCTACAGAAACCTGCTAAAGAAGGAAGCAGCTGGAAGAAATGACTTGTGGTTTCATTTGTCTCTATACTAATGCACAGAGTATGGGAAACAAACAAGACAATTTTGAACTCTTAATACAGGGTGGGGTGGCAAGTATGACGTAATAGGCATGACTGAAACCTGGTGGGGAGACTCATGACTAGAATGTAGAAATTAAGGGTGTAACACCACACTTAGCTTCCTGCACTTCATCCCTCCCACTTTCTTTCTTGGTAGCTGACAGAGATGCTTGGTGTTGGGAAAATAGGAAAGGAATGCTGCCCTGCCTGCAACACCTCACTGGTTGCAGCCATTGGAACACATTTACCTACAAAACATTTAGAGAACAGTAAGTTTTTGAGTAACAGATTCTATTGAATATTCTTCTCAAGGGTGAGCTTTGCTACCTAATATATGACACCTAATTTTTAGATGTGCAGGCACCACCCTGGTAATTCATTGTTCTCAGATTAGATATAATGTTTGGAAATAAGTCCCACTGTGTTCAAGGAGGCCTACTCAAGAGTGAGCGGGCACAGGATTGTAGGCTTAGCCAGCATTTATTGTCTTGTTTTGCACCAGCCATAATAAATGAGACAAAGTGGGGAGTGATATTTACCTTTGTTTGCCGAGTCAGTGAGAATACAGCCAGTTTTATAGCTCACTATCATGTTATAAAATAGCATAGTCTCCTAGAGTTAAATTGAAAATATGAAAATATTGGGTAATGGACTAGTAAGTAGGATAACTTTACATTACTGTTTGGGCTGTTTATCCTACTATCAGTAGTAACCTGTGGATTAAGTAAATATATTGAATATATTGTCATATATTGAATTTTGGGATTGCATCATGCCAGGAAGACCATGAGTCTTGAGTGTTGCAACATGCATTAGCAGGTGTTACAATTATTGATTTAGCCTCCTTGGCATTTTGAGTCCTAATAGAAGTCTTCCACAACATCAGACACATAAGGGTTGTGTGCCATTTTTATGAGCATCTGAGTGGGTTCATTGCTTTCATATCTGTGTCAACTCAGCCGTAAAAAGTAATCAAAAGTTCTTTGAGTAGCATGGTGAAAATTTGGGGCTGGCATTAAGGGCATTTCCTTTGTCAGCCTAACAGACTTTGAGATACTCATTAAATGCAATGCACTCCACCCACATTATATCAGCACTCTACAAAGACAAGAAAATGTGTTAACAAGGGTAATTAGAGTGGATCTGATGGAGTCAAAAGCTAAGGTATAGTAAGTAGTCAGCCACTATAGCTAGTGCTAGAAGAGTCAGACTTCTAATGAACCTGAGTGCAGGTCTGGTATTTTTTAGAAGTGTGAAAATTGAAAACACATTTTTGCAATAGCTCAAGCGACAAATTAGACCACAACTAAATCATTTTCTTTCTGCCACATATAGTTACGCCAAAGTACCCAAACTTACAAAAATAACATCTCTGAGTATATTATCAGAAACAGTAATTTGGGGATTTAGGATGCACAATGTTGCCAATCCTCAAAGTCTGAGAATATCTATGGGTGTTGTTTTTTGAAAGTTTATTTGGTGCCTCCAGTGGAAAGAACAAAAAAACTGGTGCACAACCTGCTCGGAGACCTTCTAGGCTGCATCTGTTAGGCAAGTTGGATAAAGAGGAGCTATTGGAAACTGCCTTAGACCAGGTCAGGCCATTTGTCTATCTAGCCTAGTACTGACTGCTTTGATTACCAGGGGAATGCAAGGATTTGAGATGTGGGTCTTTCACATCACCTTAATTCTGCATCCAAACCAAAGACAGTGATTAACAAGAAATAGTAAGGGTCTGGAGAGAACTGCAATGGGGATGCAGATAAAGGAATTGTAATCATGTACAAAATGTGGCATGAATATTTCAATAAATATACTGAATATTCCAATATACTGAATATTCCAATAAATACAGACAGAAATTCTAATGGAAGTTTTCTCGGAAACCTGATGAGATTTTGAATGGCTTTAGAAGTTTTAGATCAGGCTTCCTCAACCTCGGCCCTCCAGATGTTTTGAGACTACAGTTCCCAGCATCCCTGACCAATGGTACTGCCAGCTAGGGATCATGGAAGTTATAGGCCAAAAACATCTGGAGGGCTGGGATTGAGGAAGCCTGTTTTAGATGACGCTCTGAGCCTACTGAATGGCCGGCATTGGCAGGAGCCTCCTCAGCTGACCTTTGCTCTGTCCCTTAGCCGCTGCCGATTGGCTAGTTTGAACCAGGGCTAGGTGAGAGCCCTGCAGCCCTGGCAGCCAGCCCAGGAAATAGAACAACAGTTGGCAGCTTTGGTGTGTCTCCAGAGGCTGGGGAGCCTGTGCCAGGTCACAAAAGCCACCACCGTTGCGACCGGTGAGTGCTCATAAATGACTCGCATTTACTGCTCTTGTGCTTCTCCTGTTGTGCCCCAAAGTAGTACTTTCACACCTCCTCTGTAGTGAGGTAGACATACTGTCCCCATATCAGAAGTTATTGCATGTTATTCTGGTGGAATGGAAGTGGGAAAGATGTGAAACTCCTACCTTAGATCTTCTGAGGAAGTGTAAAGACAGGAAGCTGAAGACCCTGGTAGTTCTTGTTCCAAAATCACTCTTCGGTACAATTTCCACAATAGCTCAATGCATGGTTTCTGTAGGAAGATGTCAGCCCATGTAGGGAGCCAACCACATGCTTCCTGATACAATTTCAGCATATGCTAGAAGGCTTGCCATGGGCAGAAACTGAATTGCGCAGGCTGAATTGTCCCATAGTCACTACCCTAACTGGTCAATGAGCCAGGCCTTTTATACTACATGATTCAGATCAGGATAGCAGACAGTTAAATTCTTACAAATACATACACTTAAACAAATCATATGTCACATTTATTTCTTGAAACACATGTTTTCAGCTTTCTTTTAAATTAGCCTTAAAGTGGTTCTATTTTAAGGGTTTGACATTAGCGGCAAAAGATTGCTGATAATTACAATTTTTACCCAATGTACAGATAATTTATTCTGAGGTGAAATATTGAAAATATATTTTAATAATAATAATACAAATCTATAGCCAAATTTATGCCAGAGTGCAGAGTACCACTAGCTTATATTTTCCATGAAATTGTTGATGAACATGATGACTAATTATTACAGAGCAACTGGTTGATTATTGAGGATCTGAAAGCTTGTTTTATACACATGACAGAACCAAACATGTTAACCCCTGTTAACATGTTACTAGAGAGAAATAGTATTAGGAGAATAGTAAGATCTTCAAATGATGTAGCAAATGCGGACTAATTAATTACCTAAAGTTGTATAATTCTAGTAAATAATATTTTAGATTCAAAGTTTTTTCAGGTTTAAATATGAAAATCTAATTCTAAAAATGAATTAGATTTTGCTAATGCTGCCTATGACTCTATAAAGACTACAATTTTCTTTGTCATGCATGCCCTCCCTAGTATTGAACATATGTAATATAAAAATATGAATTTACTTTTATAAACAACTATGCATTTTTATATAGCGTTCCAAGTACATAAAGCTCTAACAGACACCAAATTTAGATGACTAACAGTGCAGCCCTAAACTTGTCAAAAGTTAACTACCGGTATATTAAGTTTAATGGGACTTAACACCCACCTCTCCTCTTCCAGTGCGCTGTTCTGGGGTTCCCTAACCCCCTGACCGAATTGTCGGAGGTGAAGGGGATGTGGGGAGGTGGGAATGAAGCCTCGTGGCACTAGTGTAAGTCCTTGTCCCAGCTTTCTCTAGCAGGACTTGTTAGCTGAATCCTGCCCATAGTGCATCTATGGACATTCAAACCACCAACAGAACCCAGAAGTCCTATGGTGTTTTGATATACATGTTTCCCACATTGATTTTGGTTCCATTATTTCCTTATATGCATATTTACAGTTCAATTCTATGGTTGTTTACTTGAAAATAAGTCCCGCTGTGATCAATAAGCATCCATAGGCTCAATGCCTTAGTCAAGTAAGTAAAGAAACAGATGCCAATGTAGGTGCTGATATAAATGCCACATTGCTTATGAAACCTTATTTTTCACTCAAATGTCCCTTGAAAGAGTTAACCACTAAATCATTGCTCAGTTTGGGTGCAGTGTTGATCATTTAACCCCAATTAAGATTCCCTTTCCCCTCAAAAGGGTCTTCTGAAATTGTCTTCTGGAGAAAATCAAAGATAGGATATTACAGCTTGCAGTAAATTCATTTATGTACAGAAATTCCCTTTCACAAATATATATGGGCATCCAAGCTGAAAAAGCAGCTGTCTCGTCTTGTGAAAATCAGGTAGCAAAATGTAAGCGGTCTCATAATTGAGGCAAGTAATCATCAGAGTGAGGTGAGCATCATCTTTGGAATTAAAAATATTTTGAAACATTTTCAGCCTCTGTCAACAAATTCAGCTACCAGTGCAGTCAACCACAGAGCAACATTTCATGGACCAATCTTGAAGTGACACAATGGAGCCAGATCCTACAAAAAATCGTAATACTTTACAATTCAGTTTGATGGTACTGGTGATGATATTATATATAATGTCAGGCAGTGATGTGGTCACCACAGCAACCTGTGCTTGGTAAAGTGGAACATACACAACCTACCGTGTTAATATGGCCATTGTATTTCCCCCCCAGTAATGTACCTAGAACTGTGGTAATTGAAAAGTGATGATCATAGGATATGATGTCACAAGGATACGTCTGTCATCTCCACCCAAGTTGCCTAGTCTCAGTTCTGTACTACACAGTGGCTTTGTGCATGGGTGCTATGCTATTATCTAATGCCAGTGAAGAAGAAGAAGAAGAAGAAGAAGAAGAAGAAGAGGAGGAGGAGGAGGAGGAGGAGGAGGAGGAGGAGGAGGAGGAGGAGGAGGAGGAGGAGGAAGAGGAGTTTGGATTTGATATCCCACCTTTCACTCCCTTTAAGGAGTCTCAAAGCGGCTAACATTCTCCTTTCCCTTCCTCACCCACAACAAACACTCTGTGAGGTGAGTGGGGCTGAGAGACTTCAAAGAAGTGTGACTGGCCCAAGGTCACCCAGCAGCTGCATGTGGAGGAGTGGGGACGCGAACCTGGTTCCCCAGATTACGAGACTACTGCTCTTAACCACTACACCACACTGGCTACGTTACCACACTGGTGTGATGTCCTGAGTATTTATTTATGTATTTAAAAACTATCCCAGCTTTCTACATTCAATGCCTGAGGCAGCTAAAAAAAACTTCACAGCATTGCAGCACAAATGCAATAAAGCTATAAATCTGAAGCTACAAGATAAAAACAGCTAGCTAAAGCTAAAGAAGAATTATGCAGCAGGGCAGAAGAATAAACCCAGCAGACCAAAAGCTTGCTGGGACAGAAAGATTTCCCAAACCTGGATTACCAGCTGTTTTTGGACTACAATTCCCATCAACCTTGACCACTGGTCCTGCTAGCTAGGGATGATGGGAGTTGTAGTCTAACAACAGCTGGAGATCCAAGTTTGGGTAACCCTGGTCTTTACCGTTCAGTAAAAGGCCCATAATGGAAGGCTTTGGCACTGAGGATTCCCATCAAACACATTCCCATCAAACACACCTCATCATGTTGGCAGCAAGCAGAGGAGATTTTAAGACATGGGCAGGTTCATACTAGAAGAAGGAACCTGATGCCACAGGTTGTACATTCTTTTAGTAGGACTGGTAGTGTTTCCTAAATGTTTATCTGATGTCATAGGAGTCAGTAGTGTGTATGGACCTATATTTTGGTCCTTGAAACAACATTTGTGACATACCTTTTTGCCATTAAGTGACAGCAAAACCCATTTGCAAGCTGCCAGTCAAAATGAGTCTTAAGACTTTCTCACACATTTGTATAGTTATGTTAATACCAAAATACCATATTGTCAGCTTTCACACAGGATTACTGTGTTTGGCTTATTATGGGTGTAACTGTCAATGTCTATGATGAACTGAAAAGCTTGACTGACGTATAAGATGGCAGTATCCCCTATCTCCTTGTCTATGTCTTCCTATGTTATCTAGAGGCTGGACATAAAGAAAATAAACAAAAATCTACAACATTTCACTGAGATCAAATGAGTTTCAAGTAGCAACAGGATAGCACTGTATTACATATCACAAAAAGAGCTTTCACCTATTCAGCCTGGCTTGTGTAATTCAATGCTAACTTAAGACATGGATAACCTGACAACTGCTGTTCCAGGCATCTCTTAAGTATTTATTGACAGTTCATACCCAGGAGCAATCTGTTTGCACAGGAAACATAACTTTGTAGGGGAAATACCACCTTCCTCTTATGTTTGTCCACTGTAAATATATATATTTACCTGTCCCCTCGTCTGTCTTTCTTCGTAAATGGAATTTTTAGGCATTTAAAATGTAAAGTGTGAATGCAAGGAAACTGGTGTTTGCAAGTATCCACTTGCTGGTGAACAGTGACTTGTTACAACTATTTGTTGAATGGACACTCAAACCTGGGTTTGTCTCTGTGTGAAATGGTCCTTTGAACATCCTAAGTGTAGTGCTAGGAATAGATCCTAATAATCCTGCTTATTCATACTCAGCAGCATAAATATGAGTGCAATTTCACATTTCTTGCACACATGTGCATGTATGTCAGAAAACCTGTCCTTAAAGATTTGCATTATAATGCTAACCTTCAGGGCCCTAGTTAATCCCAAGCTACATGCAATGTTTTCTGCCCAGTCTTCTGCAATGTAACTTCCTTCAGTTTTCTCTCTGTTCTTAAGCCTTAAGCACAATTCACACCCTCCTTCTCTTATGCCTCTTTCCTTTTTTTCCCCTGTCCCTCACACTTCCTAATCCAGGAGAAGCCAACATGGTGCCTTCAAAACTATTGGCCAAGCTGGCTGGGGCTGATGGGAGTTATAGTCCAAAAACATCTGGAAGGTACCACACTGGCTACCCCTGCTCTAAACAATAGTGAAAGGCAGAAGCAGATTCTAGAATCCTGTAATGAGGGATTCTGTCTCTCATAAAATGTCAGCTGAAGAGTTTAAGACGTGAGCCCATCCTATACAAGGTCTATAGAAGGGGCTTCACTGCTTGGAACCCTGCTCTACCAACCTATCTGAGACATCTTCAGGGAGAGGAATATTATTGAGACATATTGGTGGCCACTTCTGGCAGAAAGACTATGAGGAAATGGATTTATAATCTGATGCATCTTGACAATTCATGCTCTCGTTTGCACAATGGAATGACAAAGGAGTTTGTGTAAATCTAGATCTGGATTTCATAAGTGATGGGTCATGTCATTGATTTGACAATTATGGCACATGTCTATTTAAAAGGCACTCAAGTCAACACTACACATATGTCAGGTTACGTAATGTGGAGAAAGAATAATTTGCTAGAATTCTTTAAACATCAAAAATATACTGTCAATTTTCTAAATAGCATTAAGCCAGATCCAAAAAAAAACCCCTAGAAGTTGTACCAAAAGCCAGCAAATACATGCAATTTTGGAAAAAAAGAAAAACAAAACTTAAACTCTTAAACCTTGTCATAAATTTGACAAGATGTGTACTACTGTATTTATTTTGGCAGCTTACCACTTAATGAAGCATAGAAGTATCAATAGAAGGCTTATGCAACAGAAATGTATGACAAACCATGGCATTATTATTTTGTTACAAAAATATATACAAACATCTATCGACCAACAAATTAACCTTATCTACAAGTTAACCACTAAACTTCTAAAAACATGTCAATATATTATCTTGCTGTCTGCCACAGTATTTACAATCATTTGATGGAAAACAGATTTTCCCCCACCCCGCTTCACTAAAGATTCATAATTGAGTGGGAGTTTAGTAGTTGTCTGCTTTTAATTGTAAACTTTATCTACCTGACAAATTGAGTTTGAGCACAATCTGAAAAAAGATGTCTTATTTGATGGACTAATATCTACGGTAAAGAATTGGAGGCATGCTGACATTGAACCTCCAATATATGTAGACATTCACTTCTTCAAAAGCTCCACATATATGGCAGTGTGAAGACTTTCAGACTACCTCTGTTCTGGGTACATTAGGTTTCTACAAGCAGAGAGACATTAATATAGATGCACTTGTAAACAAGTGGTATAGTCCCATGATGTGCATTCTAAAGGCAATATAGTCTTGTCTGCATATTTGATCTGAAGAAATATAGACTGCTAACCAAAAAAATTACTTCTTTTCTAAAATTTGACTGCATGTCACAATGAAAATAAAAGACAGCAACAAAAGGGGATCCGTTTCTCCAAAGGTGAGCACCAATATCATATATGTCATATGTTAGTCAGGTCATATTGTGCAAAGAATTTGAACATGTGTTATATAATACCTTTCATATAATACCTTTCACGTGCATTATATAATACTTTTCATATAATACATGTTCAAATTCTTTGCACAATATGACCTGACTAACATTTGACATATATGATACTGGTGCTCACATTTGGGGAAACAGAAGTTGTAAATTAATATATTTTGGGAGCAAATACGTTATCCCTTTCTTTACCTTTGAAAGAAGTAGCATGGGATGCCTGCATTCTCTTCAACTCAATCTGAAGCCATCAATGTTAGTGAAAAACACAAATTAATTCTTCCAGCTAATTAGATGTTGCTTGAATAAGTATTTCTTTTCTAGGAGTGGTGGGGACTGAATCAATTCCATTTTGTAATCCTGAGACAGAGGGAGGAATCAATTTTATCTATCCATCCATTATCAGTCCGTGTTGTAATTGATGGGAATAAGTAATGCACAGTCTTCAGAAACATACTCTCCTTGATCAGCTTTGCTAAATGACGCCAGGCCATTCTGTGGCCATGATATCACCACTGCAACTATTCTATTTCCTGTAGTCACCTGCTACGCTTCACTTGGTGGGAGCACTTGGAGAAGCACCTCTGGAGAAGATCTCAGAGTCTGGGATGCTACATGTGGAGATACAGTCTTTAGGGTACCCTGCTCCCAAGCCATGAAGGGCCTTAAAATAACAAGTAGCAGGTTGAGCTGAACTTCCAAAAGACTAGGATCCAATGGAGATGGCAAAACATTGGTACAATGTGCTCTTATCTCCAAGACCCAGCTATAGTAGATTTATTCTGAACTAGCTGAAACTGAACTGTTCTTAATAAATTGAAGTTTCAAAGGCAGCCCCATGAACAATCCATTGCAGTAGTCCAAACAGGAGGTTACTAGATCCTGGTTGTAGCTGGTGAACCAGCCTAAGTTGTTAAAATGAGTTCCAAGCCATTCGTGGCTCCAGCTACAAAGATGGAATATGAATCACTCTTAGAATATGAACCCACTCTTTCGTAAGAACGTGGCCACTTCTAGAACAAGTCGAACACCACTTACCACTAAAAGTACCTCCATGTTGCTCAGACTAATTTTCTGTTTATTGACCCTCATCCTGCCCATTACTATATCCAGGCACTGATTTATTCCTGGAATCGGTCATCCAGATAGGAGTGGAACGACCAAAAAGGTGCCCCCATCCACCCTCAGATCACAAAGCCTCTGCAGAACACTAACGTGGTCATCAAAATACACTGAGTGTCCAGAAAATCAACAAGGTCACATTCACCCTGCTCCTTCCCAGCAAAGATTGTCTTACAGGGCAATCAAGGCATTTTCCATGCCAAAATCAGGGCTGAGCCCTAATTGAAATGGATCCAGAAAATAAAAATTAAGAATTGCAAATGATGTACTTATGTTTCTGTGGAGTTATCAATCTTCAGAATCCATTTTTAAATGATGTTAGATTGGCTAACTTCCAATCTTTTAATAGGGAGCCTGATTTAAGCAATGTTACATATTTTAATTAAGAGATCAACAGTTTCACATTTCAGTTCTTTAAGAACTTTTGGGTGAGTGCCATCTGGCCTCACTGACTTGTTATTTTTTAATTTCTCAATTAGTTCCAAAACTTTATTGCCCCTCCTTGACAAGGTTCCTCAGATTCACTATGAAATAAATTGTATTAATGGCTACCATATTTCGTAGCAAAGACTGCTACAAATTATTCATTTGCTTTCTTCCAATTTACCTCCTTTTTCAGTGCCTTTTTGAAAATCTAGCTCGTTTACTCAGTTCTTGTGTGTTTAAATGGCAAGTAATTTCATAATAAATCCAAAAAAATCTGAAGGAATGGGAATGGCTAATCAAAGAAGGACTTCTTTGTTTTCTTTTGCTTTGCATTTACTATTGCTATCTACTATTAATGCTATCCCAACATTGTATGCATTAATTCCTTGCAGTTTGCATCATTTACATGGGGCCAAAAATGGACTGTTATTTTTATATTGAGGCAGATTGTGTATTTCCAAAATGCACATAGCCCTGAAGTTCTAATCCTCACAATGTGTATTCTGGAGTAGCTCAGGTGGCCTTACAGCAGCATTTCATGAATAACAGAGCTAAAGCAGGTATAGATAAAATGGAAAGCATATAAAAGTCAAATCAAAATATTATGTAACTATGAAGACAAAATAATGGAGAATATCAACATAAAGTCCTGCCATGTATCATGTTGTGTAATATATTTTGATTATTATTTTTTTACAGAACAGTACACATTAAAGTTGAAGATATGAATTTGTTTAAGGCTTAATTGAGCTTTCACATGGTCTTCTAATTAACTTTCTTTGTATTGCAATGTGTACCTCTGGTTATGAACTTAATTCGTTCCATAGGTCCGTGAGGTACCACTTTAGCTAATGGGGCCTCCCACTGCCACCACACCGCCGCCACCATGTGATTTCTGTTCTCATTCTGAGGTAACGTTCTTAACCTGAGGTACTACTTCAGGGTTAGCGGAGTCTGTAACCTGAAGTGTTTGTAACCTGAGGTACCACTGTATAGGCAAGACTGCATGGAATATTTCGCAAAACTCATGCTATAAATCGCTATTGGGAAGTAGGAAAAGGCAGGGAACACATAGGGCTCACTGAAACTTTCTTTTTTAAAAAAGGAAAAATAATCCTGCATTATCAGTCAGGAATTTGGGAAGCAGCAGTGCCTTATTATGTGCTGAATTCCCAAAGCTGTCACTTTTATGAAACAAAGTGACAGGATGACTTCTGTCATTTATAACAGTGTTTTTTTTTTAATTATCTAGTGCACAGGAACTGACAGGGCTGTTATAGTAGGGCTAGCAATCCACAGTAGGAATTAAGTTAAAATCATGCTTACCATATTTCTTGGATTTGCTCTTGTTACAGTGCATAAGAGGAGAATGGGGTTAAATAACTAGAAAAACCAAAAACACCAATCACTTGCACCATCATCTGTCCAGCGTCTAGGTGCACACACTTCCACCAAAGCAACTCAGAAGCACATACATTGCAAAGTAGAATCTCACCAAACAAAGGTACTAAAAGGGTCAGGTTCAGTTCTCCTTCATCTTACCTTGTAGTATTTCAGGGATTCCCCCCCCCCCCGCGCTATGTGAAAAGCCCTGGTTGCATGCATGTTATTGGACTGAGGCTTCATTTTTTTAAGCTTGCAAGAGGAGTGGTGCTGTTTTGTTTTCAGTGGAATGGTAGCCAACAGATGGCCAACCGGTACACTCTAATTCCAAAAGCAATGTTCTTCCTTCTAGAAGCCATACCAATTTTAAACAAGGTGTAGTAGAAAGCTTTGTTCACAGTTTCACCAAGAAGGAAGAGCAAACAGCTTCCTAGCTAGAAGGAAAAGACTTATACCACACTTTGACTATATAACTCTCTTTTGGAAGTTTCGTGTAATAGTCCAGCAAATGCACTTTTTTGGTATGTAATGCCATACCCTCCAACATTTCTGATGAAAATAGGGGTGTCCTAAGGAAAAGAGGGACATTCTGGAATCACATCAGAAACCATGACGGCTTCTGCAAATCCAAAACTGTCCCTGGAAAATAGGAACACTTGGAGGGTCTGTAATGCTCGGCCTGATTGTATGTTCTTCACAACAGTGAAATGCCTTCTAGATAGTATTTCCTTTGTTATGGAGCTTGCCCACTTCTTGTCTCCTGATTAACATCTGGAGTGGTCCAAAGAATAAAGCACCTGGCAAAAGAATAAAGCAATTTGCGCAGAGCCTAGGGCTTGCCGATCAGAAGGTCAGCGGTTCGAATCCCCGCGACGGGGTGAGCTCCTGTTGTTCGGTCCCTGCTCCTGCCAACCTAGCAGTTCGAAAGCATGTCAAGTGCAAGTAGATAAATAGGTACCGCTCCGGCAGGAAGGTAAACGGCGTTTCCGTGTGCTGCTCTGGTTCGCCAGAAGCGGCTTAGTCATGCTGGCCACATGACCTGGAAGCTGTACGCCGGCTCCCTCGGCCAGTAAAGCGAGGTGAGTGCCGCAACCCCAGTTGTCCGTGACTGGACCTAATGGTCAGGGGTACCTTTACCTTTACCTTTAAGTCATAATATGCCTGATCTAGGACGCTTTCCTCATGAGGAAGTAAAATTACAAAGACCAGTAGGATTTTCCTTTGTAACTTTCCCCGGTATTTGCTGTTGCAATTATATTAATTTGGATCCTAATGAACCGATTACCCTGTAGCAGTATTGAATTTGGGTTCTGTACCACTTTAGGTTTAGTAAACTTCCTGCTGCTGCCAGCCTGTCTGTGTCTTGCTTGCTGTCTCTGACTCAGTACCTGGGAAAGCAGTGTCTCCTATCAATCGATGAACGAAAGTGCTGAATGTGATAGAGCTGAGTCAGCAAACAACCAGCCTGACAGGAGCAGCGAGAGTTTAAAAAACTCGAGCAAACTTATTTAGGTTTGAAAACCAGGAAAACCAGTGAGCAAGAGAAGACTGAGAGGAAGAGAGGAAGAGAGATGGGTGGCAATTCATTATAAAGCAAACTACTGCATGTCCCATAAGAACTGGATCATCTAACCCATTGCCCTGTTTTTCACACAGGGCAAGCAGATTTCCTTGAAGCATGAAGGCAATTGTCTTATCCCAGTATTGCTCCATTAACTGGAATCAGCATGCTACCTTTGAAAATCAGCTCTGGGCAGAATGTACTGAACAAGAACCTATGGGCAAATTTCAGGAGGAGTTTCAAAAGAAACTTTTGCATTTTCATCATAGGAGTCTGAATTTCAGAGGCAGCACTCCTCTGTGTTCTTCTCAGGCTTACAGCTACCATATTTGTTTCCCCTAGAGGGCAAAATGGCTCCAGAAGCTGCCATTAATGGTTGCCCTCAAAATTTGCCCCTGCCAGCCAAAATGCCCCTCACTTTGTAGGCCCTACATACCCAAATGCTAAGCATACACACTTAGAAGTGAGTTCTATCAAAACCAGCTTTTATCAGAATCAGCTAAACTCCTTTTACAGGAAAATACTCGATGATCTCCACTTTGACTGATGGATTTAGTTTCATTCGAAATTGACTGCAAGCCAGCAGACATCCCTTCCAGTGGCGTAGCGTGGGTTGTCAGCACCCGGGGCAAGGCAAGTCATTTGCGCCCCCTAACCCGTGGATTTGCGCCCCCTAACCCGTGGATTTGCGCCCCCTAACCTGTGGATTTGCCCTAACCCCAGATGTTGCGCCCGGTGCGACCGGCCCCCCCTGCACCCCCCACGCTACGCCACTGATCCCTTCTATAGCCAGACTCAGCCAACTGGTCTAAGAAAAGCAGAGTGTAGAATTTCTTTTCTATAAGCAACATATGAATTTGCTAAACTTCAGTGATTGTGTGGGTAAAGCATTTTATCACCACCACCCTTTGCAACTGTCATAGAATCATAGAACTGTAGCGTTGGGAAGTCCAATTGCAGTGAAATAAAAACAAGCACAAGGTTTCTAAAGCAAAGCACTTTTAAGTAGGGCTGCCCATACGTCCGGAATTTCCCGGATGTAGCCAGGATTCGGCCCTTGGAAACAGCACCCTGGCGGGAATCGCTTTAATGTCAGAAGTGTAGATTTTGCCAAATTTCCTTAAAAATAGCCCAAAACTTCATTTTTAAAAAGACAACCCCCCAAACAAGCACTCAACAACATTGCCAACTTTTGTGTCCAGACTTTCACTTTTTGAAATACGGCAATCCTAAATTGACATTGCCTTCAAGAGAATCATAAAATTGTAGAGTTGGAAGGAACCCCACGTGTAATCTAGACCAATCCAGCAATGTAGGAATCTCAACTAAAGCATCCATGACAGATGACCGGTCACCCTGATAACCTCTGCCTCACAAGCCCATTGCAAAATACCCTTTCTCCTGACATCAGGCCAACAGTAATTCTACCCCGAAAACTACCGGGCAGAGTGTCTTATGTTTTGCTGATGGCATATCATTATCAAACAAACCAGGCCATCATCAGCCTTTCGGCCAACCCCCAGTCAGCAAGATGTTGTCAGGCTAGTCTCAAGAGGAAGGTAGCCATGATTATCTCCAGCCTTTGCTAAATTCATGAATTTATGAGTTTGCTCAAATTGGTCTAACCTTCCTTGAATTTAGAGATTGGTGGGAAGGTCTGCCTCACCCCAAACTCATAACAATATTTTAAATCAGTACTTTTGATCTGTCTTAGACCTAGGATCCATCTTTAATCCCAATGTGCAACATATGACCCAGTTTAAATTATTTACTAGAGAACATGCATCTCTGTGGTGTCTAGATACAGGTGAAAGCAGGACAGTTGCCATTATAATAGTGTAGGAGGGGGAATTTCAGTGGGCACAGTAGGTTTCATCCAGGGATGAAAAAGAACTGTTTCTGCAGAAATCAGCTCTGTTATACAGTTAGTAGAGGCAGAAGTGTTCTGTCTTTTGTATTTCCTTTTCCCTTCAGGTTTGGTTTTTTAAAATAAGATAAAGAAAGAAAATGGCACTGGGGCCACTGATGTGACCTACACAAAGTCAGGGCATGACCCAGTTATAGATTAGTTGAAGACAATGTTTTAAATCCTTCAAAAACTATACGAAAAGTCAGACAATTAATAGATTTGCTCCACATTGGAAATCTAGTCACTGTACTTTTTAACCTAATGGAAAGGGCAAATGCTACCTAGCAGAAATTATAGTAATCACGGCAGCTTAAAATGAAAGCATGATTTGCTGGCTCTATTAGGCAACAGAGTAGCCTTTATTCAGAAGCATTTTTCTATTAAAATAAAGAAGATGGATGATAATACCCAAACACCTCAAAAAACATAACTTAAAAAAAAAGAAGAAAAAAAAGCTTACAAATATAGAGTTTTTACAGTGAACCCAAATAGCAGTTGCTCAAGTACCCACTGGGTTATGGTACTCAGGTCTCTTAAACTCACCCATGATCCTGACGGACCTTTGCTGGAGCTCCACAGAGTGCTTCATAATTTCCAGTGAAATGCTGGTGACGACTGCCACATAGTCTTCGTCATTAGCATGTAGTACACTGCCGAGCATTCACTACTATTGTCTAACACTACTATCAAAACAAAATTATACTTGTCAAACAAATGAATAAAGTGCATTTGGTGAAGTGTTATTAATTGTGTTTGTTCACTTGTTTCTTTCAAAAACCCGCAAAACAAAACCATTTGCAGCCTGACTTCTAGTCAAAGGTAATTGTTGAGGTTCTAGCGAAGGGTGTGTGGCAGTTTTGTATAGAGGAAGATATTGACAAATGTTACACGTCTCAGATTCTAGAAGCACAATCCAACTTTTTAGTTGGCAGGATTAGTAGGAAAAGGAACGGTACACATATTGAGATTCATCTTCAGTAACCAAAGTTGTGAACACATGTAATATTTCTGGAGCAGTGGGAGTGGTATTATCATTATTATAATTTATTACCTGCCCTTCAAATATTGCCCTTATTTCTTGCAATATTTGTATACACCATTACAATGCAAATTCTGGTCAAACAGGTCTTCTTATGCCAGCACTGAGGGTGCATACAGTGGTTTGAATGTTGAGGATTCAGGTTCTGGTGAAATATTATTCCCTGTGGAAAGGTATGGCTACCTTGTCCATATTTTTGTGCAGATCTGATTAATTGTGCATGTGTATCTGCAGTCTTTATGTGATGCAAAGGTACTTGAAGAAAAAGGGATGCATTATGTAACATTCCATTATCCAGTTCTTCAGTGGGTGACAGCGAAATATACAGTAAATCATCAATAGAAACTTCATTTCCAATTGTTTTATCAGGCCTTTTAGCTGTTTAGACAAACAGCATGACATTTCTATTCATTCTAGGTGCAACCAATTTCTTTTCCCACAGCGAAGAAAATATTCTTAAAGGTGAAATCTTCAGCAGCCGCAAATCTGACACCATTTTTATATAATCCACTAAAAGCTATACCAATCAGAGGCCACAGGGAGGCCATTTTGTTAATTTAATTTGCCAGCTCCCCTTTCCTCACACACCAAAGGGGACACAAAGAACCAGCTTGTAATAAACGCTCTCACTTCTGCCAGTTGAGTTTATAACATGTTGTTCCACCTAAATGCAATATAAGTGGCATTTAAATGTCCAGCATCATGCTTCTTTTCCCTTTTATGTCTCTGAGGGAGCAATAAAGAACTAAGTGTGATGGAAGCACAAGTTTCTTTGGTTTCCATGAAAGAATTTAAAAATAATAATGGTGATGATACATGTATTACTAATAAATAGAGCTTGAAGATGAATTATTTAATGATCATGCCGCCTAATCCTGGTATTTGATACCTTTCCTAATAATCGCTTAAGAAAGTGTTATTAGACGACATGATGCTAAGTTGGTATTAAACTGATTTTCTGCAGTTTGGGGATTGTGGTATCTGAAGGACAGTGCAGCAGCTACAGCAGCATCCATTATCTGGCAGGTATGATACAGCAGACTTGTGTCCTGCCACATTGATCAAAATGTCCCCTTGCTGCTGATAGGAAGGGGGGTGCCCAGTTATTTTCTCAAAAAAGCTCATATGTAGGAAAAGGGGTATCACTAGTGGCTACTGCAGCTCCAAAGACCTCCTCTGTCTTTCCCCTTCACGTCCCTTGTTGTGTCTTGTCTTTCTGAGTCTGTGCCAGTGGGACATGATATGTTGCTGCCTAAAGAGAAGGACTGGCAGCTTTAGGCAAAACAGCCAACGCACCCCCTCACCAGCCTCCTCCTGCTGCTGCAACTGCCTATGACCTCCTCTTCCTCCTCCTTGCCCAGATGCTTCCTCTGCCTTATGCTACCATCCTGCCTACCCAGTGTCATGTGGTGGTGGGCAGGCACAGAGGAACGGGCAGTGGGGAATGGCAGCAGAGGTGGTGGCTGGACACAGGGGAGGCAGCTGCAGGAGGCAATTTTAGAAGAGGGGGCTATGGTGGCAGGCAGTGGTGGGCAGACACAGAGGAGGAGCAGTGACAGAGGAGTCTGGCTCTGCCTCCTGAAGCAACCACCTCACCTCATGGGTGGCCCAGCCCTGCTGAAGAGGGGCACAAGTAGCAACCAGTAATCCTTGTCCCTTGGGCAATGCTTTGGAAAGTTTTGTTTGTTAAGTATAAATGGTGTAATTGACACCTAAATGGGAATGTCTGTGTATTGGTGAAAAAAAATTAACATGAAGCTGAAGAACAGCAAGAAGAGCTCTCCGAGCTCTTGCCGAGTTGATAATTAACTAATTGTTGTTTTCTGCTAGCTAACATGCAAGTGTTGTAACCTTGGATCAGGTGACAAAGGCACTGAGTTGCAAATCGCCATCTTGAATGGGTGGTGGCTTTAGTCTTTCTCTGAGCACCACAGGGAACGAAAGGATGTAAATGAAGCACTCAAAAAAGCTGCATAGCCTTAGGCAGGCCAAGGGAGGCTGGAATAGGGGAGAGAAAGACATCGCTTTGATTTTTGGAGTTACCTTTTTTTTTTTTTATAAATTTTTTATTGCGTTTCTTTCCATAGTTTTATAGGTTACAGACAAATAAAGTAATTGCAAGAAACAAATTTTCCCTTTTTTTTTAACAACAAAAACAAACAAAAACAACTTGGACTTCCCCACCCCTTCCGGTTCTGCGTTCTTTGAATTAACAATGTCAGCATTTTGTTACCTTATTTCGTACCTTATTGTACCTTTCAAATGTTATGTACCCAGATTCGATATATTGTAACTCAATTTCAATACCTTTAAAATAAACATAACATGTTCAATTCAAATTGTCTCCTTTTCTCTTTTATCACTTATTTTACAATTTACTTAATCATAATTGCTAAAGCATAACATTTCCTAATCATGCACTGTCTTAAGATTCATACAGCTTGTAGTATTTTTGCAAATAGTCTTTAAATTTTTTCCAGTCCTCCTCGATTGTTTCTTTATCCAGATCTCGGATTCTGCCGGTCAGTTCAGCTATCTCCATGTAGTCCATCAACTGCTTCTGCCATTCCTCCAGCGTGGGCAAATCTTGTGTCTTCCAGCTCTTAGCAATGAGTATTCTTGCTGCTGTGCTAGCATACATAAACAAGGTTCTGTCTTTCTTTGGCATTTTCTGGTCCACCATGCCCAGCAGGAAGGCCTCTGGTTTCTTGGGAAAGGTATACCTAAATACCTTTTTCAATTCATTATAAATCATTTCCCAGAAGGTCTTCACTTTTGGGCAGGTCCACCAGAGATGGAAGAAAGTCCCCTCTGCTTCCTTACACTTCCAACATTTATTGTCAGACAGGTGATGTATCTTAGCTAACTTGACTGGGGTCATGTACCACCGGTATATCATTTTCATAATGTTTTCCTTCAAGGCACTACATGCCGTGAATTTCATTCCGGTGTTCCATAACCTTTCCCAGTCTTCAAACATAATATTATGTCCAACATCCTGTGCCCATTTTATCATAGCAGATTTAACTAACTCGTCCTGTGTGTTCCACATAAGCAGCAAGTTATACATTCTAGATAAAATCTTGGTCTTTGGTTCTAACAAGGAGTTACCTTTTATTTCTAAGACGCTGAACCTATGCTGGACAGCACAAGACATTGTGTGGATATTACTGGATGCATCTTTGATACTTAGGTTATGTTTTTGAAGAGTTCTGCAAGTAATATCTTTATGAGTCTGGACAATGTTTCATTTCTAAAAGGAGTCAGTTCTTATATGCATCTAGTCATTTCATACTGCATAATATAAATATCTGCAATACTGTTGAACCACTTAGACACCCAGTGTGGCTGGGAAGGTGGTAGTGGAGTGTGCTTGGCCACACAACACCAGTGTTGCTGCAGCTTTCAGGGAGGGAGGGAGGAGGAAGGACTAATGGGGAGGTCAGCATGGTGCTAATGTACTGGCAGAGCTAATGTGGCATGCTGCCACACCTCCACGCTGGCCTCTCCTGCAGACACTAGTTCCTGCCTTTATCTACTGTATCTTGCCTGAAGCAGGTCACTTCACTTCACTTCACTGCAGAGCAGGGCCACCCCATAACTCACTCTCATTTATTACAGTCACCAGCACTGTACTGAATTCTCAACTGTGAGCTGCTTTGGCCGAGCATTTTTCTCTAAAAAGTTTGATTAATATATGATGAACAAACAAACAAATAAATATGTGCGAGAATAAATAAAATGTTAGCAGCCTCACTCGAACAATTGCATTATTTGACTTCACAAACCATTTCATTAAAAGGGAGAAATGTTGGCAAAGTGAACAATCCAGTTTTCAGTGTAATCATTTCTGTATTTTACTTCTACATACCTTTGTGAGTGTACTTTTAAAAATGTCTAAATGGTGTCTCCTGTTATGTTGAAGATCTTCTTTCAAAATAAATCCTTCCCCTCAAGGATATCTGTATCCCAATGAGCTGTGGCGTAATGTAGACTATAATAGCCCTTCTGTACTGAGCAGAGCAGGAACAGAAATAGATACTGTATGACTAAATGCTGATTGACACTTCCATCACAAGCTTGGCTCTTCTTTAACTAAACTGCAATAAAAAGACTTCATATCATACCATTCAACAGATAATAAAATAGTGTAAACAGATGTAACCTTGTGGAAGAATTTTTTTCTCCCTACGAGATATAAACGATAGCACACAGAGCACATTTTCCCCTCAAATATGTTTGCCAAAGATCACATCTACCTGTACTTATTTACCAAGAAAACATCCTTCTCAATTACCCATTAAAATGCTGCTTCTAATACCAAACTGCTCGAGAGAACTGTGACTATGTAAATACTATTTAAAAAATAAATATTTTCATGGCATGTAAGGAATGAAAGCCCCCCGAATAAAAAAGGAAAGTCTGGAGACACTGACTGAAATGTCTGCAAGTTTCACTTCCAAGACAGCTTAAAAGCCTTCGTGAAATGAAACCTGGCTTTTCAAACTGTCAGTTTGCTACCTTGGTACATTATTGTAAAAGTCTGAAGAATTCTCTCTGGCACAAGAAATTTTCTATGAAAGAGCTGAGAGGCTAGGGAAAGGAGAGGGCTTTTGCTCAGGAAAGTAATGGTTTATAATCACACCCATGATGAAGAAGTGCATCATGTCAGTGATTGACAGAGACAATTAAGGGCCTAGGTTAGGTAACAGCAGCCACCAAAACAACCAGCACTCAAGCTGGGCAAGAAACCTATCAACATTTCTGTCAGAAAGGAGAACACTTAATACTTTGGTTTCCCAAGCCTTCTTGTCAGCCCATTTGCTTCTATTTTAGCTCATGTAAGAAGTAGCTGTGAATATAGAAGGAGCGAGTTCTCAGTGGCTGCTTTTCTGTTTTTAGTCACTTATTTGGAATTCATTTTATTATATTGTATATACTGCTCTATGGTTTTACCCCATATACCACATTAGGATCCCATAATAGAAAAGTGTGTGCGATAGCCAAGTTGTCAAGGGAGGTCACAACAGGCAAAAGCAGAGCTGGAAGAACTATTAGGTTAATAAGGATATAGTTTTAGGCTGCATGCACACAGCATTTGATTACCGAAACAATGGAAATGGCATACTTTTCTTTTTCCTACAGTCTACACACACAGTTTGATCTATGGCACGTTTTGCAATAAAAATAAAAATAAAAGGTCATTGAGTCTGTGTTATCCCACAGTGTCTGAAAAGAGATGTAGGCAGTCCTGGCAATGGGGGGGGGCGTATATCCACTTCTGCCCAAAGGCATTATGGGTAGGCATATAGCAAAGATTGTAATCACCACTTCGTTTTTCCTTCACCTGGGGCGTGTGCAGGGAGGAAAAGACACAGATAACCAAATCAAAGGGAGGGTTTTCAAATGCCTGCCAACTAACCACACCCACCCTTGTGGGCAGCAGGATCTGGAATCAATCTAGATTGAAAGCTGTATTTTGAAGATGAACATAAATGATTCCATATGGAGAATAAAACCTACTGTGCATTTTTGTGCTACAAATGGGTTAGTGTCCCATACGTATCTATATATGTGTGTATTGGGTTGGCGGGGGGGGTGTACTTTTCAAGCTCAGCACTGAAGTTCACTGGGTAACCTTGGGCCTGTCACTCTCACTTTGCATTGTTGTTCTGAGAGTAGACGGGAAGGGAAATGCCTGAATGCTGTCTTCTACCCCATGAGATGAAACCATGACTGTCACAGCCAAACAAGGGGAAACAGGGTTGGAACAGGTTGCAGAAATGAGTGTGGTGGATAATTTATGTTTGAAGATTTTCTCTTTACTTTGAAGGCATGTGCTTCTTTTTTTAGTTTTGCAGAATCTCAAAAATAAAAATGAAGTTTTTAAATTATTTTTAAGGAATTTCGCCAAAATCTACACTTCCGACATGGGTTGCCGTGCGTCCAGATTTTCCTGGATATTTCGGCGATTTTCGCCCAGACAGTTTCCGACGGTTGAATCCTGGCAATGTCTGAAGCTTCATAGCTGTTTTTAGGTTCTTAACATAAGCTTTCTGCCACCCTCCATTGATTGGAATTCAGTCCTTAAACTGCAGGTCACATTGCATCGCAGAGCCAGTGTGGTGTAGTGGTTAAGAGCGGTAGTCTCGTAATCTGGGGAACCGGGTTCGCGTCTCCGCTCCTCCACATGCAGCTGCTGGGTGACCTTGGGCTAGTTACACTTCTTTGAAGTCTCTCAGCCCCACTCACCTCACAGAGTGTTTGTTGTGGGGGAGGAAGGGAAAGGAGAATGTTAGCCGCTTTGAGACTCCTTCGGGTAGTGATAAAGCGGGATATCAAATCCAAACTCTTCTTCTTCTTCTTCAGGACCACAGCTAGGAAATAGGGACAGCTCAGTTCCATGAGGAAATAAATAAATGACAAATCAGTATGACAAAGAGGATCCAAAGACAGTCTCAAAAATATATTGCGCAAAGACATTGCCAGAAAACATTTCAAGAGGGAGCTGTGCTGCAGAATGCTGTCGGGGTTGTTCTTGATGAAGAAAAGAGTGGGAGCGGTATAAGGTATCTGAGAGGTGCCTTAAGGCTATTTCATCTTGAAGACACTGTTTCCCACTCCTGCCGCACATGTAAGTAGCTCTTTGTTTATGATGGAGATGAGACACGTTTCCCCCTTGAGCATTTATTCCCACCTCCTGGTTCTTTGATCTACAGACTTCACAGTTATATCTAAGTAAAGAAAGATACGTTAAGCCGGTAACATTTCTAGTGTTAACTTGGGGTGTGTTTTTCCCCCCATACATGATATGAGCCATTTGTTTTGTAGCAGTTCTATACTGTAAATATAAAGATAGATATTGTCAAGAGCAACCCTGTGATAGTGGAAAAGATCCTCCTAAGCCCAGCTGGCCCACTGCAGTCAAGGTGAGAGGCGAGGAAACATCTTTTCCCTACTCTTCTGCTGGGGTTTTTTGCCCTCGCCCATTAACCATTTCTAGAGGACTCATTTTGGGGAAGGTGGAATGTCAAGGGAATGAAGGGGTTTAGTATACTATAGATCCTTGAAGCCCCTCAGAACATCACCATCACCACCACTGTTGGAATACCACCTTCTTCTTCTTCTTCTTCTTCTTCTTCTTCTTCTTCTTCTTCTTCGGCAATCACTCGTAGCCAAGTAAGACTTTCTTCCATGAACACAGTTTTAACAGTGAGTCCGTAAGTGACTGTGGAGGCCAATTCTGGATCCACGCGTCCTTCAAAATCTTCTGCACTATTTATTTCTTCACCCTAAGGCCATAAGCACCATGTTGGACAAAAGATTCCTGCACTGCAGGGGGTTGGACTAGGTGACCCTCATGATCCTGTCCAACTCTACAATTCTATGATTCTAATTTAAAACAACTTGCAACACCTCAAGTTTCAGAAGCCAGAGTAAAGTGCTATGTCTTCATCATTCTCCAAAAGCTGTACGATGAAAGTGTCAGACACACCTCTGCATGCAAGGGCCAGCTCAAAATATTTTGACACTTGAGGCAAAACACAAAATGGTGCCCCCCTCCCTGCCGGGGAAGAAGGGATGAGTGAAGAGCTGCATTAGGAGGACGGGGTGGTGGTAAAGATCTACACTGGGATCTGCTGCCTCTGTGGGTCCTGCTGCCTGAGATAGTCGCTTCATGGGTGGGCCAGCCCAGTCTGCATGTGTTTTAGAAAGGGGGCTTTAGTGGAATAAGTGCTGTCCTCTCACTCAGTAGGCCTCCCTTTTGGCCACCAAGCAGCACTTTTGGCCACCAAGCAGCATATCCTGTGGCTCCTCATCTGGCCTTTGACCACCATTCCTGGACTTTCTGAGTGCCATAGTCAGAGTTGATGGCTTTGGGTTGGATAGACGAATGGATGGACTCATAATAAAGGAACTTGTCTTTTTTATAGCCCCCATATGAATGAACAGCAACAATTGTTCCCCAGCAGGCATAAAATATAGGAATAATTTTTCTGAATCCTTGGAATATCTTGGAAAAATCACCTGAGTTCTTCTGATTTTGGAGGTAGGAAGAACTCATGTAATTTCTGAATTTACCCAAGGGGAGCTTTGGGAAGCATTCCTCTCTAATTATTCATTCATTTCTAATTAAGGACAATGCAATGTTACTTTAATTAAATGAGGAATCATTTTGTGTGTGTCATTAAGTAGATTTTAATTTATTTGGCCAGGCCAAGTCTCCAGGTGCCATGTTGCTCCAGTGGTACAAACATCAAGCACTTTGAGGACTATGATGAACACATTGAGGATTGTTTTAACTGAATTGTGATCAATCATTTATATAGCATGCAGCAGCAGGAACATGGGCAGTCTTTGTTTTGCCCTCTCTTCTTTGACATTGCTTTTTAAGGACTTTTGTAGCATTTGAAAATGGTAGCCACCACAATTCCCCTGAGCGACTGGAGCAGATACTAAAAGCAGAAAATGAGGTTTAGGAAGAGAAACTGCAACTGGAAGCAGGAAGGGGAGAAATGTTCTGGGAGACTTCAAATATCTTTTAACGGGTTTCAGAAAGTACTTAAAGGTTCAAACATCATTACTCAAGTACAATGCTATTGGTTCAGATTGGCAAACTGTGTTGCTAGGCTTGAGTCCCCCATCCCCCACCAACGGGGACAAAATCCCACCATAAACACTTGTGAGGAAGGCAAACGAAGTGCCTTCAAGCTTTTGTGACTTCACTTTTGCCAAACTTCAGAGTACTTAGTTAACAGTTAATTACTTAAACTGGAGCAGTTTAAGTATATAAAATGGATTTTACTGCAATCTTCACCTTAATAAGTGAATATCCGAAGGAGAGCAAATCACGCTATTCACAAATGCACCCTAGGTGCAAATTTGGTAAATAATGCTTCATATGACTAAATTCTAAAATCAATTCTATATAGATAAAGCAGTGAAGTGTGGATTACATGCTTTCTATTTAAATAAATGTGTGGTTCAGAAAATGGCAACATCTGAAGGTGGTGGGTAGAAGAGAACCCTCACCAGCTCTTCCCCTCAGGTGTTTTGCCTGGCTAGAAGGTGCCTTTGAACTACTGGCTTGCTTGGTCAAAAGATGGAGACAGGGCTGGAATGTAGCCTGCTGTACAGACCTTAGAGTCACATCAATTGCACCACAGGTATGTCTCCCCCAGAAAGCTGCTCACAAGGAAATGTAGCCCTCAACCTGAAAAGCATTCCCCACCTCCAAATTACCAGGGAAAAAATTGCCTGAGCAGGGGAAACATGTTTTAGTATTCCTAGACCAAAAAAGCACCAGTTCCTTTAGCCCACTAGGCATCACTTGGAGCAAATAATGAATACAAGTAATGACAACACTGGAACAAACAAGCCTGTAGAGCATTATGTTCCTATTTTAAGCTATTAAAGCCTGAAGCTAATGGCCCCTTGGCTTTTGGAAGTTCTTTAAAATGCCCTATGTTTAGCCATAATAACTATTAGGAAAAATAGACTTGAAATATACATTTTAAAGACACTTACGAAAAACTACACTACTAATACTGGGTAAATAATATGTGTTTTAAAGAAGCTTATGAATGCCTATTCACATATTTAGGTTGGCATGGTCCCAGGGCAAAAGCTGGCTAACACAATCCTTCCTCTATCACAGTCTGCTATGAGGTCACGCAAGGAAACCATTTAACCATTAGACACAAACACGCTCTCTGTAGACTGTTGAGAACCATTATGGGTTTGCAAGTAAATAATCAATGTTCTGAAGTTCATAACTAGGCATTTAGTTGATCCATAGTTGTTATACGCTGGGGAACAAATAATAAGCATTGCAACAATAGCACAGCCATAAGCTTTTTTGCCATGTATTTTAATGGGAAAGATTTTTCAGGTTTTCATACATATTTAGTAACCAGAATAAATTAAATGATGCTTTGTGTTTTGAAAAACACACACGTGTGTGTGCATTGGTTATGAATATTAACAACTATAAGTTACACACACACACAAAAGCAATCCTTTCCCCTACTATATATGGTATAGTACAAGTAGCAGACATTTCACACAATTGTGGTGGAATAAGATGAGCTTGTTCTTCATCCCTTAGACTGTTCTAAATTATTTCATCTTTTCTAGTGCTCACTTCCTGTGTACTGAATGGTGTTCAGTTGTTTTTCCTTAGGCTGCTGACCCAGGCCAGAAATCTGAGAGAACCTGTAGAATCTTGTTACCAAGTGTATCCAGCCATTAGGTGCTGGAAATCAAATTCTGCTGAGTTGGATGGCAATGGGGAGGCCATTCCTGTAGTTCAAAGAACATACCCCTGATTTCATTTCATCCTTTTCGTTTCCTGTAGGCTTTCGTTCTCCAGGCCTCTCTCTTGTCTGCTGCTACTCAGTGAGACTCAGATTATGGTGACAAAAGTGAAGACAACAATAGTTCCTTGGGCTTCTGTTCTGTGAAATTTAATGTCTCCTCTATAGGCTTCAGTAACACCATATGGCATCATATTGGCTCCATGATGTGAAACAATGATGGAGGTGTTTAGAAAACACACACACCCTAAAGAATTTATAAGTGCATCAAGGGGCTTTGCAGGCTAACCCAGCCTCATATTGATGAGTGCAGAAGCGGCACACTCTGCCACTCACACATAGACAATATGTCAAGGGGATTTACTGGCCCAATCAGTGTCTCCCTTTGAATAGAGAAGCAATGTGCATGCACAGTGGTACCTCGGGTTAAGTACTGTATTCCTTGCTCTATAAGACTCACTCTTTCCCTCCTAAAAAGTAAGGGGAAATGTGTGTGCATCTTATGGAGTGAATGCAGGCTGCGCAGCTATCCCAGAAGCCAGAACAGCAAGAGGGATTGCTGCTTTCACTGTGCAGCGATCCCTCTTGCTGTTCTGGCTTCTGAGATTCAGAATATTTTTTTTCTTGTTTTCCTCCTCCAAAAACTAGGTGCGTCTTGTGGTCTGGTGCGTCTTATGGAGCGAGAAATACGGTACTTAGTTCGTTCCGGAGGTCCGTACTTAACCTGAAACTGTTCTTAACCTGAAGCACTACTTTAGCTAATGGGGCTGCTGCTGCACCGCTGGAGCACGATTTCTGTTCTCATCCGGAAGCAAAGTTCTTAACCTGAAGCACTATTTCTGGGTTAGCGGAGTCTGTAACCTGAAGCATATGTAACCCAAGGTACCACTGTACATTGGTAGACACGCAGATATTCTTCACTTGTTTGTTGAATGTGCAGATGGTGGAGCATGTGGTCCTATGCACCAGAGAGTAGCATATGTGGCAGAGCAAATCCATGTGTCCTCACAAGCCACTCATTTATTCTTTCAATATGTGGGGAGAGGTCATTGGAACTTCTCTAGTAACTGGACGTTATTTCTCTGCTCAATACAGTTGCACATCCCTGCACAGTGCCAACATGAGTCTCCTGTGCATATAGATTATCATGTTCAAACCAAACAAGGTATAGCGGGGGGGAAATCCTTAAATGCCATTCTTTGACATCAGATGGTTGTACAGATAGGTTGTAGAGACGGGGTGAGCTCCCATTGCTTTGTCCCTGCTCCTGCCAACCTAACAGTTTGAAAGCATACCAGCAGGAGTAGATAAATAGGAACTGCTATGACAAGAAGGTAAACAGTGTTTCCATGCACTCTGTGCTTCCGTCATGGAGTCCCATTGGGCCAGAAGTGGTTCATTCATGCTGGCCACATGACCCAGAAAAACTGCAGATAAAAGCCAGCTCCCTCGGCCTGAAAGTGAGATGAGCACTGCACCCCACAGTCAAATTTTACTAGACTTAACCATCCTGGGGTCCTTTACTTTTACCTTTACCTGTACTTGGAGCTCTGGGCAATTAAAATCCACATGATGTGGTGCATGGTGTTATTGCCACTCTGCCCTCCATCTTCCTAAAATAACCTGTGCTCCTACTTTGCTTCTGAATAGCACAGGGCTTTTCCCAAAGCAGCAGCAGAAGTACCAATTTCAGCTGGCTTGCTCCCTGGAGAAACAGTGATTTCCACCACTGGTGCAGTGGCATGGGAGGCCCCTTTATGCCATGGCACTGGAAGTCCTGCAGCCAGTACAATGCTTTCTTGTGCAACAGAAATTTGCAGAAACTGTATGCACAGGTGACATAGCAAACACCAGAGAGGTAGCAAACACCAGAGAGGCTATTATTCTGAGCTGTGCCTTTCCTCTGCCATGGTAGTGGGGAGGAGCTTACAATAATAATTTCCAAGCAAGCACTACATGCATGCATGGTTATTTCCAGAATATGCAAACAGACTCAGCCTTAGTAGCAGCAAAGCAATAATGCTTGTGATCCCAAAAGAGAGAAAGCTATGTTTGAAGGATATTTGGAGGATGAAGTAGATACAGATGTGCATCTAAATCACTAGATAAGTTGTTCTGACACAGGTGGGGAGGTATGCCACCCTCTAGACCCACCAGAGTACTGTGTGGCGTTTTAAAGGTAATCTAGCATATAATTGTCATGTTCTTCCATAGGTGAGATTTGAGCCTACGCTCTTTAGCTGGAGCTATAGACAGCAGCTTGAAAAAGGAAAGAACAGAAGTCAATAGGAATGGGGCAGTGGCGTAGCGTGGGGGGTGCAGGGGGGCTGGCCGCACCGGGCGCAACATCTGGGGTTAGTAATAATAATAATAATAATAATTTATTATTTATACCCCGCCCATCTGGCTGAGTTTCCCCAGCCACTCTGGGCGGCTCCCAATCAGTGTTAAAAACAGTACAGCATTACATATTAAAAACTTCCCTGAACAGGGCTGCCTTAAGATGTCTTCTGAATATCAGGTAATTATTTATCTCTTTGACATCTAATGGGAGGGCGTTCCACAGGGCGGGCGCCACTACCGAGAAGGCCCTCTGTCTGGTTCCCTGTAGCCTCACTTCTCGCAATGAGGGAACCGCCAGAAGGCCCTCGGCGCTGGATCTCAGTGTCCGGGCTGAATGATGGGGGTGGAGACGCTCCTTCAGGTATACAGGACCGAGGCCGTTTAGGGCTCTAAAGGTCAGCACCAACACTTTGAATCGTGCTCGGAAACGTACTGGGAGCCAATGCAGGTCTCTCAGAACCGGTGTTATATGGTCCCGGCGGCCACTCCCAGTCACCAGTCTAGCTGCCGCATTCTGGATTAATTGCAGTTTCCGGGTCACCTTCAAAGGTAGCCCCACGTAGAGCGCGTTGCAGTAGTCCAAGCGTGAGATAACTAGAGCATGCACCACTCTGGCGAGACAGTTCGCGGGCAGGTAGGGTCTTAGCCTGCGTACCAGGTGGAGCTGGTAGACAGCTGCCCTGGACACAGAGTTAACCTGCGCCTCCATGGACAGCTGTGAGTCCAAAATGACTCCCAGGCTACGCACCTGGTCCTTTAGGGGCACAGTTACCCCATTCAAGACCAGGGAATCCCCCACACCAACCCGCTCCCTGTCCCCCAAAAACAGTACTTCTGTCTTGTCAGGATTCAACCTCAGTCTGTTAGCCGCCATCCATCCTCCAACCGCCTCCAGGCACTCACACAGGACCTTCACCGCCCTCACTGGTTCTGATTTAAAGGAGAGGTAGAGCTGGGTGTCATCTGCGTACTGATGAACACCCAGTCCAAACCCCCTGATGATCTCTCCCAGCGGCTTCATATAGATATTAAAAAGCATGGGGGAGAGGACAGAACCCTGAGGCACCCCACAAGTGAGAGCCCAGGGGTCTGAGCACTCATCCCCCACCACCACTTTCTGGACACGACCCAGGAGGAAGGAGCGGAACCACTGTATGACAGTGCCCCCAGCTCCCAGCCCCTCTAGACGGTCCAGAAGGATGTTATGGTCGATGGTGTCAAAGGCCGCTGAGAGATCCAGCAGAACTAGGAAACAGCTCTCACCTTTGTCCCTAGCCCGCCGGAGATCATCAACCAGCGCGACCAATGCAGTTTCAGTCCCATGGTGAGACCTGAATCCCGATTGGAAGGGATCCAAATGGTCCGTTTCCTCCAGGCGTGCTTGGAGTTGTTCAGCAACCACCCGCTCAATCACCTTGCCCAAGAATGGTAGATTTGAGACTGGGCGATAGTTGGCCAAATTGGCCGGGTCTAAAGATGTTTTTTTAAGAAGCGGTTTAATGACCGCCTCTTTCAGCGGGTCTGGGAAGGCTCCCTCACAGAGGGAAGCATTCACCACCCCGCAGAGCCCATCGCCCAGCCCTTCCCGGCTCGCTTTTATCAGCCAGGATGGGCAAGGATCAAGGAGACAGGTGGTCGGTTTCACTTTTCCAAGCAGCCTGTCCACATCCTCGGAGGTAACAGACTGGAATTGATCCCATGTAACAGGACAAATCCACGGGTTAGGGGGCGCAAATTACTTGCCTTGCCCCAGGTGCTGACAACCCAAGCTACACCACTGGAATGGGGTAATCACAAGTCATCATAATACCGTATGCAAACTATGTACTTGTTGTAGCATTATATTAAACACTTGCTAGGCATTAAACAGATACACAGTCATGGTTGTAATTTACAGAACTGCTGCTAGCTCCAGTTCGTGCATCGCAAGTGTCAGTGATAACCACACAAACTCCATGTGTGTCTCCTTTCCCTGTTTTTCAAGTAACATAAGAACTGATTCCTGCACAGTGAGTAAAAGAGCAGTGGGTATTCTTATGCTTTGCTTCCTATGTAATGATGTATGTTTGGCTCCATAATATCTTACTTTGAAATAGCTGGTGAAAACTGTAAAGGTATATAAATGTGCCACTTAGAGATGGTGAAAAGCTTTTTTGGGGGAAATAAAAAGTGGTTGTTGCCATGAAAAAGAAGAAAAGTTCACTTTACTCAAACATGAGTCCTGGCATTCCAGCTCTATTCCAGCACTTTATTGCCCAAATTAATCGTGCCTGTTCATACACTGCTTTAAGACTGCTTTAAGTCTACACACAGCTGCCCTCTATATTTCTAAGAGATTTCACAAAGTCACTGATGTGGATTAGTGTTTCATTAACAGCACACACTTTAATAACCCTTTGTCATACAATCATGGTGGTAAAAGGAGAACAAAAGGGTGGATTTATTTTCCAAAGCACATTGAAAGAATGGAGCAGTATTCTAAATCTACAATCACTTATTTAGTTTTCTTTCCCACCTTATCTCAAAGGGTTAGAGTCAGATCAGACATTGATGATCCTGGTAATAGTTGATTCCCCCGGGGCAGGACAAGTTTCAAGATCATATGCACTCACCATGGTGCAGAGAAAGTAAACCTTCCTGAAGGTGGAAAGTTCATGGAAATCTAGCAAAGTGCGCATCCATCCACATTACTTCCTAATATGTACCCTAAGAGCAATTCCAAAAAACACTTCAGTTTCCCCATCATGAGGAATGTTTTACCAAGATCATGAACATCAGAACCAGTAATAAATGGCTTTCTACTGGATGAAAAGATATTCCTGTCTATTCTCAAACTCACAATAAACCTAGGTGGTAGGTTAGTCTGACAGGGAATTGCTTAAGAAAACCTACTACAGAACTTCATAGCCTAGGATAGACTAGAATTTAATCTCTCATATCCAGACTGAGCACTCTGTCTACTACTGTACTGTAGTGGAGGTGATTACATGTTTCATAACACTTCAGATGAATTGTTATTGTACCTGTAAAACCGAACTTCTGGATTCTCTCTCATTGCTACACTCTCCCATGAATGGAACATGGACTGCAACTATGCCTATGAAGTTCTGCACAAATTGTGGGTCCAGTTCTCTATGGACTCCAATCCGCAAAACAGTTGGGGAACAAAGCTAGCCTTTACTAACAAGGGTTGTGTCAGAGAGGGGGCAGGTGGTGGGGATAAGTGTATCTCTACACAGAAAGCATAAAGAAGCATTGCCTCCCTTTCCTTCTTTCCTGTAATATATTGCCCAATTACTTCTATCAAATTTACAAAACCCATAGCTCCTTCTGTTGGTTTCACTTTAGCATAACAGAACAGAAGCCATTCTCCACCAAACACATCTTTGCAACTGCATGAAGGGGCAGTGGGCAGGTGGGTAGGAATAAAATATGTGCCTTTTTCCAGAAATAGTTACAATTTCTATTAATTTCAGCATGCAGCTCAATGTAATTAACCGAGAGTCATGTTTCACTTGGCTAATGCTACAAATTTGTTTTAATGTCACCATGGTTCCAACATAAGCATTTGAATTCTGTGTTGGCTTCCACCAATATCACTGGGTAAGACAGTATTTACAAAAGGAAATGGAAATTCACTATGGCCATGAATGCGACGCTTGGGTAAAACTTCGGGAATTTAAGAAGCACTTAGTTGCTGCATTAGGCCATTTAGGATGTTTCAGCGTCTCAATTGACTGTAATTCCAATCTGCTCAAGTGCCCTGTTAATGACCTTCCATCTCACAGAGAGCTCAGGAATTCAGTGTTTATACTTCTTTCTTTTTCTTTTCTTTTCATTTTACCCCCTTCTTTTTACTATACCACAAACAGACCGAAGGACAGATTCTTTTCATTCTGCCTTACTGTTGTAGAAAGGTGTAAACTGTTACCACTCTATCATGGCTGGTTGTGGTTGGGGGGGGGCAGGGACACTTGGTTTCATACAGCCTAATGAAGGCAAGCGTTGACAAAACAAAGACCCAAACCAACAGATCCAAATAGAAGAGAGTAAATTTGGTGCTCAACATCCAGCTCTTTATAGTCTCAAGTGGTCACATTTTTGCGGACTTGAATATAACTGTGCAATTCCTCATTTGCCTGCTATTTGGGTACATCAGGTTCTCATGAAGAGACTGACAGGCTTATCACTCGAGCCATCAAATAAGTACATGTGGACTGTAGACTGTTCATATTTTGTGTGGGTTGGTAATTGTTTTCGATTTGACGGCAAGATTGCCTGGGAGCCCTTCATTCCCTACCATTAAGCAGAGAAAGGCTGATGCATCCGGCATCAAATTTGGGGGTGCGCATTAAACAGTGACAAACTGTCCATGACTAAATTTCTTACGGTATTCTCGCTGCAGTGAAAGGATGGGAGGAGTGTCATTTGGATGTTCTGCCTGACAGGCCTTGTTCATTCCATATTTCCTTCTCACAAAGACATATTTGTGTTCTACATCTTTCTAAGCTGAGCTTTACAGACATTTCTGAGCACAATTCAAAGTGAAGGTTACGTACTTCTAAAGCCCCATATAGCTTGGGGCCAAAGTAGCTGAAGGAATGCCTGCAACCTGAGGTTCTAATCTGTTCAGAAGCTTTTCTCCACACACACACACACACACACACACACACACACACACACCATCTGAGATAATGCCAGAGAGATACGGTAACCTTCTGAGCAGAGGTGCCTCATAGATGGAATCCATGCCAACATTGTTACCTTTTTGGCTCCTGGGAAAGATATTAGTATTTTCTCAAGTTTTTAGAAGTATCTTCAAGTAATTTATGTTTTATCTGTTTTTTCAATAAATGTTTATTAATAATTGTAATAATAGGTATAATATTGTGCCATCAGTTTGCATCTAGCCCATTGTCTTTCAATTTTAAAATAACAAATTTATGATTGGCGAATGTCTAAATCTGGCAGTACTTGTGCATGTAACCTTTAGCTATTCTGCTATAAAATACAGTGTTACCTCGGGTTACAGACGCTTCAGGTTCCAGACGCTTCAGGTTACTAACCCAGAAATAGTACTTCGGGTTAAGAACTTTGCTTCAGGGTGAGAACAGAAATTGTGCGGTGGCAGTGGGCGGCCCCATTAGCTAAAGTGGTACCTCAGGTTAAGAACAGTTTCAGGTTAAGAACGGACCTCTGGAACGAATTAAGTCTTAACCCGAGGTACCACTGTAACAGTAAAGTGCTGAGATTCTGAGATTCAAATAAGTCCCAATTGATACAGTTAACACAGATTTTAGCATGTGTTGTTTTTTTTCAAATAGCCCACGTAAAAGTGTATCTAGCAGTCTATTTTATACATGGAATTTATATGTGCTCAGCAAATGCCACTTCTTTGTGTGATAGGATGAACTGCAGGCACACAAAATGTTTATCACCAGGATCTCTTGAACAAATTTGTCTCAAGTAGCTACTTGTGTATGCAGCCTTAATTGTTTTGTACCTAGGAAGCAAAATAAACAGTGCAACATTCTAGCCTATGTATACTGAATGTTAGTGCTTTAGTTGCCTAGGACACTGAAGTGGTCACTTAAGGGCAATCTGAGCAGTAAAAGGAGTTGAATGATCTTGATGTATGGAGCAGGCCACTATGTGTTGCATTTTAGTATGGCTTGCATTACTTTGCACCTTTAAAATAATTTGCCAATGCTTCCTTAGAGGACTTGTTGCAGTTTTACATTTCCATATTATTCACAACTTTAAGATTCATGTAAGAGAAATTATATGGATATTTGTGAAGTTGGAATGGTCAGCTGTGAGTTAAGCACATGCTAGATCTGGTTCATGATGCAGTATTCAGAAATTACAAAACTCTCAAGGCTTCAAACATCTCCATGCAATTGCATCTATAGTAGTGAAGCTATTGACTGGCTAAACTGGCATGATGGCTTGGAAAGTTCAGCAGCTCAAGGAACTAAAAAAATTACAGGGACAAAGACCAAAGTATGGGGAGGCTGTTTCGAAGTTATTGTGGACTCCCAAACAGCTGACTGCTGTGCTATGCATGCCCCCTGATCCAACTAGTGCCTTCGATTTGTAAATCTGAATCAGGACCAATTCAGTCTGGACCCAATCTGACTTGCAATTCTCTGAAAATACCATTGACTTGTGTTGGGAAATGACATAGGGACATGAACTCTGGGGACATAGGGACATGGACTCTGGTATCCAGTTCTTTTTTTTCTTAAAAAAATGTTTAGGGGTACTCTCATTTTCCTACTCATATTGAAATACTGCCCCTCAATGAGGCCAAACTTAGATTCACAAATGTGTGTACCCTTGCGTCGTCGCCCTCCCCCCCCCAAAAAAATAAGCACTGTTGGTATCCCTTCTAGAGGGAGAGCTAAACTACAGGTGGGTAGCACTGGGAGGGGGCTTCATGCTAGACACTTTTAAAGTTTAAAATGTTTTAAAATTAAAACAGACATAACTTGAATAATTTAACCATTGAAAAATAAAACTAATTTTAAGATGGAAATTATAGCAACCTGTCTTTGTCTAAATAATAATAATAATAATAATAATAATAATAATAATATGGTGCCCATATGATTGGGTTGCCCCAGCCACTCTGGGTAGCTTCCAACATATTATGAAACCATAAGTAAAACCACAGTAAAAAAAATCAAACATTAAACATTTCCCTATACAGGGCTGTCTTCTAAAAGTCAGATAGTTGCTTATTTCCTTGATATCTGACAGAAGGGTTCTTCACAGGATGGGATCATTTACACACATTCTGGCCAGGGGCGGAATAATAACTTTTGATTATTTCATTTATGTAATAATAATAATAATAATAATAATAATAATAATAATTTATTTATATCCCACCCTCCCCAGCCGAAGCCGGGCTCAGGGCGGCTAACAACAATAAAACAGTACAAAAGTACTGCATAAACAACACTCTAAAATCATTCATTATAAAATTAATTAATTCAAGCCATTGGCAACCATTGGGCCAGAGCTCCGCGAAGATTGCCGAGGGAGGGAGTCAGGCTGTGCCCTGGCCAAAGGCCTGGTGGAGCAGCTCTGTCTTGCAGGCCCTGCGGAAAGATGTCAAGTCC
Organism: Podarcis muralis; assembly: GCF_964188315.1. Classification (NCBI taxonomy): domain Eukaryota; kingdom Metazoa; phylum Chordata; class Lepidosauria; order Squamata; family Lacertidae; genus Podarcis; species Podarcis muralis. The sequence continues at coordinate 36,702,778 of NC_135655.1, forward strand.
CGCAGGGCCCTGGTCTCTTGTGACAGAGTGTTCCACCAGATCGGAGCCACAGCCGAAAAAGCCCTGGCTCTAGTTGAGGCCAGCCTAACTTCTCTGTGGCCTGGGACCTTCAAGATGTTTTTATTTGAAGACCGTAAGTTTCTCTGTGGGGCATACCAGGAGAGGCGGTCCCGTAGGTACGAGGGTCCTAGGCCGTATAAAACATGTGAACCCAAGTACACCATTTGGAGGACCCAACCCTGGAGAGGTTTTCATTCCAGCAAAAAACCACAGAAGAGTCATCGTCATATAACATTATACATCTCTTAGCCACAGTAGTGCTATTCGACAAATGAGATACCAAAAGTTGGTTCCTAAAAGCAAATTGCAAGATAAAGTTTGGCTTTATTAAACGGAGCCCCAATATTCTCAGGGGCTCCACTGCATGTTCTGAGTCTATACCACTGAGTGGAAATATTTGGAATCTTTACAAGAAGGCACCAGTGCAAATAAATGCGCACCCGTCAATGTGTCTTTCTCTTCCTGCCTTAATAGATTTATTATGTACTGTGCTTCTCCGGCATCCATCTTCCTTTTCTGCTTTCATTTCCCTGACAACCTTATTCATTTCCAAATTCTAGTATGCGAATTATTTGGTCTAGGATTTCCCTGGTGAATTGGAGATAATATGTGCAAACACTTTTCTGCCATGAAAATAGCAATGCAACTTTTTCTTAAAAAACAAATCAGTTTTATTACGTGGCAAGATTCTCATGGGAGGCATCTGAAAGGTAAACCAATGGGGGCTGAAATGCATGTGACAAAATACAATACCTGCTTTAGAAGGAGGAGATACTTTTAATGGCATTCTAAAAAGGCGCTTTTTGCGAGTATAAGTTAGATCCCATTTTAGTAGTGATAAGCAACCTTTTTTGGGGGGGCGCACATCCAGACTGCTCTTTTTCTGTTTTTCCTGTTGTTATGTACATATATTACTTAATGAAATAAATAAGTTTACGGATCCAATATTTTAAAATAGGTTAAATATCACAGATTGCAATTACATCTGAGCTATAATCCTATACACACTTACCCAGAGTTCATGGGATTTACTTCTGAGTAGACATGGCATAGGATTGTGCTATAAGCCTGGTTTCTTTTGCAACGCTGAAGAGCAGAGGAGGAGGAAGAGGAGGAGAAACCATATATAAAACGACAGGTCCTTTTTCATGAACCTTAGCATCTAAAGTTCAACACATATATAAAAGAAATGGGGTGAGAGGGGGAGGCAGAGGTAGGCAAGGGTAGGTAGACATGTATGTTTATGTGTAACACATATTCAGTCTCTGTGTGTATATTTAAAGCACACACACACACAAAGAATCCTGGGAACTGTAATTTGTTTGGGTGCTGGGAACTGTAGCTCTGTGTTGAGTTAACCACAGTTTCAAAGAACTAAGAGATGTTTAAAGGTAAAGGGTAAAGGGACCCCTGACCATTAGGTCCAGTCGTGACCGACTCTGGGGTTGCAGCGCTCATCTCGCTTTATTGGCTGAGGGAGCCGGCGTACAGCTTCTGGGTCATGTGGCCAGCATGACTAAGCCGCTTCTGGCGAACCAGAGCAGCGCGCGGAAATGCCGTTTACCTTCCCGCCGGAGCGGTACCTATTTATCTACTTGCACTTTGACATGCAGGAGCTGGGACCGAGCAACGGCAGCTCACCCTGTCACGGGGATTCAAACTGCCGACCTTCTTATCGGCAAGTCCTATTTGTGCCCTGTGTCACTTCTGAATGTGCTCACTCTTAAGTTTGTCCTATTGCTGCTGACTCCCAGGTAACTGAGTATAGGATTTCAATAGAATTCTATACTAGTGCACTACTAGAGTGTGTATGTAGGTGTGTGTGTGTGTGTGTGTGTGTGTGTGTGTGTGTGTGTGTGTATACTTCTGTGATTGACATGACCATGGTGGTTGAAACATTTAAAAGAAACACAGTATAATTATATATACAATTACCTAGGAATAAGTCCCGTTACACTTAATGGAGCTGACTTTTGGGTAAACTAAGTATTGTGCTTTAAGGCTGCAGTTCTATGCACACTTTCATGGGAAGGGAGTAAACACCATTCAAATCAGAGGAACTTACTTCAGCCTAAACCTATTTAGAATTGCGAGTCAATGGTGGCCTTGACACAGCTCTCTGAAATCTCTGATAAGTAAATCCCAAACACCACTGTATTTTTTTTCTCCTTTAAATGTGTTATTGAAAGTGCCAAAAAACAGAAAACAAATTAATATTGTGGAAAAATTCATTGAAAATTAAGACCTTTCTGTTTCGCACCTAAAAGAGCAATGTATTACAAACCTAAGCAGCAATCATGGGCATAATTAAAGAAGTGATTATATGTATATTTATAACCTCATTCTATAATTCTCGATTTGAAACAGAAAACAGGATATCAGGGAAAACACTTCACTTGTTAAATACAGAGCTTAATAAGTACACAAGGAATTAGTTCCAATTTTAAGCCTGAAAAAGTGGGCAAAATTTGAGAGTGGAAAATTGGTAGTGAGGAGGAGGAGGAGTAAACGCAAATGTGTATTTTATCAATAAAAAGGTAAACACAAATGTGTATTTTATCAATCAAAACTACATTTTAATTAAATTAATGCTGACTTAGCATACAACCGCTCCTACTAAAAGGAGGAAATAAAGGTATTAAATTAAGGGCTACTCCCCACTTGCTTTTAGAAGACACCTGTCTGATTCACACATACATGTGTACACCTTGATTTCTTACTGCTTGAATAATCAGAGAGCTAGTAGCTGAATGTATGAATAGATTGTGTGAAAAGGTATTAAGAACATATGAAGAGCCTGCTGCATCAGACTAATGGCCCAGCTAGTCCAGCAACCTATTCTCACAATGACCAGCCAATTGCCTGCTGGAAACCTGCAAGCAAGATTTGAGCACAACAGCCCTCTTCCCTGCTGTAGTTTCCAGCAACTGGTATTCAGAAGCATTACTTCCTCCCAACTGTGGAGGCAGAGTATAGCCATCGTGCCTAGTAGCCATTGATGGCCCTCTCCTCCATGGACTTGTCTAATCATCTTCTAAAGCCATCTGTGGTGGTTGGGTTGAACACATCACTTTTTGTCTGGATATCTATACAACTTTTGGATGAGCAATGCTTTTCCATGTCTGTTTGTTATGCCTTAGGAAAAATAATGTGGCACATTTCTGCGGCTGTCCCATGTAGGGTGTGTTTGTGTAGATGAATGTGGTCCTGGTTTGTCTCAAATTGTTTTTCTTATACTGTCAGGGTTGCAATCAGTTTGCAAGTTGAAAGGTATATTTTGCACAAATTCCTTAATATATTATCTGAGGGATACACACACACACACACACACACACACACACACACGTTCATCAGTATGAATGATGCTGGGTTTGGATAACTGCATCATTTGATAAGGGCTATTATACCTTCAGCAACAATCAAATGCACAAAGCGATTTCTATTAATTGCTTATTAGCCATGTTTCATCAGGTTTTGAAGCGTTACTCAAATGAATCCCTCTGGTTATCATTAGATCTGTGAGAAGATGGGGAAACCAAATCAGAGCACAAGCCAACACTCACTGACAGCTGCAAAAATAATGTGAGGGTGGTTTTTTCTCTTGCAGAACAGAAACTGTTATTGTTTTGTAAACACCTCAGCAACTCAAGCAAATTGCATAAACAGAGAGAGTAGAAAACATATTTTGAAAATAGATCCTTGTTTTAGCAGAGCACAACAGGAGCCATCATGAGTCTCATGACCTTGCCACCATTTTGAAATGATGTGGGAAGTGGTGGGTGTTTTTCCAAGGTCAGGTTCCAAGCCAACTCTTGGATTAGCACCAGAATGCGAATGCTGAATCAGAACTCTGAGCATCCTTATTCAGAAGACACTGGCAGGATGGGCAAAGAGAAGTCTATGTTATGGGGTGTGTGAAATGGGTGCAAGATGACTTTGGTTTGTCATTTTAAAAAAATGTTAGGTGGCCACTGAAAAATTTCAGAAAATTCTGCCATTTACTAGGAAGTCTCAAGGCAAGTTCCCTGCATTAATGACCAAATTTCATCATTTACCGTACCAGTTAAGGATAAAATTTGCCACAGCTAAGATGGACAACACTTCTGGCATTCACTGGTAGAAAGAGGCAGGAATCTTAACTTTTTTTAACAGTGAAATGTAAGAGTCCCGTGAGTATCTGTGCATGTTACCCAGGAAGTCTAAGCCTCTTAAAACACTGTTAACTGAAACCATCTTCTAAAACTGTACTAATCCATCTGTTTTTCTACCTATCTCTTACCACTATACATTTTATCTCATGTCAGGTACCGCACAATGACAGGCATTGCGGACAGACATTTATTCACGTATCCAATCAGATTTCTATCTCAGTCTTCTGCCGAGAAGCTCACAATGATATCGACAGTGTGGCCAGCCAACTTCAGACACTCTAGGGGTAGATCCATAATTTAGACCCATCTCAGTCTGGGTTAGGCCCCAGTTAATGGAACTCTCTCCATTCTGAAATTTGGCTAATTCTTACTTTGCTGTCATTGAGCTGCCAGCTTAAAACATGGTGTGTATTTTAAAAAGCCTTTCGTAGTTCTGAATGTTTGGCTGAAAATGTTAGGTACTGTGCTGGCTTTGATGATTTAAATCTAGTTTTATCTATAAATGGATGAGATACACAGAAAACATATGGAAGATATACAAAATTCACTTTTGTTCACGTTATCCTACTTTATTTTAGCTTGAACAGTGAATCTTATAGAACTTCCATTTGATGTCTTTGGATAATAGCTTTAAAAAGACTTTTTCAATGCAGTTTTAAGTAGCAAGGTTATAGGTATTTTCTTCAGTACAGGTATATTCTGAAGTATCTAGTGCAGGCATCCCCAACCTTCGGCCCTCCAGATGTTTTTGACTACAATTCCCATCATCCCTGAGCACTGGTCCTGTTAGCTAGGGATCATGGGAGTTGTAGGCCAAAACATCTGGAGGGCTGCAGGTTGGGGATTCCTGATCTAGTGGGTACTTCAAGCATAACAGAATTGCTTTGCAAAATAGCTTGCGATCCAATTACTGATTTTCATGTGTAGCAAGGATATACCATTTATTGCACACTGTGTATATTAATGACTTATACAATTTAAAGTACTGTATACTGTACAATACACAGTGATTTATACACTTGTGTGATTGCCACACACAATGGGCACACATGTGGGTTGCACTCTCGTCGTAGCGCTCCCTTGTATTTGAATTTTGTTATGATGTTCTTGTTGTATGGATAGAGAGCAAACATTTTTGAGTGTACGCAGAGCAGTTGATTGTGTGGAGCAGGAACCCAAAAAGGCATCACATCGAACTGCCTTTTGAGTCCCATTGCTATTTCCAACAATATTTATTATTGAACAAATCAAAATTTAATTATTTCTGTGCATGGAAAGTCATAACAATATGAAAAACAAAATAATAAAATATACCCTCAAACAAGACGGGGGGGGGGGGGGACCCAACCACATACGGAAAAATGTTGTAAAAGTTGCATGCTGTATCGCTTAATTACTTCAAGGGGTTTCCATTAGATATATGCTGAGTAGTTTGCTGGTAAATTATGTGACTACCATTTCACTGTGAGAAACCTTTTAAAGACCATTATAGCTCTGTTAACTGTATTTCTTCCCCACCGGAAAGCCACTGAGGCTTTGGTCAGACTGCAAAAGCGACCCAGCCTTACATTCATTTCAGAAACCTAACTAGCTCTCAGCTGTATCAGAAATGGGGAAACATGATTATACATTTTAAATTAAAATGATCCTTTAAAAAATGAGCCACTATAAAAACTTTATCAGTGCCCTGCTTGCTGCATTGTACTCACAGAATGAAAGATATGGATTCTTGCCTGGGATATTACTATTTATTACTATTTTTCCTACCCGACATATTCATAAAATGCTATTATACTTTAGCACTGGCAGCTTGCAGTCTGCAGGGGTTAAATGAGGCGTGTGGATATTCTAAACACTAATATAGAGGTGTGTCCCATCAGGATTACAGGTCTGGGCATGCAGAATTTAAGATGGCACAGAGGACACCTGAAGTACTTGGAGACACTATCTGTAATCATCAGTGCTTCCTGCAAGCCTGGTCTCTGTGGAAGGTTCCCTATGTGTGCTGCTTTTATTCATTCCGGCTGCTGTCCTACGCAGACTGACTTTCACAGGAGTAAGTCGCCTTTAGCTCACTGAGGGTTACTTCTGAACAGGCATATATAGGATTGCATCAGCTGACAGTGCCAACCTGTGCACTCCTCAAATGAAACTTGCACGCAGGTGTATATAACATTCCTCTTAAATTTCAAACTGATTAATAAGAATGTGCAACTTTAAAAAATTGCAGGTAACACTGAAGACCAAGCTTGTTGGTTGTAGAGCATCACTGTAATCAGCAATGATAATGCACTGCCTTTCCTTCTGATAATGAAATTTGAAACAAGTTAATTCCTCAAAATGGGACCCATGCTATGGGCTTTGCTACATTTTAAATAATGGAAATTTAATCTGTTGACTAAGGTGCAATCCTAGACCTCCTTACTTTGACATAAGCCTTATTGAACTCAGATGGTGATATTTGTTTAGTAAATAACAATAAATAATAATTAATGAATTAGGTGGGCAGCCCTACTCTATATCATAGAGTGTGGATTTGTCACTCTCATTGACATTTACTTCATTTCATTTCATTTATTATTACATGAATACCCTGCCCCCACTCCTCCGAGGAGTTCAAGGTGTCATGCATGGTTCATCTCCCCATTTTGCCCTGTATGTTAGGCTGAGAGAGTGACTGGTCCAAGCTCACCCGAAGAACTTTATGGCTAAGCAGGAAACTGAACTTTGGCCTCCAACATTCTCACCCAGCACTCTAACTGCGACACCACGCTGGATGAATGGGATCTTTTCTCCTTTAAATAAACAATGAAATTGGGAACTTCAGCATAGCTGTCAAGCGTCCCTTATTTGGCGGGACAGTCCCTTATCCCAGCGCCATGTCCTGCTGCTGTCCCTTATTGATGATATCCCTTAAATAAGCTACTGAAGGTAATAGGGCCCTTTCTATCTCCAGCTGTGCTTTGTCAACAACAAATTGTTGCTGATTTTTTGTGTTGAATATATGCTATATGGTAATTTATGGACCTAATAGGTATCTAAAGCCATTTGCACGCAACAAAATATGCATTTTATCAAAGTAATTGTTGATCCCTTATTTTGGCTGCTGATCCCATATTTTCGAGGCTGCTGGTCCCTTATTTTCAAATCTGTAAGTTGACAGCTATGAACTTCAGTACCTTAACAACCAATAGAATATAAAGCTGGCTGTCAGTGGAACAAGAATGTTGGACTTCAGCTGGGTAGATCTCATGTGCTGAGCAGATAACATGTTTCACACCATGCCCTATCCTGCAATATGTCCTGTCCAATAAAACGGTAGGACATGGTAAGGAAGAGGAAGTTATCTCCACTATTTAAGCCCTTGCAAAAACCCATGTGGCAATTATGAAATGTGTGCATCAGGAATGAACGAATAATTCATCTTTAATCGTATGGTGAATATCAGTGTAGAGAAGAGAAGAAAATCCATTTGAAGGATTATATTAAATTATCCAAACATTGGGTAGAAAAACACCGGTTGTTTTAATGTGTTTGAGGATGAGGCTTCTCAAAACTAAATAGGAGTCTTTTCAGCAAGCCCATTATAGGAAATCCATTTTGATTGAGCTAAGAAGCGACACCTGCGTATGTTGTTAGCCGCTGCTAAAAATGTAAAAGAATTGATACCTCTCTGGTTTTCTCTTATTCCTGTTCTATGACAGCATCTTCAAAATGATTTCAAAGGAACAGAATGTGTTCAAACCATTTTAAGGTAAAGAAGCAAATATTAATTGACATATATTGCAACACTCGATGGAGCATAGTGTGAAGAGTTACACTAAGCCTGTGTGAATTCATTCGTCAGTCCTGTCACTTCAGTTTTAAGATGTGTTATCTGCTATGATTTACAGGTACAAGGGACTAAAAAAGAAGACATCACCATTTCACACTAGGAAGGGTTCCAATTATACCCTGCTACCTGGATTAGCAATTTACAATTGCAAATATTCAAGGGGATGGGCTCACTCTTCCGAGGTTGTTAATTGATATATGTGTGAAAGTGCCAAGGCATTTTGTAATTTTTTAATGATACTGAATGAGAAATGGAACTATAATATTTATTGCCTGTGTATCTCTTACTACGATTTCAAAATAACTCAGGTCCCTGCACTAAAAATGCAGACTCATATTTTTTATTTTTTTTTACTATGAGGCTGCCCATCTGTAGGGGGCTGTTGCCTATTGACCATACACATGATGCTGATATCTTTGTGAAATGTCCATATATTTGGATAGCTTTTGCACTTAACAACATTTTAACTCTTCTTTCACGGAGTTTAGGGCAGTAGCCTTAATGGTTTCCCTAAGGTTGCCATACATCCAGATTTTCCCAGACATTACCGGGATTTCAAAGGCAGAATTGACATCTGGGGAGATTTCCGAAAGGCTGTGCTTTGTCCTGGGTCTTAGACAAGTCATTCAAAAAATTGCGGGTTTTTGACATAATCCAGACATCTTTACCTGGCACCAACAGGATGAAGTCAGATGAACTTCCCTTGGAATAACTCCATAATCAGGATGCAACCACCAAAAAGTCCATCTCCCTACCAACCAGCTGACTCACCACTTTAGGTAGAGGGATTTGATGACAGGTGTTTCCATAGGCTACTTCATTGGTATTGTAGAAAAACTGCACAACTTTTCCCTACAAAGAAATTTTTGTTTATTCGGTTTTGCTCCAGGGATGCATATGCCATATTTCACATCTATGACACTAACTGGCAGTGAATTGTCACTCCCTTTCATACAAAGAGTCCAATTTGGTACTTGATAATATCTGTCAAGTACAATGAACCTTTTAGCTGTCTGCTTGCTGGAGAGCTACTTTGGAAAGCTTTGGACAGACATATCTTCCTAAGGGATCACAGGTGGTTAGCTTTATTCCTTCATGACTGAAGGTTACCTTTCAAGCATCGTAACTGACAATTTCCCCCTGCTATTGATGCCTCCTTGTATAAAAGACAATATCACTTTAAAACAAAATAAAAATTCTACATTTTCTGCCATCACTTTCAATTCTTGCTTTTCTGTTTTTAATTAAAATATCAAAGAAGACTGCAGACACCCAGTTTGAAGAACTATTGGCCTAGTTCTCCCGTTCCACAGGTTCTGTTGAAATCTGTGCAGGCTCTTCCCAATCGTATTAAGAGTACTTGGAGGGCATGTTGCAGCCAAAAACGAGCTTTTGTGGATAAAATACAAATTCTGAAGTCTTCCCCCTGCAACAAATCTGGAACTGAATGGGATTTATTTCCAACTGGACATGCATAGGATTTCACCATTAAGCAAGTGATACCCATGATAATTGTGAGAGGCAGTGGAAGACAGGAGTGCCTGGTGTGCACTGGTCCATAGGGTCACGAAGAGTTGGACACGACTAAACGATAACAACAACAACCCATGATAATTAAAATGTCAATGAAATATCAACTGTCATTAACAAAGCAAGAAAATAAGAGTTAAAGTTGTTAAAAGATATGCAGTAATTTGGTAGGAAATGCCTCCTGAAAAAACAACAAATCAGGGCCTTATTTGGTGCTGAAAAGTCATCAAGGTAAGGGCTGCATGAATCCCACCAGGAGAAATCATTCCCTAGTGCCACCATGGATAAACCTTGGCTCTATTCCCTCAGGCTCCCAACCTCTAAGAAAGAAGACTCCTTGGTTCTAAGGGAATGAATGTTAAGTGTAATTGTTTAAATGTACATTGAAATGGAAAATGACTCAATGTGTATCGCTAAAAGGGAATAGAAAATCTATTTAAGTGAAGAAGAAGAAGAGGAGGAGGAGGAGTTTGGACTTGATATCCCACCTTTCACTCCCCTTAAGGAGTCTCAAAGCAGCTAACATTCTCCTTTCCCTTTCTCCCCTGCAACAAACACTCTGTGAGGTGAGTGAGGCTGAGAGACTTCAGAGAAGTGTGATTAGCCCAAGGTCACCCAGCAGCTGCATGTGGAGGAGTGGGGATGCGAACCCAGTTCACCAGATTACGAGTATACTACTCTTAACCACTATACCACACTGGCTCTATAGGTACCTAAACAGACTGATAATTAACTGTTGGAATATTTCTGCTAGGTCTCACATGGTGTTTAACTTTAGCTCATGTGAGAGGTATTTCAGTTGCAAATTACCCTTTTGAGTGTGAGAGTCTTTTGTTCTCTCAAGCCACCCAAGACAAAGGTGTGCTAATGATGCCTCTCTTGGAGGAACAGCCTTGGGCTGGAATGCAGGCTAATGGAGTCTGTAAGAGAGACAGGGATCTGTTTGTCCGTTCTGATTATAAATAGTATTTCATATTTGTAGGAAGCTAAACCTGTGCTTAGACAAGCATATGACATTATGCAACTATTTGGATATATCTTTATCTGTTTTTCAGTCGCTTTGAAGAAAGTTCTCATACTGTAGTAATATTTTGAAACCATCTGCAAGTAGCTATGAAAGCTAAGCTTTTACCTTTAATTAAAAAATTAAAAGGAAAGAAAGAAGCCACTGGACTACCTTGCAAGTATAAGCTTACTAATTACTGCCATTCATAGGTCAAATGATTTTCACTAACAAAGAATGTCCCTGAAGTCCCCATCACACCTACATTGGTCTAACAAGCATGGGGGTGTAATGGAAGTGGGGGGAGACATTTGCTCAGCTTTAGTTGGCAACCCTGAATGGAGTTTATTAATTTAGGGGGAATTGATTTGAAGAATATCTGGGTGGGAAATTAACTGGGAATAAATAGCAACCAAATAGCAACTGTGAGTTGGGATATTTGATCAAGGTGTAGGGATGGAAGACTGTGAATTTTGCTTCAGTTTCTCATTTTTCCAGACTTAAATTCAGTTCCCCACATTTCTGCAGCAAAAAAAAAAAAAATCCTCATGAAAATTCATCAGCATTTTAGTGTGAACTTCCCCTGATAAACACATCTTTGTCTACCGTTTTGACTAACATACACATTTTTACAAGCACTTTCCCCCAGTATGATACGTTTTTAAAAGTTATTTTCACTAATAGGTTGGTTTTTATGCACCCTTTCTCTTAATATTGTTTGCATTTTTGTTTGGTAGGAGAACTGCATCACAAAATTCAGTTAAGTGTGAATTTTTAAAAGATGGCTGACTTTAGGTTCTCATATTATTTCGGAAAGTATGGATTTAATAGACTTGCCCTCGAATGTGAGCAAAATTGATTTTCTTCTCCATCCCTGTCTAGGTGGGATATTAATTGGGGGTGAAGTGTAAATTAATTGAAGAATTTATTTGGGATATTCTGGGTGGAAGTAGATATATTGAAAGGGGGTTGATTTTGAAGGGAAGTTAATTGCCCTGCCTTCTCCCTCTTGAAATTTAGGAAAAGTAATAGCAACGGTGCATCCTCTGCTATGAATAACATGGAGAATAAAGAAAATGCAATCCTCCCCACACCATGTAAGACTGCTATGGGGACTGTGAAAATATCATGTAGCAGCCAAGATCCAATAGCAGAAAACAAACAGCAAGCAATCAGCACTTTTATGATAGCCAGATTATTAATACATGGAGCTTCCTTGACAATCAAGCTGTATTTCACAAAAGACAGTTTAGTGAAGAGGTGTGAGTGGAGGATAAGACTGATAGGCATGGCATTGGTTCCAGTAAGGGCCTTGCTGAGTTTATGCAGAAGGCAGCTGTTTAAAAGGCTGAGCTTTCAAAAGCGCATTCAATGAAACATAAGGAAGTGCTGTTAGGAGAAGATGGAAGCTTTACATGCAAGCACTTGGGCTCACCTAAAGGGGCACCATGGTCATCAGTTAATGAAGGGCACTTTTCATAGCATTAGCCAGCTATATAATGGATTCACATCTATGTCCTTCCATGTCTCCATACATACAGTAGGTGAGAGCCAGTGTGGATTAGTGGTTAGAATGTCAGACTAGGACCTGGGAGACCAGGGTTCGAATCCCCACTCAGTCACTGGATGTTCAGTGGATGACCCTGAGCCAGTTGTGGGAATTCAGTGAGATGTAAACCAACTTGAGCTCCTTGGTGGAAAAGGTGGGATATAATTGAAATAACTAGAGACTGTAAGAGTCACTTGTATCTAAGTAGTATGTTCCGCAAATGAATTTAAAGCAATCCATTGATCTTTGACTAAGCAAGGGTGTATATGGTCCTCATTCCTTCCAATACATGAATGGAGAATTAGATCCATACAGTGGCTCACATCTTTATGTGCCCACCACCCGCAGGCCAGCTTCAACAGTGGGACGGGGGAAACTACACATATGTCAATCACCTGATGTCATAATGACTTTTAAAGTGGAGCATTATTGCTCTCTCCAGGGAAAGTGGCATGGATTCAAAAACCACTTCCTGCAACCACTTCAGCTGCAGCAGGGAGTTCTCAGCGAGGAGTCCCCTAGTGCAGCCAATCCAAGCAGGTTATGGCAGCTATACCATACTCTCCTATTTTCCAGGGACAGTCCCAGAATTACAAATGTCATCCCGGCTTCTGATTTGATCCCAGAATGCCCCTATTTTCCCCACCATTGTCAGTCTTGGGGAAGAGGGTGAGCCAGTGCTTGTCCTGGGCAGCACCAGTGGAGGCTGCAAGGAAACACCCTGTTGCCTCTCCATAGCACTGCTGCTGGCCTTCTCCCTTGGGCCACTCATAGTGGCTGCTGGAGAGCTGGTGAAGGGGAGGAGAGGCTGCCACCGCCAAGGCCCAGCCTTGCATGACATGCTGGCTCCAAGGTGGAGGCAGAGTGCAGGACCACCCTGGATGGGAAGAAAACAGGAGCAGAGAGCAAGGGGTCTTGATTTTGTATTTTAAAAACGCTTTGTGTGTCTGCATCTAATCTTGCCCCTCTCTAAAATTTATTTATTGGTATGTGTTTTTTGAGGAGGGTCTGTTGCAGGGAGTGAGAAATGTCCTTATTTTCATCTGAGGAATGTTGATGTGTGTGCTATGCTTGAAAACCAGCAAGGCTCTCTTCAAGCATCAACAATCAGCTGATTGCCTTTACTTTTAAAGAGCCTCGAGATGCACGTTTTAAGCCCAGCAACCAGCTTGTTGAGGCTTCAGAGTGGCTTCCAAAGGGCCTGTTACTTTACCTGCCACACAGTTGACATCATATCTGTTGGGTGCATGTGGCTTGGGCAAAAGGACCTGGTGAGGCAAATGGGGAGGCCTGATGGGCCTAATTAAGCCCACAGGCCTGATTTTCCCCATCCCTGCTCTAATAGCTAACTCATATGGTGCCAACAAAAATGGTGTCAAAAGAAGGCCACTGACAAGCAAGAACGAGGTATCAACATGCATGTGGGAACCCAAGGTTTGCAGAAGTACAAGTAACGTGTGGTCCAGTTTCAGACACTCTTGGAAGAAGTGGATTATCTGGACCCCTTCCAACATGAATTCAAGCTTGCTCCCTTATTTAGTGAATTAGATAAATACTATATGGACAGTCAGAGTGAAATCCAACATTGTGCCAAGGCAATTACCCTGTCAGGATTTCTGCATCTGCAGTAGAATGTTCTCCCCCATCTCTTCCCTCAACCCTCCAGAACAGGTTTGGGGAGGGGGTAGAGTGCTTGGGGAGAGGAAGAAAGAGGGGGGAATTCCATTGTACAAGCCAAAATCCTTGCACTGATGGGCTTCATTAGTAGAATACCACCCTGGTGCAATACTATACATATCTACTTTGAAGTAAGCGCCATTGAGTCCAATGAGAGTTACTTGCAGGAAAGTGTGCACAGGGTTTCAGTCTAAGTATGTTGGATTTTCATTTTGCTTTTAAAAGTAAACCCTTTATAAGTTAAAGGCAGGGGGGAATTACTGTTCAAGCCACCCACTCAGAAAGATCCAATTATAAAGTAGTTTGCAGCATTTTCCCAGTACTGAAGAAAACCCCAAGAGACGCTTTTATAACTCAAAAATATCTATAAAACTTCTAATATTAACAAAATAAAAATGTTTTCCCTCTTAAATGTGCCAGGGATCTCTAACATGAGATGTTAACAAGAAAAATCAGACAGATGGAAGCTGCTTTTGTGATATATTGCTGAAGTTTCAGGCCCTTTACAACCTTTCATAATCAGCCATGTTGATTCCATTCTGATGGACAGGAGAGGTGGACAGTCTAAACCAGCCTTTCTCAACTTTGTGTCCCTGGATGTTGTTGGACTACAACTCCCAACATCCCTGACCACTGCTAACTAGAGCTGAAGGGAGTTGGAATCTAACAACATCCAGGGATCCAGGGTTGAGAGAGGCTGGTTTAAACAGTAGGCAAACAGCCAGGTCCCTTAAGCTTCTGTACTGAAGACAGGGTCTCAATGGATCGAAGTCCTAGTACTCACACTAGGGAAGAACCTGCTTGTTCATGCTGTGCCAGGATACTTTCTATTTTCCTCCTAGTGCCAGGGCAATGTAGCTTTGCCCCTCAAGGGTCATAGGTCAGTAGACAGCATCTGCCTTGCATGCAGAAGGTCTCGACTGAATCCAAGCAGGGATATGAAAAATTTCTGCCTGAAATCCTGAAGAACCACTACCAGGCAACATACATCAGTGTTCTTCTGCCTTGGGTCCACAGATGTTGTTGGACTCCCTACTGCCATCATCTCCAGCAAATGTAGTCAATGTTCAGGGGTGGTCAATGTTCAAAGCTGAAGACCCAAGGCTGTACACAGTACTGAGCTGGATGGACCACTGGGAAATAGTTTCATTCATGAGCATCCTTCCCTGAATCAAAACACACACTCATAAGCATTAGAAGAGCTAAACTGTGGTATAAGTTCTTATATCATTTGTGAATATTTCAGCTGGGGAAAACAGTTTCCAGTCACAATATTTTCCTCAAGGAAAGAGGGGTTTTTTTTCCATTGGGGAAATAGTTTAATCAACAAGTGCTGGAGACACAGCAATCATTAGCACCAGAAAAAATAATTAAGAATCCAGAAATTGTTGAAGCAGAAGAAGCCCCATTGCATGTGAACTGATGTAAAAAGATTTCATGCTAATGTTTGGGGATTTCTCACAGGCTCTTCAATATATGAGACTTTACCTCATGAATCGTTTGTGGAAGGGGGACAAGGTAAGAAGGCTGAAAAACTGACCATTCAGTTCGTTTCCTTCTTATTTTAATCAGCGATTGCATAGAGAGGAAGTTCCATTAGCAAAATATTTCCCATCCAGTTTCAGGCAGAAAAAGTCCAGCCCTCTGGAAGCCAATCTGTGTTTGCTATTCCTGTGCTACCTATTGGTCTTTTTTCTTTTCTTTTCTTTTTAACCTTGGTCGCTAATGCCTATGCAATTTTGCATTGGATAAAATACTTTTTTATTTCTGTGTTGTAGTTTGTGCCAGCATGCTGTAATTTGGTAAAGCATGTACTTTCTTGTAAATCCCCGTTATTTCTCCCCGAATCCTAAACTTAAATGCCCTACTTATTTTCCCTTTCAGTGACACTGGGAACCTATATTTGGGTAGTGTAAACTTCCTTTTTGCTTCCCCTGTTTTCTCCAGTGTCAGTAGTAACAATCTAGACTACATTACTGTACTTGTCGTTATTGTTACAACATCGATGTTGGTTTGCCTCAGGGATGTCTTTTTTCCTATCAGTGTGGGACCTTTATGCTCTCGTTCAGCTGATTTCATTATCAGGTTCATTGCAGCTGAAAACACAATAACCTACAATATACAACCTGTTGTAATGCCCTTTTCCATCCTTTGCCCTTTTTCTAGTTTGGAGGCCTATAATAAACCTCCTGAAAATTGCTTTATAATAGTCTTTCACCTGCTGCTGCACTATGTCTGCTACTTTGTACCTTGCTAGGATTTGCTACTCCAACTTAGCCTGAGACGCATTATCCATCCGAAACAGCTGCTCAGCTCCCTTTTTTCCTCTTCCACAAGGCTTAACGGAATAATACCTGTAAGTTTCAAGGGAACCACAGAAGTCCTAAATTAAAGCTTTACTGTGTTATTCATGCGGTAAATATTGATTCTTTGAGAGCCTACCTACTGTAGTTTGCTCCCTTGGACTGACAATTATAGGGTTCTTTTTAAAATTTAGGAGAAAAGCAACTGAATGAGAAAGGAGCCTAGGAGGGGAAACCGGAAAGAAAAAAGAAACAGTGAGAAAGGAACAGCAGAGGAGGACAGAAGAAAAATACTAAATGGACAAGACTATATGTAAGACGGGAGAAGCAAAAAATATTTTCTTCATTATGCCCAAAGTTACCTAGAGTTTTTATTTATGTATGTGTTTATTAAAGAAATGTATATAGCAGCCTTAGTCAAAAGGCCTCGGGGAGGTTTACAACATAGTAACGCAATAAACAACATGATATAAATACATAACGTAATATCTGTACAATACAAAAAATTAAAAAGGTATATAAACACAATCCATAATAATAAGCAATGTACAATCATACAGAATAGTAAATAATACATTATACATAATGAGCAAAGCAGCAGTGTCAAATTATTCACAGTGTCAACCCAGCAATAAACTTGGCAACTCAACCCCTGCAAAATACAACTGTCTAATAATGTAAGTTATTATCTACTCATCTCGGGTGTAGCTATAAAATGTAATGCATATTTAACAACAGCAGCACTATTAAAAATAAGGCAGGTGCTGGGGAGGGGGAATCAGCAGTAGCATACCTAATGTGCAGAAACCGTGTACATAATGCATATACTTATCTTGTGAGAAGGGTTTATAATGTGAAGATGGATCCCGTGTATGTTTACTCAGGCATAAGTCCCATGTGTTCAGCTGGAGCTTTTTCCTGGGTAAGTGTGCATCAGATTTCAGCTTCAGTGGCAAAGCACATCCTTTGCATGGACAAGACCCCAGGTTCAGTTCCTGCAACTCCAGTTAAAAGGATCATTGTGGATCTTGAAAGGACATCTCTTTCAAGGGGTTGAGAACCTTAGGACAGGGGACCGAGTGTGGCCCCCAGGGCTCTTTGACTGGCCCTTGGATCTCTCCCTCTGGCCGTACCTTTTATTGCCCTGCTTCACGCCCTGAGTGTTTTTGCCTGGCTGGGATGTGTCATTGTGTCTCTTGCTTGTCTGGATGGGGGAATAGAGGTGTGAGTTTATGCTAGGCTGCTGTACAAATGGAAACATGTATCTTCGTTGCTCTTGTCTACTTTTTCCTTTGGCCCTGCCCACCACTGGCCCTTAGAAACCCAGAAGGAAATGTGGCCCTTGAAGTGAAAAAAAGTCCCTCACGACCACCTCAGTGGCCTTGGAAAACAGCTGCCAGATGGAGCTGACTGGACAAGATGAACCAATGAAACAGCTCCACGTCATACTTGGCCTAGTGAACTGAAGCCCTTACTATTAAGCACATATAGTGAAGGCAGGGCCGGATTTAGGTTTGATGAGGCCCTAAGCTACTGAAGGTACTGGGCCCTTCATATGCCCAGTTGTCCATTGTCAACAACAAATTGTCGCTGTTTTTTGTGTTGAATATATGCTATATGGTAATTTATGGACCTAATAGGTATCCAAAGCCATTTGCACATAACTAAATATGTATTTTATCAAAGTAATTGTTGAACTGAAATACAATTAAGAAGAATTATATTAATAGTGAAATTTGGGGGAGGCAAGAGAGTGGAGCCCTAAGTTATAGCTTGTTTAGCTTATACGTAAATCCAGCACTGAGTGAAGCTGATACGTTAGGAGAGTAATGGGGTGGTGGGTCCCAGCATTTAGCATATTGGGTTGCCATCTGAGCCAAGCCACTACATTACATGGTATGCCTAACCACTGTGTGAAACAGAACAAAAGACAATATGGTCTTTAGTGCGAAATCACAGGTGGTGATCAGAACCCCCTCCCAAAAGGAGAAAATGGCTACCCTCACAGACAAGCAAACAAAAGCAGCCCTCCCCTCATCAAAAAAGCAGACAAAAGCAACCCCCGTCATCAAACAACAAACCCAGGCAAAGCACTCCTGGCAAAACAAAAGAAAAAGCAGGAAAAACAAACAGCCAAATGAAAAAAGCTGGCAACCCCCTCAAAAAAAAGCAGGCAAAACACACAACAAACAAGCAGAGCAGGCAAAGCTCTCCCAGCCCCAATAAGCAAACAAAGCAAGAAATGTGCTATCCAAACAAACACAGAAAGTAGGCACACACACATATGCTAAAAAAACCCCAAAACGTATTATTACTATTATTATTAATTAGTTGCTATTCTCAGAAGAGTGACTCTAAACAACTTACAACACAGTGTGAACGTCAAAGCCAATTACAACAAAAAACCAATGAAAATCTTTTTAAAAAATCAATGCAAATAAAATACAGGTATGAAACCTGTCCCACATCCTAGAAAACACACACCCTGGGAGGGGGAAGAATTTCAGTGGGAGGCTACAAATTAGAAGCATTCTGGTGGAAGAGAGAGAAATGCTGTGAGGTGGTAGGGCTGGATGTTTGTACTTCACTTTCCAGGCAGCCCAGCTCCACCCATGGTTAAGGAAGAAAGGAATGAAATCAATTTTTAAAAAAATAAGAATTGGGAGGGGCAGGGAACCTTGGTGAGTACCTGTAGGTGCCACACTCTGGAGAACCTAGGATTAGACTGCAATCTTGTTCCAACATAACAAGAGGCCACAAAGATGAAATGAAATTACTGTCGACAAATACAGCAAATGTGACCTTAAAGACTAACAGATGTATTATGGCAGCTGTTGAAGTAGACTGTAGTACATGACACCATAACAAATTGTTGTTTAGTCGTTTAGTCGTGTCCGACTCTTCGTGACCCCATGGACCAGAGCACGCCAGGCACATAACAAATTAGTTAGTCTTTAAGTGCCACAAATCTTGGTTTTGTCTTCGCAGACAACCACTGCTGGAAAATTAAGTCTGTGCAACATCAACCCACATAATTCTCTTGTTTTTCTACCAGGGACTAACATGGTTATCTCCTTTGAAAAATGTCTACAGTGAAACCAAAAGTCAACAATACAAACCTGGAGGCATGGGAAATTCATTCCTACTTTTTGGTCCTAGCTCCTTCAGAGATACTCCTGAATTCCAGTGCTCGTATCCTTGTGCCTAGAAGAGGTAGTTTCTAGCACCTATTTTTTTCTTATAGCAATGGATGCTCTCTTTTTCTCTTTTCTAGCAATGTCCAGCTCTGCAATCTTGGGTCATATACACAGTATTGGTTCCCAATAAACACATGTGAAACATATCTCATGAGTCTTCACTTCATGGATAGGGGGACAAGATATTCTCTACAATCATCTACACCCTAAATCATTTAAGTCTTAAGCTGTGTGCACACTCCTATTGACTCTTCATCCAGTGCATTCCCATTCCTGGTTTCAGAAGTGATGTTAGCCACAATCCATATCTATCCTGTATCTATACTGCATTTTGATGCGTTTCCTCCCAAGCCACCTTCCATCTGATTTGAGAGACAGAACAACCTAAAAGAACAAAGCCAGCACCTCAAACCATGCCCAGACCTAGTGGGGACAAATGTAGATCTTTCAGCACAGGCTATATCTCACTAACAGTAGGTTTGCTGCTATTTCTACCAGTTGAACCAGATGTAGTGTTTGTGCTGATCATTTACCATCTATTTTGTTTGAAGCGACGTGACTTCTGAGTTATTCAGTACACAGTCATTAAAGTCAATGCAATTTAAACCTTAACCTATTAGACTGTAGCTTCTCTGCTCAGAGCTGTTTCTGACATGACATTAATATATATATATTAAAAGATCACTGCAAAGTCTCAGGATTTCAGGTGGATTAAAAAAAAAAACTTCTCACAGAAAGGGTTGTACAAATGTGCATATTGGTTAATACAGTGTTTCCCAACTGGTGTTCCGCGGCACACTAGTGTGCCGCGAGACGTTGCCTGGTGTGCCGCGGGAAAAATTAAAAAATTCGAAAGATATCCGGAGAGGCGGCCTTCAGGCGAGTTTTAATTTTAATTTTCCTTCTCCCACTTAATGCCCCACGCTCGCCCGAGCAGCTTGCAGTCCTCGGTAACCACGGCGACCCGAGGGAGGGGAGGGAACAGGGAGGTCGAGGGCGGCGGCGAGCCGCGATGACGTCAGTGGGCCACGCCGCCTCGCCCTGGCACGGTGTGAGCTTGCCTGCAATGCCATCCCTCGAGCAGGCGAGGAGCCCGGAGGCTACCAGATGCGAGTCCTCTTTCCCACCCTGCTCGGGAGTCCAGAGCACTTGGTCGCATTCAGGATCTAGAGTGGGGAAGCGGGGCTTGTGTCTGGGCTGGACACATTGGGCTGCCTGTGCCGCTCGACCTGCGGGGAGAAATCAGGGTGGGAGTCACGACCGTGAGGCAGGGCTGCCAAGTGTGGCAGAAGAGGACACGGCCGTCGCACCTGTCCTTAGATAGGAGCTTCTTCCGTGTCGACCTGCTGCCCTAAAGTATTGGCTTTTTTCTTGGCTTTTTGGCGGTTGGCACAGAAGGAAGGCAAGGGGGAGGGGAAAAAATTGAAACTTACACTTTCATGCGTCCCTCCCGGCGTGACGCTGCGCGCTGACGTCACGGGGCTGTAATGGTGGTGTGGCTCGATATTTTTTTCATGAAACAAGTGTGCCTTTGCCCAAAAAAGGTTGGGAAACACTGGGTTAATACATTTGTTATCTCAACCTTCAAGCTGAATGCACGCCTTTTCCCCTGTATCTCAGAAGCTATCAGACACAGGAAAAAGAGAGTGGACACACAGCAACAGCCATTTTGACTGTAAACAGAGGAAATAGACTAAGGGACCCCCCCAGATGTCCTTTATATTGTGCATTCATGATGATTTGTGTTCATGGTACTACTGGAACAGTCACATGCAATCCCGTTTTCAATACTCTTTGCACCTGGAAACATTTTGGGGTGGTAACGCTGTTTCATTTCCAAGCTGTGCTTATCTATGTTGCTGTACAAATCAGGAAGAGGGCAGAGATGTCCTCACCTGGTGTGCATTGCCTGCTTTGTTTCTCTGTCCCTGCAGCCCCCTTAAACTTCTATTGATGAAGCTATCACCTGTGCATTCACTGTCATAAAATGTGTCCCTAAAATATGCACCTCAGCCTAAATGCTAAGTGAATATGCCTTAAGTGGCATCAAACAGTAGTATTATCTGCATTGTGGGTAACATTGTGCATACACAAATTCAAAAGCCAGGAATGGGAGTGTACTGGAGCCAGAGTACACAGCCTAAGTTGATGCTAAGTCCATTGAGATATTTTATTGAAACATGATTTAACAGAGCAGAGTACAGTGGTACCTCGGGTTACATACGCTTCAGGTTACATACGCTTCAGGTTACATACGCTTCAGGTTACAGACTCCGCTAACCCAGAAATAGTACCTCGGGTTAAGAACTTTGCTTCAGGATGAGAACAGAAATCATGCTCCGGTGGTGCAGCAGCAGCGGGAGGCCCCATTAGCTAAAGTGGTGCTTCAGGTTAAGAGCAGTTTCAGGTTAAGAATGGACCTCCGGAACGAATTAAGTACTTAACCTGAGGTACCACTGTATTTGTGTATATTGTTAAAAATAAAAGTTGAGAAGGAGATCATGAGATGCATAGATCTCTCTTTCAAAATTCCATTATTCAAGAAGCAAGCCAAGGTAGTCCCTACCTGCCCACTGCCCTTTCTTTTCACAATATGTTCTTCAGCTTTTCTTTTTTTCTTTCTTTTCTTTTCTTTTCCTTTCTTTTTTTCTTTTCTTTTCTTCATTACATTCCCCTTTGAAGTACAGTCCAAAGTATGTACTGTAAATGTGAGAAACATATAACAGTGCCCTACAAAATAGACAAGGGGATAAATATTTATTTTATTTATCCACACGTCAAAATTGATCTGTACATAGAAATCTCACACATCATGGTGACGTCTAGGTTCAATGCCCCTTCCCGATGTGCTAGCTTTGCATAGCAACCCTCACATCCTTCACATGCAATTTTGTAGGTAACACCGTCCTCTGAAGACCACGAAGTATGCTGCTCTGAGCGGTTGGGTTGACTCTCACTCAACACCTAGTAAGATACCACAAATCATCATTGCCTTGTGGTCTTTGGATGAAGGGCAATATATAAATGTTATAATAAATAAATACCATTACCTGCTACCCTGACAAATCAGCAGCCCAGACAGGAAGTCAAGCTTGAAGATGGTACGAGAAAAGGATCTATAATGGCTCATCACATGATCAGAGAGATTCTGTCAGCTAATCTACACACCCCCTCCAAAAAACCTTTTAATCTGATTGGAATCAGCGCATCAACTTTAGTGGGTTTGGGGCTGATGGCTTCCTTAAAATCAGTTAGCAATAAATCACCCCACCACCCCAAAAAAATAAAAATCAATATTTTCATTTCTTGAAGTTAGGAGAACTTTTCTTTTTCAGCTTCACTTTTTAATCCTGAAGGCATTACTTCAGTGTGTATACATTTATGCTAATCATATACTACAGCCACGGGTTCCTCTATCAATATGAAATGTTTTGTACTTGCTGTTTTTGTGCATCTTGTATTGTTATGTGCAATATACAAAATAATGTGTCTAACTATGCCATTTATGCTTTTGAAAGAAAAAGCAAATTACTTACTGAAGAGAATGGCATTTGCATGCATGTGTGTCAGCTTTCAAGCCATTTCCTTCTACAAAATATTGCTTTCTACACTTAGAAAATGCATCCATCCATCAGTTACAAACCATTTCAAAGCACTTTATGAATCTACAGAGCAAAATGTACTTATCTTACATTGGCAGTGTCCCAGCTGCTACAAAATTGCTATTGTCCTAATACTTACAAGGCAATTTTAGCATCAGTTAATAATTTTACAGGATAGATAACTTCTAAAGCATTATAAAATGACAGACATTAAACAATAGCAACTTAGCATTTTTTGAAACAGTTCATGACAGCTTAAAAACTAAAGTGATTTTAATGTATAGTCTATGCAGTTTAGTTTCTCATTGACAATTCCTTAGAAGATAAAAATGTGAAAATCCTTTTAAATAGTGGAATGAAAGAATAAAACAAATTTATCTTTAAAAGATATTTAGTAAAAAAAAATCTCAATTATGAATAATGTTTCAAATCTTTCTGTATGCTTTGTAGGTGACAAGAATGTGAATTTATTTAGGTAGGGGAGAATGATGGTATCATTTAATGGTAGGGTACATAGAATATATATATATATTCTATCTATTCATTAAATCTAATATAGAAAAGAAAAATATACCGAGCAACAGCTTTTTATAATTCAGTGTGCATTATTTATTCAGAAACCGTTTTTTTATCCATCTTTATTGAAAAACTTGATCCCATGGCAAACTCCAGTTAATCCAAATGGTATTTTATCTGGCTTCCTGTTAAGCAGCCGGAAATGCCCTTCCCCTGCTTGAATTTTTGGTGAAACATTTACCATGTTCCTACAGTTCCTACAATGTACACTCAATTTACAGTGGGTGATAGTGGGCGAAATAATCTGCTGGTGTGTAAAGCATAAAGTATTCCAAACATATTAAATTAATTGATATTTAAGGCTTTACTTTTGTATTAACGAAAGAGAACCTTTCCAGTGCAACTAATGTACACCACAGTGGCCTCTTTCATGAATGTACTTATTAAGTTAAACCAGTCATACCACTTGCTGTCATGTTGCACAGGTAATTGACCACCTCATCAAACTGTTCCAAAAAGAATCCCTCAGTGCCTAATTACTGCATTCTTCTGTACCACTGAACACATTAATGTAACGTTAATGTATTGTGCTATATACATCATTAGCTATGAGCATTGCAAGGTTCTTGTGCGGCAGGAAAAGAGTCCTGATTACTGTACAGCGATTGCAAACCTTCTGTCAATTTATTTCTCCAAAAATGATGCAATCAAAATGCTTTTAAAAATAAATAAATAAACCTTATTTTCATTTAACCCTCTAGTGGTTTGAGGCTACTATCAGATAAATTGCCAACATCTCTTGTTCCCATACCTTAGAAATCTCAATAGCAGGCAAGGAGCTACAGCTTTAGATTATCAATTCAAAGCATAATTTTACACCATCCCACTGCAAGACATAGGAATGGAGAGACGCACTCCATGTAAATGTCATTCAGTCCACTGTGAGTTTCTTTTTCAAAACTGAGGGAAGAAATGGAAATGGTTCATCCTACCACTCCAAAGGTTTTCCCTGTGCTTCTTACCAAAGTGAAGGACTTCCTTTGCTCCATCATGACCATAAATGTGAAGCTCTGATTTCTGGAAACAGGCTCCAAGTACAGTGGTATCTCGGGTTAAGAACTTAATTCGTTCCGGAGGTCCGTTCTTAACCTGAAACTGTTCTTAACCTGAGGTACCACTTTAGCTTATGGGGCCTCCTGCTGCTGCCGCCGCACGCTTTCTGTTCTCACCCTGAAGCAAAGTTCTTAACCCGAGGTACTATTTCTGGGTTATCAAGAAGGCTGATCGCCGAAGAATTGATGCTTTTGAATTATGGTGCTGGAGGAGACTCTTGAGAGTCCCATGGACTACAAGAAGATCAAACGTATCCATTCTTAAGGAAATCAGCCCTGAGTGCTCACTGGAAGGACAGATCCTGAAGTTGAGGCTCCAATACTTTGGCCACCTCTTGAGAAGAGAAGACTCCCTGGAAAAGACCCTGATGTTGGGAAAGATTGAGGGCAGAAGAAGAAGGGGACAACAGAGGACGAGATGGTTGGACGGTGTTCTCGAAGCTACAAACATGAGTCTGACCAAACTGCGGGAGGCAGTGGAAGACAGGAGTGCCTGGCGTGCTCTGGTCCATGGGGTCACGAAGAGTCGGACACGACTAAACGACTAAACAACAACTATTTCTGGGTTAGCAGAGTCTGTAACCTGAAGCGTCTGTAACCTGAAGTGTCTGTAACCTGAGGTACCACTGTAGGTTTGCCATCTTGGGCGTTACTTAGGGATAAATATAAACATAATAATAATATAATAAATATAAACATGTGAAACTGCTTTCTAGGTCAGACCATTGATCTAGCGAGCTCAATATTGTCTGCTGATAAGTCGCAGTTCTCCAGGGTTTCCAGCCATTGTGAACAGATGGGGTGAAATAACTAGTTGGAAAGCTAATGGCCAGACCTTCTGTGATCTCAGCTACCTTTCTTCACACAGCACACAGATAAACTTTAGAATTTGCTCCTATATGATGTAAAGGTGATCACCCGCGTGGATAACATTAAAAGAGAATTAGACAACTTCATTGAGGAGAAGACTATCAATGGCTTTTAGAAAGGATTGCTATGTTCTACCTCCACCATCAGAGGCAGATTTGAATACCAGTTGCTGGGAACCACAGGAGGGGAGAGTTCTGTTGTGCCCAGGTGATGCTTGCAAGCTTTCCATGGGCATCTGATTGCCCATTGTAAGAGAAAGAAGCTGGACTAGGTGATTGTTAGGCCTGATCCAGCAAAGATCTTATTATCTTCTATCTACCTTATGCAGCTACTCATGGTAAAGGTAAAAGGTAAAGGACCCCTGGACAGTTAAGCACTCATCTCGCTCTTCAGGCTGAGGGAGCCAGCGTTTGTCCACAGACAGCTTTCTGGGTCATGTGGCCAGGATGACTAAACCGCTTCTGGTGCAACAGAACACCATGACGGAAACCAGAGCGCACAGAAACTCTGTTTACCTTCCTGCTGCAACAGTACCTATTTATTTACTTGCACTGGCGTGATTTCAAACTGCTAGGTTGGCAGGAGCTGGGACAGAGCAACGGGAGCTCACCCCATCGTATGGATTCAAACTGCCAACCTTCTGATCAGCAAGCCCAAGAGGCTCAATGATTTAGACCACAACGCCATGCTACTCATGGACAGTCACAAGTAACACAGCATTCAGGGTGGTGAGATGGATGATGAAGGACAATGGAATGTGGATCACATTCTGTTTTAAGGGCTCTTGATCAAAGGGGCTTCTCATTGAGGCATGACTCTTACAAGCCACTAGGCTGTGTGGCATGTGGCCAGGGAATGTGCTGTTACCAGCTTTTGAGAAGGGGGGAGATGGGCCTGACAGAGTAACAACCTACTCCCAGCTCCCTGCTACACAGCAGTTTTGCTCAGCATGTGTTCTGAACATAACAAAGCTACCTATGTAGGCTTTGGGGAACGGAAGCTGAATGAATGGATGCTTTTCAAGAGGCATGTTGGGGATTGGCCAGAGCTGTGCCATACTCCAAACACCTGAAACAGATTTTCAGGAGTACAGGGAGTTATAGTGGGAGGGGAAATAGGCAAAAATAGCCTCTCCCACTTCCACCTACAGGAACATCCATTCTGCTTTGCTAAGTTCTGATTCCACCCCATAGCTTTGTGCATTACACTGCTTTCTACATACACCCATCTCTATCCTCTGTCTGGACAAGCAAGAGGCATGATTGGAGTTCAAGGACACATTCTAGCCAGTCAAAAACACTAAGGCAGGGTTAGTAAGGGTTAGTAAGGGATGTTAGTAAGGTTAGTCAGGAAAGGGAGTGTGGCTGGGGAGAGTCTCAAGGGCCAGATAGAGAGGTTTGAAGGACCACACTTGACATCTGGGCTTGAGGTTCCTTGTCCCTTTGTTAAAGTGGGAGATCCTAGGCAGCTGTTTTTAATATATTCGGATTCCCAACTAGCTGACCCATTGCAATGATTTTACAAGATATAACTGAAAATTACAAGATACAACTCAAAATACATTACAAAATGCAACTGAATCTTTATTCAGCAGTGGTTGTCAAGAAGGCACGCCCAATTTCGTTTTCTATTTATAAACTGTTTTAGCAACACCTTTTCCCCTACAATGTATGATCTGTAAAAATGTCCCCTTTTTATGTGAGATAGTGTGGTCTAATTAATTGGCAATATTTATTGCCAAACCTAAATGTTATACTATAGCAGACAAATTTAAATACCCTTTAAAGAAATTTGTAAATTGCCTCGCTACCTGTGTGTGTGTAATTCAACATTTAATGCCACCTGAAAATGCATGTGTCAGGTGTTACTAGTGTAGGAATAAGTTAATACAGTAATTAACAAACTGAGTCTTGGGTAAAACATTTCCTCAACTTTCTATATTGTTGTTCGTATATTGTGGGTCTTCTACATTTTTGGTGAAATCATCTTGGCAATACTATCATGGGGAAGATTTCCTTGAATAGGTTGCAGTGTTCAAATTCCTTCTCTGTGAA
This sequence comes from Podarcis muralis, assembly GCF_964188315.1. NCBI lineage: Eukaryota > Metazoa > Chordata > Lepidosauria > Squamata > Lacertidae > Podarcis > Podarcis muralis. Next base: position 36,730,237 of record NC_135655.1, read on the forward strand.
GATCCACAATACATTCCCTTGGTGGTGTAAGGATTGAGTGCAATCTCGAAATGTTCCAGAGAATGCTACATCCTGGTCCCATTCAGGAAGTCTTCCCCTCACATGAGGAGAACAGCAAGGACTTATCATGCCCTCAGGGATAAGTCACAGGACGCTAAAGGCATTTAGCAAAACACTTATCCAAGAGAGTGAGGTTCAAGGTGCAGTGTAGTTTCAAGGAAAGCCAAGGTCATGCATAGGGAATCAGTCTTTCGTTCAGAATGGGGATTCAGAGGCCAGGCCAGGCAACAGTCCAATGTCAGTACCTCAGGGTGTTCAGACAAGGCACAACACAGCAAGGAAGGGGAACCAGAATCAGTGTCAGGAGTGCATGCAGGAGCCAGGCCCTGTGACCGGTAGGACTGGGGCTTTCCTAAGTTTGTTCTGAAGAGGCAAGATGCGGCCACACAGGTGAGGCCGATTGGTAACTCACAGCACCTGGTGGCAAAAGGGATATAAGGTCAGCATTTCCCTTTGGCTCTTTGCCACAGCAACACGCTTCCTGCCTTGCTGCGTTTGGCTTCTTGACTCCCTGCTTCCGAATTCTCAGACCCTTGGCTTCTTGACTCCTTGCTTCCTGATCCTTGGACCCTTGGCTCCTTGACTCCTGGTTTCCTGACCCTCGGACCCTTGGCTTCTTGACTCCCGGATCTCTGAGCCTCGTACCCTTGGCTTCTGGACTCCTGTTCCTTCTCCAACCACGCCGTCTTGCCCCCGGTTCTGACATCCTCAGCCGGGACTTCAACCGCCCGTAAACCAGACCGTGACAATCAGGACCAAGGACTAAGGAATCAGAAAACCAGGCACCAGAGACCTGTGCAGCATCTGGTTTGTCCTCCAAAGTCTGCTGCCAGGTTGGCACTAGACATGACAATCATTCAATCATTCATTCATTCATTGTTTTGACAGTTTATATACTGCTTAATTGCAGTAGTCTTTAAGCGGTGTACAATAAGCTGAACAAATACAATAGAGCTGAAAGAAATTGAAAACTAACTATAAAATCAGAATGATGAAAAAAATGCCTGCTGAAATAATAATATAAAAATGTCCTCACTAAACTCCAGAAGTTTGACAGGGAGGGGTTCAGCTGAGATTAGCTGGAAGGGAGTTCCCCAAAACTTGGTCCACAATACTGAACACGTGGCTTCTGGTAGATATGAGCCATAGGGACCACAAACACTCCACAGAAGACCTCAATGATTGGGCAGGGCTATAAGGAGTCTAGCAGTCCTTAAGCTCTACATCCCTCCACGTGCTGATAGCTGAAATTATTCAAACAGCCTCCCCATGTAAGTTAGAACTCTGGTACTCACATGATGGGCAATGCTTGAAGAGGACTCTGATCATCTTCACAAAGTACAGTGAAACTACCCATGTCCTGGCATAGTGATCCAATGCATTTCCCAGACTTCACTTCATGTCATTGGAGTTGCTGTTGGTGATAAATCCAGAATGAAGTCCCTAAGACAGTTGACTGGCACTTTGTTCACATCTGACAATTTCTGCAGCCAAGCTGGTGCCAAATGTATTGCTCTGCTTTCCTTTGGACCATATCAGTGAGGCCGAGAGCGAGGTCTTGTCTTCTGGGCAAGGACCTCTATACACACTGCCCAGGTTTGTGCACCTGGGGAGGTCACTTTGGTGGCACTAATGCAGCGGTTTGACTTCACCCCTGGAGGTGTACTCCATTGTCCCTTGAAACAGACGGATGCCAACAACATGTTGGTTACAGTAAGGAAATGCAGCAATACAAGGTGAGGATGTGGGGAAGCAGCAGGGATGAGGAGGGACAAATTAGACACTGTGTTAACATTTGGGGCCATATTTAAAGTTTCACTCTAAGTGCCATTTGGATATGCAGGCCCCGATGCACATTTCCTTGTTTGTATTGAGAGGAGCACATTTCTCCACCCCTAGTTTTCAGTCTTGAAGGCTGACACTATCAGATGAAGAGGCAAATTAGGCTTGTGGTTCAAACACCCCTTGGGTCTTTCAAGGTAGCTTTCAAGATAGAAAAATGGGGGGGGGGTTACATTTCATTTTAAAGTTTCCCATTTTTAATAATTGGAAGAGAATCGGCTAGGTTTTACTTAGCTGTGCATTTCTTCCTAGTGAGAACTGTTTTATGCAAAGCTTTATTTGTAATGTTTATCAGTAAACAGGATAAGACTAGGAGACAAATGTATCTTGTTACTTCCTGGGCGATGTCAAAACAAAATTAGGCATTTCACTGGCATTCTTCTGAAGGTGCATTGCAAAAGGACAGGTATTAGCGGCTTCATATATACATGGAAAACCCCAGAGAACACACGACACAGCACCAGTTGTAATGCATCCTTTCACACACACCTATAATGCAAGCAGTGAAATTTCAGAAGATATGTCTTACTCAGTAAAGGATGCTAAATATATGGGGATGGACCAGAGCTCAGGGGTAGAGTAAATGCTTTGCAGGCAGCATGTCCCTGGTTAACACCTTGGCATCTCCATTTAAGAGAATGAGAGAGCAACTGATGGAAAAGAACTCTGCCTGAGACCCTGGAGTATTGCCGCCAGTGACATAGACAATATTCAGCTAGATGGACCAATGTTCTGACTCTTTTTGAGGCAGCTTCACATAAGTACACAGATTCTTGTTTTTTCTATTCTTCTTCTTCTTCTTCTTCTTCTTCTTCTTCTTCTTCTTCTTCTTCTTCTTCTTCTTACCATCTTACATCCACTTAGGTAACAAGATGGGACTCCCTTCTCCTCAGGTGCTACTGCTCGTTGTCCCACCTCCTTGTCCTGCCAGCAGTGCCATCAGCATTAAAGAAACATTTCTCCAGGTTTCAGGTTTGAAGAGAGGTAAATTTCACTGGGAGCATTGGGCATGGGAAAACAGATAAATAACCCTTCCCTTTCACTGTGCTTATAATATTGGTTGCCCCTGCCCCCCCCCCCCCGCCGAAATGGGAAGAGGAAGACTGAAAGAGAAACAATGCTATATGGATAGAGAAGGGTTAAAGTGGCAGTTGATTCCTACAGGGAAGAGACAGACCATAGAGAAGGAAATGGTAGAGTTCTAAAATACAGTATTGCTTGTGCTGAGATGCATCACCCATTTCCTGATATCGATCACATTGGTGTGCAGTGAGTTCTAGTGGCTGGCATACTGATTATAATGAAAATATGTCCCAAGTCTCATTTGAGCTGACGCAAATGTTCATAAGTATTGGCAATGTAGAGAATTTTCAAATTTTTGCCAATAAATGTTTCAATGTGAAAATTCACAATTTTTTTAGAGCAGTCAAATTTAAATTTTTGAGGTAAAATTTCGCATTCAGAATTTGAATGACAAAAAAAGAAAATTCACCACATTCCTAATATTTGTGAACAAATGTTCAGCTCAAGATGAGACTGAAAGTAAGTCAGACACCAAGAATTGCGTCTTGTTTTCATTTCAACAGGCATAAAGTATAAAACAGACCATGAGTAGTCACTAGATATTTGATATCTGTATTTCACATACAAAGACATTTGCTCAAATGTCTCAAATGCAACTTTGAAATGTAACTGTTATTAAACATTTCATTAAAATTAAAAGTAAGTCAAGTGAACATTCATGAATCATGCTTAGTATTTCACTGTCTCTGAAGGCTGACATGAACTAATCATAGCTGACATGCAATAAATGTTAAACACTGTTACGCGTCAGCTATCAGATACAGTGAAGCATGGTTCACTAACATGAATGTTCATGAACAGTTAAATATCAAAGTCAAATTAGAGATATCTTTGGATGTGAAATGCCATTATCAAATATGTGATAGACATTCAGCAAATATTTGAATGTTCAGAAAATCTATAGAGCACAGAACATCTAAATGTGCACAGAAGAACTGTGAAGAAACTTTTTGGGGGGTAAATGTTTGCTCCAGCTGTAGTCTCATCGCAAATGAGATTGCTGCTCACATTCGTTTTGTTCATGCACTATCCAAGGCCCAGTGATGCTTACCACCAACACACATCATAGTGTCACCAGAGGGCAGTATTAATAGATCTAATCCAACAATTCAGAAGGCCTACATTTGGGCTTTCCCCTCTCTGGAGCTAGAGATGGCAGCTCTCCCCTCACACCAAACTCAAATACCATACTTGAATAAGAGAAGCATATGTGCATCAATGGTACCTTTTCTTACCCTTAAGCTGCAATCTTCAGTCTGAAGCGAAATAAAGGCTAATTGCATTCTTGCTGCTACAGTTTGTGCCTCTTCTGCATTAGGGCTATCATTTAGCACTAAAACCTATAGGAAGCAGGGGGAGTGAAATTTAGCCTCTGACAAAATTAAAATAAACATCTCAATAGAAAAATAAAAATTGACATGGTTTACAAAGGATGGTAATGCAAATTCAATTTTTGCATCTTGAAAATCGAATCTTGTATAGAAGCTTGTTGTTTCTCAATCATAATACAATCTATCTAAATAAAAGAGAAGAAATCAAAACTAGTCCTGTAGATCCACATGGGTTAAGGGATTGCCATTGTTTAGTCATTATTTTTTTCTTTTAACTGTGCTAACCATGATGTACCAACTCAGAATCACCAGAAGCTCTCATTTCCACAAGAAACAGGCTGTGAAAACACACTCGTGTCCTCTGCAGACAGTGTGGAAAATAGCACTGGACAGTGCTGTACAATACACAACAGGCAATTATGATTCAAGTGTCCAAATTATAATCAGCTTGACAAATGTCCACAAGCGTCTTCGTTCTATTTTATATTTTCAGTAAGACAAGGCAATCATACTAGCAGACAATTCCATCAGGGAAGCTTGTTAGCTGCTTAGTCTGTTAAACCCTGGTTGCCATAGCATCTAGAGTTGAAAAAGCTGCAGATTGGCATGAAAAAGCATGTCGACAATTGCCCTGTCACAGCATGCAAGCCAGGTCTGCTCAAAGGCAGTACACTACAAGTTTTCTTTCCCAGTTTGCACTACCCCATGCTGTTTAATAATATCCATTTACTGGTATTGGGATTGATCTAGTGCCGTGTAAAATCCACATCTAGTGAGATTGCTTTTCACTTGGTGTGACATTTTTTTTAACAAATGAGGAGCTAGCAATTAATTCATAAATGAAATTTTGTATTTATCAGAAGAAACCCATGTAAATACGGTATGCCCATTGACAATTCTCCTGATCTGCACATTACTGAGATAATCAGGTTTACTAAATTGGACAGAAATCTTTTCAATAGCCTTTCAAGCAAGTTCAGCCTAGTTAGCCGTTCCCCTTAAACACAACAAAGGGCTGCTTTGCATTGCGAATGCCGTATTATCTAAAACACATAGGTAGAGTATACCATCTTTTTTTTCATTGCATAATATAATGAAACCAATTACTGAGCTACACCAATTACCAGTTTGCCTAGTGATAATTCAGTCCTAACATTTGACAAGTGTGTGTGGGAAACAGAATGGGCAGCAAAATATTTTTCATGAAAATCCTATTGCACACTTTGAATCTTTAGACACGGCAGGGCATTTCTGACAATGGCCAATCCTTCCCCATAAAATTAATGTCTTCACCTTGGGTTATGGCCTTTCATAATCTTCAGCATGAACCTAGTATAATATTTACAGTTCACCATCAGCATCTTGTTGGTCCAGTCTATGAGAAATGAAAAATCCACACAAGAAGTAAGACCAGGGGTGGGGGGTGGAGTCTTATCAAAAATTTACACTTGGTTTATTCAGACTTTCCCTTTCATTATCGCCTTCTAATCTGCTCTGTCACTTCCTGTTACTTTTCCTTCAATGCCACAACTCAAGAAAATCTTGAAAACGGCATACTCAGGAAAACAATTAAATCCAAGAGGAGTCAACAGGCATAGATCCTTCCTCTACGCCATCCACTGCGCACACATTTTCCCAACATTACTTCACTTCTTATTCTATTTGTTACGTGTAGACTGCTTCTTTTTTTTAGCTACACTACTTGCTAATGTTTGTTTTACCGAATCCATTAAGGGCCTCAATACATACTGTAATTAGAGGTAAAATACAAGAGGAGCAGCAAGGCTCACTTTGTTTTGCATTAGAATTGCGTTCAGCTCGGGGTTGTTGTTTTTTTAATGGAATCTTTCAAATATCATTTTGTCTCACTTTTGATGGTTTCTACAAATGGAAAATGCTCTAGAGCAACTTTTATTTTTACTCGAGTTCATTCCTCCGATTTGCTACATGGAATACAAAAAGTTCATTCTTCTGGAGGTTAACAGTGTATATTTACTTTAAAAGGGTTTTTGTTATGTTCCATGTTTCAAGCCTCTATAATTAAGGGTCTGTTAACATTTCCATTATACTTCCCCCAGCCCTGTTCTCCAGGAGTTTATAACTTACAGCAGTGATAAATATTAACCTGAAGCTGAAACGTGTCATATATACGCTCAGGCTGGAAAAAGCTATTCACCTCTGAAATCGGTATGTCCAGTTTTATTTATTTCAATTTGTAAAAGACTTGTAGATGGCCAAATGTCAACATTTATACAGTTTATGGCTTGATATGTACTATTTCTTCATAGATTTAAATCCAACTAGCAGTGGATTCCGCCACGGCATGGCTTAACACACTTTCAGTTGTATGTGGTTTATGTGGTTACTACATTCAATACTGCATCCTTTCAGACAATCTTATTTCATCTCATTCCCTCAACTAGTTGACTGCAAAGTCAGCACCCAGTTGGGGAACTGATTGTCTGAATACATCTGTGAAAGGATTCAAAATATTCAGTGTGGGAAACGTTTATGAGGATTCCTGATCAGACCTCTTTGCATGTGAACCTGGTGTGTCTGTGTGTGTAATTATGACTAGGGCTCATTGAGTCATATATTTAATCCAGTGCAGTATTTGGCTCTGCCAAAGCAATCCTCAAAACATGTATTATGCTTAGGTTCACACAACATACATTTTCTTTCTCTTGCAATCGAGAGTGGCATGTTATAAAGCAGAGCGCTACTACTGAAAATTGTGAAAACCCACATTATCCTGATATACTGATGTTATGTGTTTTCCTGTTGCCGTTTCACTTCTCTGGCCGCTGCTGCCAGGGGCAAGGAAATGCAACGTTTTATGACGGTAAGTTTTACTACTGGAAGGGGAGAACTCAGCACTGGAACCCTGGCTTTGCATTAAGGCTGGAGGGAAGAAAATCAGTTCATTTTTTCTTCTAATATGAATCGACCAGATTCACATTTCTGGAAACAATTTGTGAACTGAAATACAGTTATTCCTCAAAATTCACACCTCTCTGAATTTTGCAATGCAGTTTTTCAACCAAAAAAAATGTGTACATGAATGCATATATTAGAGGAAAGTGTTTGGCAACTTGGGTCCAAGATGCTGCAGCCAGATTGCTGACCAGAGCCAGGGAGAACAGAGACACCTTGTTACAACAGCTCCACTGGCTAGAGGTCCATTTCTGACATAGGAGTCAACTCCTAGGGACCTTGGGGGCTTTGAGCCCACAACAAAATATTTGAGGGGCCCAGGCCCCCACAAAGTTGATGGGCATTCCTATTTAAATGGTGTGTGTGCACTGCATCATGTGATCAATTATGTGGGCCCCCACAATATTTTATTCAAGTTGGCACCCCTGCTTTCTGGGCACAATTCAAAGTGATGGTTGTGGTTTCCAGAGCCCTATATATCCAGGCTATCTGAAGGACTATATCTGCCTATATGAACCTTCCCAGGCTTTGTGATTTACTGAGGAGGCCTTTCTATTGGTCCCATCACTTTCACTGACACACTTGTTGAAGACAATAGAGAAGGGCTTCTTGGTGCCTACTCCCAGATTGTGGAACTCCCTTCTATGGAAGGCTAGGCCTGCCCTCTCCCTTGCCAGCAAGCAATTTTTGTTGTTGTTCAGACAGGCCTTAGGCCACTGCCTGGTTGTTGTGGCAGGGTATTCTAAGTGTGAGTGTTGTACGTGTGTGTGTGTGTGTGTGTGTGTGTGTGTACACACACACACAGTGCATGTTTTCAGCTGTATTTGTTTTACTTCATGCTGTGAGCCACTTTGGGTCCTGCACTGGGAGAATGGCATGGTATAAAATAAATACATTATATTACGAGGAATCACTTGCAAAAATATATCAGACACACTTGCATTAAAAAAATGTGTATGTTAAGAGAAATGTGCACGAAAATGTTGCCATATTTTATTGAGGACTTTTTATAAAGAATCACAAACTGATGTGGAAATGTGGTAAACAGAACTTAAGATTGGAAAGCTGGGGGAAACCAAAGCTGGCAGATTCATCCAACCCTAGTTTATGATATCACATGTAGTTATGCACTGGTACTTCACACTGGAGCTGCCCCGCATGGCCTGGTCTTTTAAACTTCTTTTTCAACTGATTTGTATCTTAGTTACATCTAAAGCCAATGTAGTTTAATCTTCTTCTGCGCAATTCTATTGTTTTGAGGGGACTTTGGGGGAGTCAGAGGAGGGGCCTCCATGCAAGTCCGTTTCACATTAATGAATGTGGCACAGAAGTAGTTTGTGGTGGCCCCCTGCCACTGAATTCAAAGAAGGGAAAACAATCCCCCCATTTTAGTCCTGGCAACTTGCTTCTGGAAGGTGGGTCAGAGTCCAACTCCTTATCAATTAACTGGATTGTGGATTCACAACTAGAATCCCACAGATTCACACTTACAAATCCATTTTTTGAATATTTATTCCATAATGTTGAACAGTTACAATATCTGAGCCACTTAAAGGGGCTCTTTTTTAACGTATTAAGTTTATCCTGGCTCTGTAAAAATTAATAAGGACAGACTATTCTCACATTTTTAAATATTGTGAGGTTTCTACTAAATATTTTCATTTCTAAAATTGTGATGTCTAAGAAACATGTGTCAATAGCTGCTTGTCTTCTAATTAATGCTGGTGGTATTCAGTGAACTACCATACACCTGAGATTTACCCAGAGAAAACAGTATGTGTTCAAATATTTGTAAATAGGAGGCAGTAGTGGGAGAGGTGGAATTATGCATCAAGGTGAACAGTATTCAGCACTTCATAAAGAAAGCATCACATAACAATAATGCCTACTTTGCTAAAAAAATAAAAGCTTTCTTTCCACAGCAATAAATGGCAAACATGATGTCAAATAGTGAAATGAAGGTTGCATGTTGTATGTGTTCTCTGGGTGTGTGTGTAAATTGCTTTAGAATAGCTTGTTCTCTTCTGTTGTATTTTGCCTTCTTCTCAAATGTTCTTCAACTGCCTGAAAGCGCATTAGCTGCCAGATAGGTGCCACAGTGATGTCTCCAGGCTGCAGCTTACAGACGTGAATTTGCTACGATCTATTTAATCATCAGTGTATCGATTTTCCTCAGCTTTCCTCCATTTTAGCCCCATAGCAGGCTCCTGTAATTTCCTTTGGACAAAGTGTAACCAAACTGTGCTAAGTGATGTTGATTTGCAGGCATAAGCAAAGGGGTAAATATAAATTAACAAGCTATAAACATTTTACAAGTAGACAGTCAATAAAAACAGTGTCTGCACTTCTTGGTTGGGGGGTGGGTGGGAGAGAAATGATTTTGAAGCAGACTCTTAACAAAGGTGTCCAAAGAAACTGACAAGCGCCTAGGAATAATTTTTTTGTGCTTTGTGATTAAGAATTGATCAGTCTAAAAGCCTCGGATGCAACTGAATCACCCATAAGCGGCTGGCTGAAAGGGCTCAGCAGGGGCTGGTATTTGTTTGTTAAACTCCCATGATTCCAAGTAGATAATTGGTCTGTGAAGTTCATCTCAGAATCCAAATTTGCTTTCTGCCTTCCCAGCTGTCTGTGCGCTGGTGATTTATGGTCTTCTGTGTACATATTTAGCCAGCAGCAAACCTCACATCTTTAATGTAAAAGGTGTTTTGTTGTGTTTTTCAGGTGCTGAATGGAAAGCCCTCTCCCCACTCCAGAAGCTCATTAAACAGGCCACGTTACCGTACAGGTTTATTTCTGTCACAGCGTTTCTGAAAACAGTGACAAGGATTAATATGTTTCATTGGTGCTGGGAAAAGCCTGACAGTGGGTCCCTTGTGAATTTGATCATCTGTTTCCTTGCCTGTGCAAGAGTCAGTCTCTTATTATATCCTCAGGTTACAGCTGTAAACTGATAAGGATTTGGAAGGCACCTAGAGGAGCTGGTGCAAGCAATTTGTTATATTAAACAGTGCCTTTGATTCTTTGCAACTTGTTTTGCAAAGCGCAAGCCCAGCCATGTCTACTCAGAAGTCAGTCCTATTGATTGCAATGGGGCTTACTCCCAGGTAAGCAGTCTTAGGATCTCAGCCTTGGTGTGTGTGTGTGTGTGTGTGTGTGTGTGTGTGTGTGTGTGTGTGTGTATTTAAAGCATTGCCAGATCCATTTATGTGCTGCTCAAAACAGATGCAGTCCCAGAGGCCATGCTCCAAAGGAGCTGTTTATGTAAGCACAAGAGAACAGTGTGCTAGTTTGTTTGATTTCCTCCCCACACACCCCCACTATGATTTTTGCCATTGCAGGTCCCCACAGTAAACGAGAGCTACTTTTTAAAGCAGACCAGCAGCTTGCTGGGTAAGCTGGGGGAGCTAGACCAAGATAAACAAAAATACAGAGGAAACCCCTGAGAGCATGTAGTCTTCCCTGCTAATGCATATGCAGGCAGATCATTTGGATCACAGCCATATTTATGGTTATGTACTTGAGAGCATGTTTGTGGAAATGGAGGGATGAGCAGATGGGAGATAGGTGGAATGTTAAGGAAGACATCTACTAATTAGACAACAGTGTTTTAGAGAACAATTTGAGACATATCCTGGATAATAACTGAACATTAATCAATAATAGGGCACTATATCCCAGTGATGGGGAACCTATGGCCCTCCAGATATTATTTTACTACAGATCTTATAATCTCTGATCATTGGTCATACTGGTAGGGCTGGCAGTAGTTATAGTTCAACAACATCTGAAGGTCTACATATTCTTCATCCTTTTTACAACCTAAAGGGTCGTTTAAATTTTAGGTACTAGTAATGGGACTGTTGTTACCAATACATACGACTTAATAGTACTGAGCACCACTGCTGAGAAGTGTTCCATTTTGGAGATTTTGCACTTCAGGATATGGGTAAGTTACAATGGGTACTAGGGAGAGCGATGTGGTTGCTAAAGAGCATATGAAAGAAATGTTGTTAAAGGTGAATAAAAGAACTAGGTATGACCAGGGAATCAGTCCAAACTGAACTTCATTATCAGTGGTGGGGAATCTTAATCATTAGAGAATCAACAGAATAAATAACCTAGGAAGGATGTTTCCTTAGAAGGATCCAAAGAAAGCTGCAGCACAGGCATTGGTCAGGATTGTAAGGCCTTTTCTATAAAAGATGGCTAGACAGCTAGTAATGTCTAATATGAATATGCAACAAGAGTACTTCGAATCTGTCTTGCTGTTACTTTCATCTTGTTGTGGCTCTTGAAAAGCTATTTTGAAATGTTTGCGGAATTCCTTCCAAGGCTTTTCATAATTCTGTCAGTAAACCTGCATCTACAGATTGCCTAAAAAGTCATATCCATGAATATAGAGGCTGACAAAGTAATTGCTTTCTTGGCCTCAGTTCAGGAAAGCAGACTATTTAGGAAAGTGCTGAAACAAACTTGAAATGAATGGTCTTCACAAATGTATTTTTAATTGAAATGTATGGCACTTTCAAATCCTATTTTAAAGCCTTCCCAAGCTGATGCTTCATGGAAATATATTGCATTCCTGCTTAGGGTAAGGAATGAGACAATGGGGAAAGCATCTGTATTTTGATGCAAAGCAAGCAATGTGTTTATATTAAAAGCAAACCCAAGTAGGCCTTCTGTAGTCTTACACCTTTAATATACTGGCAGCCATAGAAGTGGTTATCATTGCTGAACTAAATAGCAGCTGCCAGTCACTCTGGCTGGCTACTGTAACACACAACCTGAAGTGTGAAAAGTGCCTACAGCCAACCATCCCTTACCATTGACCATCCAGGCTGGGGCTTATGGGAGTTGGAGTCCAGCAACATGTGGATGGTATCATGTTGGTGACCTGTCATCTACAGGAAGGGTGAATTCTTTTCCTCCAGCAGGGAGCCTATGCTCCAGCTGTCCTCCTTTTCTGGTCACTGTCCCTGGTAAATTGCTGTTCCAAATTAAACTATATTTTGGGTTAAGAGGGATGTCTCTTAGAATGTTACTAGTGTGCATTTCTGAAGACAGAGGCATTATAGCTTCATAACAGAGCCCATGCTTTCCATGCAGGAGGTCTAAGGTTCATTCCCTGGCCCAGAGGTAGGCAACATGATGCCCTCCAAATGTTGTGGACCACAACTCTCATTAGTCTCAGCCAGCATGGTAAATAGAAGTTGCAACCCAGCAATATCTAGAGAGCACCACATCGACTATCCCTGCCCTGGCATCTCAAGTTAGAAGCATCAATGAACAGGTGGTGGAAAGGAGGCCCTAAAAGGCTATGGAAAGCAACCTGCAATCAAAGTACACAGTACTGGAATACATAGGTGAATTAATAGTCTACCTGGGAATTATACAGCTTCCTACATTACTGTAGTTGTGGTTTTCTTCAGCAACTTCCCCCATCCTTGAAGGAGGGTGCTGAAGAACAACAGCTATGGCACCTCATGCTGACAGCATTTTCAGAAGGCATCCCAAAGAGCCAAAATAAACAGAGATACAGATCAGAAAACAGATTTGTCTCTCTGTATGGGGATTCAACTTGTCCCCAGTCCACAATCTCTGATAAACAGATGCCCAGGGGCACTAAGGCAGTGTTCTTCAACCTTAGGTTCCCATATGCTGTGAGCAATGACTCCCATCAGCCCCAGACAATTTAGCCAATGGTCAGGGATGCTTTGCACAATGCTTTAGGCTATATTCAAGTTTTCCACATAATACATTCATTGACTGTAAAAGGCCAGACAGTGTTTGGGCTACAGGTAAACTAGAAAAACATGATTGTACCTTGAGATATGAGGAACAGTTCAAAGTAAACATCAGCAGCTGCAGGGTGGGAAATGGCAGGCTGTTGCTGGAGTAATTTCCCTATGAGGGAAAGTTACACCACCAGGGGCTTTTTGGGTTAGGGAAAAAGTGAGTAAGGGAGACCATGATAAAGGGGTATTAAATTATGCAAGTGGGGAGAACAAAGTTTTTTTCTCTTTCTATCAAAATATGACCACCTGGGATCAGCAAATGAAGCTGAATGATAGAAGATCCAGGACAAACAAGAGAAATGGTAGTGGGCAAGGAGATGGATGGCGAGGATAAGCCTGGTCATTGCAGGAGGAAAGGGTGGTAAGTGGTATACACTACTCCTTCTGGATCATTTGGTCCTAGAAATTGCAGTTACAACTCCCTGGCCTAAAGGTCTTGATGCATGATGTTAGGTTATTTGATGGGGAAATCATGCCCCATGGGCGTAGCTGCCCCCTGCCCCCCTCTAAATCAAGTAAATCAATAAAAATACTTAACTAACTGAGGTTCTGCCCCCTCCCAACATGAAGCCCGCCCGCCTACCCCCCATATAAATCCTGGCTATGCCCATGTCATGCCCAGCTAGGACTTGATTCTGGGTGAGGAAGGTGATTTTTCAAGAAAGAGGAAGAGGCTGGCGTGAATTTGTCCCCAGTTTTGTTCATCAGGATTCAGCCTAGTTTGAGAGTGGGAAGGTCAAGTTATTATGATCAATCAATATTCCATCACCTTGACCAATCACCAATCTTCCAGCTGGAGTCTTTGTTCTTGAGCATTGGTGGCCAGGGCAGAATAGGGATTCTGCTGGTATGCTTGTCACCCTACTTCCTATTAATTTCTATAACTGAACAAGCTGGGATGGTGTCTCCTAAGTTGGTGGTGCTTCAACATTATTGTAGAGACCACCCTGCCCAGAATGACTTAGAACTTCAGGGCAACTGTGGAGCTTTCCCAGATGAGAATAGACCCCAGTTATATAGGAGGACATACTTTGAACCTGTGGTGGTGGTGTTCTAGATAGTATGATGGTGATCTGAGTATGGAGGGGCAGCATGTGATTCATTTGTCAAGTTACTACTTCAAAGGATTTAGAGTTGCCTACAACATGGACGTCAAACCTCTGCAGCCATGGGGACCTATTAGATCAGAAACCTGGAGTCTGATCAGTCTGGATGGTTTCCTGACTGGTCTTGGGAAATTTCCTGCCACTGCGTCTGGTGATTCTGTCAAAGCTTGGAATAGGGAACTAGCCCAACAGCAGTTGAGTAAAGCATCTTCTCCTGGCTGGTTGCCATGCAAATGCTGTTGAACTACAGCTGCCACCAGAGCTATCTTAAGCATATGCAGCACCTAGGTGCAAAGATCCGCCCGGCACCACCCCACCACCCCAGGTTGCCCAGTCCCAGGTGCGCAGGAGGGCGGAGCCAGCTGGCTGCCTCAGCATCCCACTGGCTCAGTGACCCCCAAACTTGCAGCACAGAGCCGCCCGCAGCAGAAGAGCCTGTCACGGTGCTCCAACTGATGGGCGGGCTCTTCCCCGGACTCAACTCTCAGGCCCCGGACTCTCAGCCTGGCATCCCTGAGAGCCTGGCGCCCGGTATCCCACACCTCTAGCGCCTATGGGTAAGACGGCCCTGGCTCCCATCATTATTGACTATCGGCCATGCTGATTGGAGCTGATGGAAGCTGTTGGACTTAGCTAGGGGGGACCCAAGTTTGGGAAACTCTGTTTTACAGTTATAGCTAGGGGAGGGCTGCCGCTCCATGGTAAAGCCTTCTTAATAGTGGCACCCTCCCTATGGTATGCCCTCCCTTCAGATGTCAAGGAGATAAAGAACTACATAACTTTTAGAAGACATCTGAAGGTAGCCCTATATCGGGAAGATTTTAGTGTTTGATATTTTACTATGTTTTATATATGCTGTAAACCACATGGAGTGGCTGGGGAAATGCAGCCAGATGGGTGGGGAATAAATAATAAAAGTGGTGTTGTTGTTGTCAGGACCAATAGTCAGGGATGATAGGAACTGTAGTTCATAAACAGCTGGAGACCCGAGCTTGGGAAACACTGCTGTAAAAAGACTTGTTAAATGGAGGATGAGCACCCTACTGGACTCAAGGACTTATTTCTCCTACTCACATCTACCATCAGGCAATCAATACTATATTAGCTTTAGCTGTTCTAGTAAAAATTTTGAAGGAAGGAAGGTTTTTGTGATCACAGCAGCACGTATGAAACCCGCTTCTGCATAGCTTGCGGTTCTCTGAATCTGGACTTCTGACTGTTAAAACAGTGCGGGCCATTACATTTTTAACTACCCTAACTTTAGGGTATTTCTTGCATGTCAAAAGAAAACTTTTGCTGAGCACAATAATTTTGAAAAGAAGGTGATAAGGGGGGGGGGAGACCCCCAGAGTATTCATCTTTTATGGTTTTCAAGGACAGCAGCTCCAAAATATTGCAGAATAATTGCACCGTGCCTGACACTTAGTTGCGCATCTGCCATGTTCATGGAAATGATATGCAAATTATGTTAATTAAAGGCAACTAAAATGCACACATTAGCTGTGGCATTCTGGCATAATATATTTTCATTGCAGCCCTTGCTTGGTGCTGAATGAGTTGTGCAAGGGTGATCTACAGCATATAGCTTAGCAGAACATTGTTTGCAGCTGGGAATATGTTGTCTTCCTCTTGCACCTCACCTCCCCCCCCCCAAACGCAGCCAAACAGAAAGCTGCCAGTCAAAACAGACTTGCTCCTTTATTCACACTGTTGCTTTCTATCTCCACGCTCCATTTTTCCTCTAACAACAAATTTCACTTTTGAATGAGAAAGGTTAAAGGGGACAAAAATTGAGTTGCCAAAAATGGCAGATATTATAGGAAAGATCTGTTGCGGTTAATCACGGTATGTCTGTAGGAGACCCCAAAAAAATGTTAGAAAGCATGAGAGTTAAGAATTTGATGTCACAGGCAGCATGTGTGCTTTGCAATACATATGTTGTAATCATAGCAATGAATTTCACGTGAACAACAGCAAAATGTTTTTTTTTAAAGACGTATTCCAAAGAAGGCTTCCATGATGTCTTTTTTTAAATAAGCATTCAGATATTAAATATTCAAAATATACTATGCATATTTATTTTCTTCTGTTGCTTTTATTTTCCCTTTCCCCAATATATTTTTTCCTAGTTCTGAAAGTTTATAATCATAATGGTTTTCTGGAGTATAAAGTAATCTGGCAAAAACGTTTCTTCTGTGGCAAGGTGTATGGAGCTGCACCTGGTATTAATTGGTTGCTTATCCATAATAAACCATTATAGAATAAACAAATGGAAGACCATTTTAAGGTCATCCATTCTATATACTAGAATTGAACATAGGAAGCTGCCTTGTACTGAGTCAGACAGTCAATCCACCCAGCTCAGTATTGTCTGCAATAACTGGCCGTGGCTCTCCAGGATTTCAGCAGTGCCAAGTCTAGGGTGGTGTGGGCAGTGTCCCTGCACAGGGTGCTGAGCCAAGGGGGAGCAAAATTGAGAAGATCCATAATTGAAAAGATCCATTTGTGGGAGCAAAATTTTGGCCTTGCCCAGGGCACCATATTATGAAAGATAACCAAAGCCCAC
This sequence comes from Podarcis muralis, assembly GCF_964188315.1. NCBI lineage: Eukaryota > Metazoa > Chordata > Lepidosauria > Squamata > Lacertidae > Podarcis > Podarcis muralis. Next base: position 36,746,957 of record NC_135655.1, read on the forward strand.
CCCTGATTTTAGGCAGGGAGCCTCTCCCAGCCCTACCTGGAGAAGCCAGGGATTGAACACGGGAGCTTCTGCATGCAAAGCAGATGCTCTACCACTGACCTATGGCTCTTCCAACTCCACATGGGTGGAGATAATACTCTAAATACTCTTTAGAGAATGCTCCTAATCTGTTTCAAATGAGAAATTTGGATTGTGGGGTTGCGTTTGGTTGATAGTGTTAGAACTAGAGGAAAGGCAAACAGAAAGAACAATGGCAGGTAGGCTGAACATTGATGTCAGGGACCCTGCTGGAGGAGGGCTGCACTGAGGAGGAATGGTGGGAGCCTCCCCTCCCCCTCCCGCTGCTCCAGATCCAGATCCTGAATCTTCCCAGGAGTAGGAGGACAGTATAAATTTGGAACAGTGGTTTGCAGAGGGACATAGTTCAAAAGGCAGAAGCTGGGAAATACTGGGTGGGAAACAGCTAGGAGAAGAAACACTGGGAGAGAGAGGGTTAACAGATTCACTGTCTCTGGAAAGCATTCATCCGCTCTCTGCAAGGTCAAGAAGAGCTGAGAAAGTGGCATAACAGAAAGCACACAAAGCACAAATGGGACAAGCTCATATTACAAGATGGAGCAGTGACGTCAATTAATAGGATCATAAGGGGGTGGGATTTTTAATTAGGAACACCGCCATTTCTAGGAGATGGGTTCTTTGTTCTCTCGGTGTGGTTATTAAAGTTTCTAACTGGTAAGAAGACTCTTTTTCCTTTGTTCTGCTTATCTACTACCACAGGGGGAGGAAGCCGATTCCCTAAAGCCTGACCATTGCTATTTTTATACTTGCCTACTAAACTATGGTGGCCTTCAATCCACCAGCTTATAGAGGATTCCAGTTGTAAGAAGCAACCCCTCCTGTTCAACAATTGATAAGGTGGGCAGAGCCAATTGTTTCAAGTGCCCATATCTTAAATTGACTTTTTTCAGGGGTGAAGCATACCATGACTGCTCTCACAGTAGTCAGGAATCGGAAGGGGCAGAGCTTGCTCACTTTTTCCCAGTCATGTATGTGTCTACTTTTATACAACACTGCATGGCTGAGAGGATCTGAATTCCTTCCCAAACTCCATTGCTACAAGTGCTTTCCTCCCCTCTGATAGCCTTTATAAAGGATTTTGCCCCCCTAAAGGTAGAAATGGACCCGCTTACCAGCAAATAAATTATTTACCGTACATTTTTTAAGGTTGCTTCTCTCTCATATTCAGGTGTGCCTTTGTGGACTGTTAGCAACCCCAGTAACCTACTGTGACAAGAACTAATTGAATATTATGATAAAACGGAGGTGGTTGTCATTGGACACAGATTAGTGGTACCTGCTTGGCACCTTCTTGTGACACAAAATTAAACAAACCAAACCATTTTTCAAGGAATGCTAATAACTGGTGAGTGTGTGGGGACTTCTTAATGATGCAAAACCAGGGATCAAGCAATCAGATCTTAGGTTTTACTGGACCTGATGGGTAAACAGATGTTGTCGACCCCCACCGACAGTTCTAAAAATCCTTGCATTCAAATTGTATTGTCAAATTCTCTGTGGACAGAGATGGGGGACTACAATGGATCTTCTCACTTTGATTTTTATTCTTTCAGAATATAATATTGGAGACTATATTAGGCATTCCAGAGCTACATCTGCTTTATTTTTAAGATATGAAATAGCAATATAAGTGGTTAAATTTGAGTCCCTTTGTTCCTCTTCAATTATCAAGCTAAATTATGATGTACTTCAGAGGAAAACCTAATGAAACTGGATCAACTTAACTGGTTTCAGAGATTTGTGCAAACATTTTTCTCTATATTTGTGTTTTTGGAATATTTTTCCAGACCCAGAATGGTTCTTATAAAGTTGAAATTCGAAAACAGATTGCAAAAAGTATACATGTGGCAAGATTTCTCTGCTTTGGCAAATGCTAGGGGGGGTCCCTTGTTCTGCATTGCCTTCAAAACCACATTATTAGTGGTTGTCTGCAATCAGAAGGTTCATTTTCCTGAGGAATATGTCTCCATACTTTTCTAAGAAACTCACAGGTTGTCTGTGGAAGATCACCATCCCATTGTATTTCATTCTGAGATCTCTGTTTGTGCTTAAGCTCCTGCTTTGTTGATTTTTCCTTACAAATACCACTCAGGAACTGGGCAATAAAGCTTCTGTTAAATGGTTTCACAGTTGCTCTACATATGGTGAATTAAGGTAATCTGTAGATGCTGGTGAGATTTTTTTTTTCCTCAAAAAAAAAAAGCTGCATTTCCTTGTATAGATTTTAGGATGGACAAGTACTTTGGAAAGTGGGGGCCTGTATCTGTACCCATATACATTCTATTCAAAGCAGCTGTAGGCTATATAACTCTATCAGAAGACTAATATATCCCAATCAGATGGGATTTATTTATAGGCAACGCTCTTTTTTGCAGTGTTAGATGCCTCATTAACTTGATTCAGCTCACATACAGCAAAAAATATCCCCTCCCTGTTCAGATTTTTTGATAGAGGGAATTATAATTTCTTGTTTCGTTTTTTTAAACCCTTTAGCAGTGGGGACATGCTTCTGAAATACGTTAAGCATGTGACTTCCTTGAATGGCAGAAGTCTCTCCAGTTCTTAATTTCTCTTTAAAAGAGGTGTTAAAGAGGGTTAGCATATTCTTCTCACATCTCTTGCCTCCTCCAGTAAGTCATTAGTACCACTATTTGTTCCTAGACAAAAGCTTCTGATATCAAGTTTGGAGCAGAGAAACATAAACTAAGTTGTGTGGTGCTTATGCTTGTCAATGAAATTGCACTGGGTATCCATCAGTTACTAATTTAAGTTTTTGTAAATACACTGTTTCTCTGTTTGACTATGATAAACTGTAACAATCATTGGAATCTCTAGCAACTGATAAATAGAGGCCACCTGAGATTGTGGGTAATCACCTGTATGCAGGCCATTATATATCTTTGATAGGAGATACCCATAGAACCGAAAGCAGCAGAACCTCTGCACTCACCCAGGCCCAAGCCATGTTACATCATGAAATGTACAAATTCTCACCTAGTAAATGTTATGATTGCACCATGTACAAATGATGCATAGATAACAAAATAAATGATGCAAGGAAGAAGCTGCTGCCCAAGATAGGAAAATAGGTGGTAAGGGAAGGCCTAGCTACTTTAAATGAATTCAAATCTCCAGGGCCCAATGAACTGCACCCAAGGGCACTAAAGGGTTTTGTGGATGTAGTCTCAGAGCCTCTGTCTATAATCTTTGAGAATTATTGGAGAACAAGTGAGGTCCCTGTGAACTGGAGGCAGGAAAATGTTGCCTTCATCTTCAAAAGAGTGAAAAAACAAAACCCATGCTGTGGGCATAGTGTATCTTTATTTCAATAATTCTTTCAACAAAGAAATTCTTTCAAAAAATGATATTCTTATGGAGAGGCTGGCAAAATGTGGGCTGGATGAGGTAACTGTTAGGTGGATTTGTAGCTGGTTGACTTACCAAACCCAAAGAGTACTCATGAATGGTTGCTAATCTTCCTAGAAAAAACAAACAAGTAGGTGCCACAGTGTTCTGTCCTGGGCCTGTTGCTGTTCAATGTCTTTATAAATGACTTAGATGAAGGAATTGACAGGATGCTCATCAAATTTGCAGCTGAAAGAAAACTGGGAGGGGTAGCTAATGCTGCAGAAGACAAAATGGGCTTCAAGATGACGTTAACAGATTGGAGAACTGGGCCAAAGCTAACAAAATGAATTTCAATAGGGAGAAATGTAAGGTTCTATACTTACGCAGGAATAACCATCTGCACAAATAGAAGATGGAAAGACTCCTGGCTTGATAGTAATACATGTAAAAAGCATCTAGGGATCTTAGTAGACCATAACATGAGTCAACAGTGTAATGCAGCAGCAGCAAAAAAGCTAATGCTATCCTAGGCTCCACCAACAGAAATATAGTGTCCAGGTCAAGGGAAGTAATAGTACTGCTCTATTCTGCCTCGGTCAGACCACAGCTGGAATATTATGACCAGTACTGGGTGCCACAATTTAAGAAGAATATTGACAAGTTGGAACATGTGCAGAGGAGGGCAACCAAGATTATCAAGGGTCTTGAAACTAAGCCTTATGATTCTATGATGTGGAAATGTGGCACTCAAACCATCAATGCGGCACTTGAGCCACCAATAATGAACTTGTAAAGTACAGTGGAAGACTTCAATGATTTAAAGTTCTTACTGTTGACAAAATGCAAAGTTGACAAAGTATCACAATTCATCTTCGAAAACAACAAAATCAATATCCTCTGAGTCATTTTTTTATGCTGTCTGTCTTTGCCTCATCAGTGTTCTTTATTTTTTAAAAAAGTACATGGAATAAGTCCAAATTTGAGTTTGTAGAATATTTTCTTTTTCCCAGTTGTAAAAGTTATTCATCACAAATTGTGTTAGCAGTTTCCACAACTAATTTTTGTTTCCCTTCTGGAACAGTTGTGTTGTCTTCAACTTCATTAAAAAAACAACTTCCTTTTCCTTAAACATTTCTCATCCCAATTTTCATTCGGGTTGATTACGTATTCCAATTCAGACATTCCTTCCATTTCATTATAAACGTCTCTCAAAGCCAGAATGGCATTGGCTCTTGCAGACCATCTTGTTTTCAATGCAAGTACTACCCATCAAGATTAATGAATATGAGTAACTTGAGTCAATTACTTTCGAGGAGCCTACTTTGAGTAGGACTAGTATTGGATATAACTCTTCATTCACAGTCAGCCACGTGATACATGGAATCTCTGCTATTCTTTATCAAAATGCCAAGGGGGAAAGCAAATGGCTCTAGCACCAACTGATAGTAATCACTGTGATGCTAAGGGAATCCAGTCAGTGGAGAGAAGGCCCTTATGAGGAGCAGTATCAGACCACATGGGATGTGCTGCCACCCTTACAGAACTATCTCTATGTTACTGAGCCTTCCAAAAAACAAGTTTAGCCTGGACCAAGATCTGCAAACTATATCAATAATGTGTTTCAGTCCTAACCTGAAGGAATGCATCTCAGCAAAAGACAGTAATTCAATCTCCATACATATTCAGTCTTTGGCCTCTTTGTTGAGACTACTTACAAGGATTGCAATTAGTGCCATAAAAAGCATATATTTCATTGTGATAGCTATGCTCAGAATTACAGATGTACAATACAAAATCATAATTAAATGGAAACGAGACAAAACAGACTCTGAAATAAGATCTGGCTACAAGGAAGTGTTGTTCTATTTACATGTCATTTTCTGTTAATGTTTCAATAAATTCTGTCGTCGCAATTGGGTTGAAGTTATAAAACATCCTGTCTGCATTCATATGGGTGAATCTCGCCTTCCCACATTAAATACATTGAATTTTTAGCCAAGTCCAAAAAGTAAGAAAAAGTAACATGCATTTCTGTTACCATTATGAGATGGTTTTTATAGTTTTAATGACAGGTTTTATTCTGTGTTTTTAGATTTTTATCTAAATTTGACCTGCCCTGAGATTGCTTGTGATGAAGGGTAGAATATCAATTTTATAAATGATTTTTAAAAAATTCTTTCATTTTTAAAAATACTGTCATACCTTGGTTCTTGAACACCTTGGTACTTAGACATTTTGGCTCCCGAACACTACAAACCCAGAAGTGAATGTTCCGGTTTGCAAACATTTTTTGGAAGCCAAACATCCGATGCGGCTTCTGCGGCTTCCAATTCAGTACAGGAAGCTTCTGCAGCCAATCGGAAGCCGCACCTTGGTTTTCGAACGGTTCTGGGAGTCAAATGGACTCCCGGAATGGATTAAGTTTGACTACCAAGGTACGACTATATAGAGATAAAACTCTACATTGTGTTTAGGAAATGTTTGTTCTTTGCATAATCCTCACTTCCTTGCAATTTACATATGACATGTTTTCAAACTCAGAGTTGCAAAGGAAAAAATGAGACCACCAATATATTAATAAGATTACAATCTATGTTTCAAACCAAACCAAACCAAATGTATATGTGCTACTGATAATAGATTTAATTCAGCTAGCAGCCTGGTACAGTGGTGCCTCGCAAGACGAAATTAATCCGTTCCGCGAGTCTCTTCGTCTTGCGGTTTTTTCGTCTTGCGAAGCATGGCTATTAGCGGCTTAGCGGCTTAGCAGCTTAGTGGCTATTAGCGGCTTAGCGGCTATTAACGGCTTAGCGGCTTTAAGAAAAAGGAAACAAACTCACAAGAACTCGCAAGACGTTTCGTCTTGCGAAGCAAGCCCATAGGGAAATTCGTCTTGTGGAATGACTCAAAAAACGGAAAACCCTTTTGTCTAGCGAGTTTTTCATCTTGCGAGGCATTCGTCTTGCGGGGCACCACTGTACCTGACATAGGAACTCTAAGAAACCAAAAGAATCACTGTAGTTTTGAAAGCTGTGGTTAAAATCATTGCCGTTCTGAAAGGATCAGTCTGCCATCTTGATTCAAAATGGTGTCCAATTGTATCCAAACACAGACAAAAAATGGCTTCTTCCACTGAGACTGCTATCTATAAAATTGGGAAAGAATTGATTTTGCTGATTTCTCTGCAACTTCCTATGCTCCTCCGCAAATCTGCTGTCTGGTGGACATCAGAAGGACATCGTCCTCTTTCTATGCTCCTGCCGATGGAAACATGCAGATGGGGACAGATATACCCCTGCTTTAAGTTGTTTACATACTGTCTACTCTTGTATATTATTTGCTACAAAGCTCGATGACTAAGTTCTTTAGCGACGAAATGTTGGATTACTGAAACAACGTCCAAGCACTGAACCACTCGTATATCACAAGTGGACTCTTTATTACTGCGTTTGCAATTGTTCGAGATATAATTGGTTTTGGAAAGAGAAGAAATGAGCACTGAACCACTGATATATTACAAGTGATCTCTTTATTTACTGTGTTTACTATTCTTTTAAGATAAAACCTATTTGGGAAAGAAATTACTTTTGCCATTTTTATGGACGTTTATTTTATTTTTTTACAGATAGTTGCCTTGGTGACAATATCTTGTGTCATTTGCAGTAGCCATAGTTTCACCCCCCTGTTCATTGTTTTATTGTTATACCAGGTGGGAAACTAGGCTGTTTCTGTATTAACAATGCAGCATATTAATTTTAGGAGGCAAAAATGGGACATATTTATTAGACTCCTATCATGCGACATCCTGAAATTTCTTACTTCTCAAGTCTTCAAATATTCCGCATCACATAAGATACAGGCTGAATGAGGCTGCCTTCAAAGAGTGTCAGTATCAATTCTGCACTTTGGCCAAGATGCCTGCTAACGGTGCTGTGCCCTTTTGCCTTCTAGGCGACCTTTGTCCTTTCAGTTTTGATGAAACTGGCATCCAAATGTGCATCCTGTGGTGAAACAGGCTGTATGCTTTCTTTAGGCCACCAGTTCATTCATAAGATTTATTTTTTTAAAAACCCTTATTATGATGACCCAGTCCCAGACAGAATCAATGATGATTCCATGGAAACTGAACATGGCATTTCTAGTTGAATGTATGAAATGAAATGATGATACCTCCCAACCTCATCCACAAAATACTGAAGTTTTGAGACATTATAATAAACTGGTCTATTATTATTATTATTACAGTGGTACCTCGGGTTACATACGCTTCAGGTTACATATGCTTCAGGTTACACACTCCTCTAACCCAGAAATAGTACCTTGGGTTAAGAACTTTGCTTCAGGATGAGAACAGAAATCGTGCTCTGGCAGTGCGGTGGCAGCAGGAGGCCCCATTAGCTAAAGTGGTGCTTCAGGTTAAGAACAGTTTCAGGTTAAGAACAGACCTCCAGAACGAATTAAGTACTTAACCCATAGGAGGTCTAAATGAGGCGGTGGGGAGAAGGTAGGCTGAGATATAGGTAGAGCTCTAGATGATTTGCAGCCAGTCAGTGAGGGTTTCTGATTCTCAGTTGTTTAACGATATATATTTAGTTAATGGCAATGGCAACAATTGAAAAGCTTTTCCCGTCTCAGTTAGGTTGCTCAGAAAGAATGCTCAGCGGGGTTAGCAAGAAGAGGATCCTTGTGTGAAAGAACTTGCAAGCTTCACTTTGGTACTGAATACAATTTCGTGGGCTGTGAATATGCTCAGAGGCACCCTGTTCTTTACTTGTTAACATATGTCCCCCCTTATTTTGCAGTTGGCTCTGGCTGCTACACCTCACTCAACATTCTAGCCAGAAAAGAAAGTAAATTCTGCAAAGGTAAAATCTGCCCAAATCTCTAAATTTAGGGAAGCTTTTAATATTTAATGCTGTGTTGTTTTTAACACTTGATTGGAAGCCACCCCGAGTGGCTGGGGAAACTCAGCCAGATGGGTGGGGTATAAATAATAAATTATTATTATTATTATTATTATTATTATTATTATTATTATTAATGGCTTAACTTCAAGTTGATGGAGCTAAACATGGATGTAGCTCTTGCTTCCCTCTCTCTCTCACTCTCTCTCTGTCTCTCTCTCTCTTTGCTTTTGCAAATCACACACTACCCTCCCTTCACTGAGCTTCATATAACGTACATCCCATATTGTCTACACAGTTCTGGGAGCAGGGATAGAGAGCCCCAGTGTATTACTGCTTGCCTTTCCATATTTGAACATAGGAAAGAGCTTCATTCTACATGCCAAGCATTCAGCCCAGAACAGTCCTGGCAGCAGCTCACAAACATTCCAGGCACAGACTCCAGGGTAGGGAGCTGGATTTGGATGGCAGGCCACATCCAGAAATTCCCCCATCCCATGGGAAACTTTGACACGTTCAGCCACACCCACAAAAGAAGAAAGGAAGAACCAGCAGTGCTTCTGAGTGTGCCCTCAATTCTTCCTTTCCAGGCAAGCGAAAGGCATGATCACAAGTCAAGTGCACATGACAGCCAAGGAGGATGCAGAGCAGAACCAGTGAGTGGCATGGTCTGGGCACGGATATGGACAGGGAAGGTTGTAGGGGCAGGATAAAGGTGCCTGGCGGTCTACATTTGGCCTCCAGGCTGAGCTTCCCCATCTCTGTATTGATGTATTCGAAACCAGCAATATGAATAGCACCAACATCAAATGTTAAAGAAGGATTCTGCAGTCTAACAGGCGAAACCTGTTTCAGTGTATCTGAAGATGTGTGCATTGCACACGAAAGTTCATACCAATAACAAACTTAGTTGGTCTCTAAGGTGCTACTGGAAGGATATTTTTTATTTTATTTTTTTGTTTATTCTGTTTCGACTACGGCAGACCAACATCTACCTATCAGTCCTCAAGCCACCTCTTTCCAGATCTGGAATTCTAAATCCTTATTTATATAGTCTCTCTCTCTCTCTCTCTCTCTCTCTGTGTGTGTGTGTGTGTGTGTGTGTATGCAGAATCAAGTGGTAAATATTTTCCTGCTGTATGCTACACCAAAATGCAGGTGGAGTTTGCATGTTTGGAAAAGTTCCTGCAAAAAGGAAATTCTCCTTGCACTCAAGGAGAAGACTATGTCAATTCTTTCTTCTTGGCATGTTAGTGTTCTACGTGCAGAAAGCTGTCGAACATCGAATCCCCACCTGCTTCCTAAAGACCAGGAAGTGATATACTAATTTATTCTGCTGATGGTACAAACCAACCTGATGTGGTATGTGGACGAGGTTCACTGGAAGTGCTCTGAAAATATGTTTGGCCTTTAAAGGAAAGAGAATGTGCATTGTGATTCTTCATTGACTCAGTTCTTTGAACTGAGATTTCCCAGTTGTGATGCTGATTCCTAGACTCATAATGAATGTGTGACAGATCATGGCGGCCTTGAAAAAAATTTGGAGTCAGAAAAAGAAATGCAATTTTAAAATACACCCTTTAAAATATTTAAATAAGCAATACAATTAGCCAAGCACTTAGGGTTTATTAGCTACAGCAAGTAAAATTAATAAGTAAATTCAGCTAAAAATGATTATGTGTCACAGTATATGGTTTTTACATTGACATTTCACATAATCTGACTTTGCTGGAGGAGAAATCACTCATCTGTTAAAATTACTTTTAAAAACCTGTCAAAATTGGAAAACCTGCTGTCAAAAATATGATGAGAAAAGTTAAAAATGGTAAAGTATGTTGTCTTAAAGGGGAAAAAACACATTACCTTTAGAATGGAAAACCTTGATATGGCCTCATTATACTCTAAAAAGTATATTTTTCTACACCTAGAAAATGGTGGGTGCATGCACCATTTAAAAAAAGGAACATAACAATGTAATACTCTCAGATCTAAGAGAGGTCAAACTACATCTCTAAGCTCTTGTTGAATGTCAGTATTTCATGGATGGAGACTTAATTCACTCGCAATCTTTGGGCAGTTGCTTTAAAGACCTTGCAATGGGCTTTCTCGATATCTTCCGAATAAATGATTGTTACTGTTATTTATTCATCGCCTTCCAGATATATCCCCATGTGATGTACAAAATGTAACAAAAACTGCTCATAAAACAGTTATAAACAACACAAAAAACCAGAAAATGAATTTGTAAACAATACACACCCATGACAGAAACCTATTAATCCAACTGAAGAAGCTTGACTGAACAAAAATATCTTCATTCGTTTCTAGAAATGAGAAATAGTTGTAGCCTGTTGTATCTCAACAGAAATACCATTCCACAGAACAGGAGCAGCCACACTGAAAGAAAGCGCTGCTCTGAGTTACCATAGAGTGAGTTTCTGATATCTTTGGAACTTGAAGGAGAAGCTTTGCTGCAAACTGTGGTGATCTACAAAGTATATAAGGCAAGGGTGGGGAATCTTTTTGATCCAGTGGACTAAATCTTTATTCCCCGCTCTCCCCCCCCCCCCCACATACACATACACCCTGTGGGCCAGCTTTGACAGTGGATTACTGCAATACACTAACACAAGGGTAGCCCCACATAGAGTGCATAGCAGTAATCCATCTTGGAGGTTACCAGTGCATGGACAACTGAGGTCAAGCTAACCCAGTCTAGGAACACCATAACTATCTTCACAATAGTGGTAGAACTGGATAGGAACATAGGAACCATGCACCTGCATAACTAGGAAGAGTTATCTTTCTACAATTTTTATTTATTTCTAAGTCTTCTTTCAGCCTACCATTCCGTCATGTAGTTCAGGAGGGTCTTTGTATCCCCTCCCATTTCATCTTGACAATAACCCCCTGGTGATTGTTAGGCTGTGCATCGTGGCTGAGCTCCAGATCAGCTCGAATCACTACAAATAGTTTCGACTCTGTGGTGATTTGTAACTACCTCAACCTGATCCAGATTCAGTACAAAATGAAGAAAAATGGGTACAATACAGCCTGATTCAGTTCAGGATTCAGACAAATCGGTTGTGAAGGCCCACTAACTCCATCTGTTTCCACAAGGCAATAGCAAACACTCTGGGAAATTGGAAAGAAACTCATCTGATTTCATGAAGCTCCACTAAGTATCATAACTAAATCACTTAGCCTGGTTACTTTTTACAAACACCCCTTAATGATTTGCAGCAATCTGAAATGAAATGAAACAAACGAAGAGCACAGAAGAGCTGAGAATAGTTTTCATTTCCCAAGTCATCCCATTAGCCTCATTAAAGGCGATTTTATGTTTCTCTAGATGGTTCTCTTGATTTTGATAGCAACATATCCAGGATGTAAAGATTTGCTTGCGTGCCTGCCAGGAGTGTAGGAAGTGTGAGGCAGAACCCCACCTCATAAGACCCCATTCACTAAATGATGCTTCCCATATGTGCAAACTATTAATAGTCCATAATCTTGGAGAGAGAAAACTGATCTGAAGTAAAGACTGGAACAGAATAGTATTCAGGGACCTCATTCAAGGGATCATCATACAACTCCCATTGTCAGTTATGGAAGACAAAGATCCACAAATAGACATGATCTCACAGTTCACAATAAAAAAAAAGCTGAGCTGAAATCTTCTGTCCCTCCGCAGATTTAGTTTTTACTAGTGCTTCCAGGGCTCACAGATCATTGCTTCCTTGCTTGCAGATGAGATTCAGCCTGTGTGTTCTGCAAAAGAGACAATTGACAACATTATTTACTGACAACAGGAAAGTGTTGCCTTTGAAAGACTCCTTTCTTAAACACGCCTCTTTAACGGCTTTCAAAACAATACAATTGATTCAGAAATAAATACGTCTGGATCTTTATGTTGACCAGTTCTCTGAAGCCAGAAATGGATGACACAAAGCCAATCTCCTATGCTACAGAAAAGTGAGGTCTATGCCCGTGAGATCCTGAACACTAAGCAGCCACTGTGTTTGATCATCCTGTGATGAACATGTGTCCACAGGATGAACCAGTCATCTGACTGGCAGCTATGTGTGCTGCATTCGGCTCAGATTGGCTTATTCTAAATCTGATTGCAGGCTCCAGCTGCTCAAGAAATTGTGGTTGCCAAAGTCTATTCATACAGAGTTCAGCACATCTGGTTGGCAGTGAAGCATCTTTCTCAGCCTGTGGCATGGTAATATGGCAGAAAATCAACATGCGTTCATCCAAAAAAACCTAGCTCAGAGGACAAAGACTAGTATCTTAAATTGTGTGATTAGAGCTTTCCTACACCCTCCTCTGCGCTCCCTGAAAATGTAATGTTGCAGTTTGGTGAACCCTTCATAACAGCGTAGGTTCGGATGTGAGGATCTGAAGCTAGAGGAAAGTGTGGGACAGTTGCACATGCAGAATTGCGGTCTGTGCAGGATCATGCCTCAGTCCAAACCAATGTCAAAAATTTTGCTATGGAGCCCTTCAGTCTTCACCTGCTTTCTGGGTGGTAGGCTTCTCAGATGCCTCCTAAATCCTGTATTTCAGTTTCCAGGTGATGGAAATGGCATGCCTAGGATGAGATTAGGTGTTACTTTTGGAATGATGGTGATCTGGACTCAAACAATGTTCTCACATGACCAAGTTGTTCACCATGGACCAGGTATGTGACAGAAATTTGTTTTCACCATATTTAGGAGTTAGTTGACCTGATCTGCTCCTCCTGCACCACTGTGCAGATGAGAACATAGTTTCCCAGCTTAGTCTGCAGTTCTCTGAATTTTCGTATTGCAGTCCTTGGGTTTTACAAGGTGGTCCAAGGGCTGCCTTTGAAGTCTGAAGGCTTTCTTTCCACTGGTAAAAGCTGCTGCAAACTGCTAGAAAGCCCAGCTGCTGCAGCAGCCAGCACACTGGCATTAAAAATGTGGCTGCAAGGGATTGGGGTAGGATTACATCAGGCATGTCCAAATTCCGTTTTGGGGGCCTAATCCGGCCCACCAGTCAGTTGTCGGTTTAATCTGGCCTCTGTGGCAGTTTATTTTCTGGGGTAGAATCCTATAAAAAACCTCAACAACTTCAATCCTAAAAACAGCTCAACAACTTTGGGGTAAAATCATTTTTAAAAGCTCAACAACTTCAATCCTAAAAAAAAAGGTTGGCCCTTTGGTCGGGCCTCACGGCCCTTCACTTCTTCAACTCTGGCCCTCTTTGAAAAAAGTTTGGACACCACTGGATTACATAGTGTCTCCCAGAGACTTGGATATAAAAAGATGACTGAAAGATAGCTGCTATCTGTGTAAAGGAAGAGCAAATTTCAAAGGAATCCCTAGCACCCCCTTATAAAATTGTGAATAATGGTGGGTGGGTGTCTGTGTAAAAAAAGAGGAAGGTCTAAAAACGTAAGTGGCAAAGACAGGCAAAAAATGGAACAGCGTAGACTGAGGGAAAAATATAGTTGAAAGTGACACAGGTTGGAACCTGATTCATCCATCCATGCACCTCTACCATGGACAATCTATAGTCTGGGCTTGAACGGGTGTCAACTAGTGAATGAGATTTTCTCATGTCAATGCTCAGGATTAAAATTCATAGGGACCATTTGCAGTCCACTCGCTCAGACTGTTAGGGATTCTATTCACTGGAATAAGTGGTTTGTGAACTGCAGTCTTCCAAAGCTGCTTCAGATCTTTGTCTGTATGCAGCTCCCAAGTGAATGAATTTTTGAAACAGTGATCAATATTAGAGCTTTCTAATTACACTCTCCATTAACCTTCTATCAGTCATGCACTGGATCCATACACCACAATCCTAAAGAAGTATATGGACATTTCTTAAGGTCTTGATGGTTCAGATTCACTCTTCATGTCCAATGTGGTTATTTAATTATGCAAACAATAGAAAATGCATCCCCATTTTATCAGAACATCTGATTAGATGGCTGTTTTAAATGTCCTCCATGACTTTAAGGTAAATTAGTTGCACTGTGTTCCAAATTAACTAGCTTAAATGAAGACTCACAGGATAATTTAGAGAATTCTGTACGCTTGTGCTTCCAGACTCTGCAGTTACATTTTTCTTGCGATGAATGTCACCTCTGTAACATTATGAAGAGTGGTGTAGTGAAGAAGACATTGGGGGGAGGGGGTGCAGCTTTTTTTGAGCAGGAACAATGATGTCATCTGCCGGAGTTTCAGGGTAATGAATAAATCCTTCTTGCTGTGTCAAGTGAATGATCTGATCATGACACTTTCAAGTTTTACTATTATTTGTGACAGATTAGAACAGAGGAAGTCAGAGAATGAAGAAAATAATCAAGCAGAGGCTGGATACATCTTTCCATTTCTTTGATGGTGTTCCTTCTTCACACTAGCAGTCTAAATAGTAGCAATTCTTTTCAGACTGTTTACATTTCCAGTTAAAAGCCAAATGTACTGCAGCTGGCTGAAGATCTTTTGTTCAAGCTTTTTAAATCTGAGCCTATGTAGTCAGAAGTAAGCACCAGTGAAACCAGTGGAGCTTCCTCAGAGGCAATTTATACACAGGAGTGTAGCATTATGCCAACTAGGTATTATGCTCTTTGACGAGGTAGCACTCGTGTGTGTGTGTGTGTGTGTGTGTGTGTGTGTGTGTGTGTGTTTTACACCCACCCCTCATATAAAATAAATCAATATAGCTTCCTTGATTTCTGGACTCTCCTTGGGGGTCAGTTGTGGCCCTGGGGACTACTCCATGAGTGCCTGAACTCCAGATTTTACCACTGCACCACTGATTATGAACGTGAATACTTCTTATTCATATGACAACATAAATGAAGAACCAGCCTCTTATATTTAACTGTATTTCAAATAACAGCCCGATTCAGGCCAATCCTTTGAGTCGCCAGAATATTTGCTTTCAGTCCTGCTTCATTCATCTCACAATTCATTACAGTCTCAGTGTTTTCCATTGATTTAAATTGATGAGCTTTGGCATGAAATAGAGACTGTTCCTTGTAACGCCAAAGTAAAACAGTTTAAAATCAAGTCATGTTAAATTACCCCTAAGAGTACAGATGATTTCGTTATTTGTTAACTTAATTGTTCTCCAGCCCAAGTGAAATGTGCTGTATGCAAATTAAATAATACCAAGTGTCAGCACTTTAGAGAAATGCTTGTTTAGTTTCCATTGAGGATGTGTGTGTGTGTGTGTGTGTGTGTGTGTGTGTGTGTGTGTGTGTGTGTTTGCCTCCATTTTCTTCATTTGTTTTGCACGGATATTTGTCTCCACGCTTCCCAGCACAAATATAGTTACAAGGAGCACACAACCCCCTCCGATTCCTGTTGGCAAAGCTGGACTAGCTATCAGCAAGCCAATAATGAATGGTGGTAAAATATTTATATTATACTTTACTGAGAAAGTGGACTGAGTTTTCTATTTCATTCCTATGTGAAAGAGGCTGTACACAGCGACATACTTCTGTCTGGAAAATGAGTGGATAGAATTCTAAACGCTATAGTAACTTATCTCCTAGCTATCAGCCACTGGAAAATAATTAATAAAAATAGAAAGCCTTTTACTAGTTCCAGTGGAAGAAATTTTAACTGAGGGTACACAGTGCAGTAATTAGTAGAATCTCACATTCAATGTCATTGGACACTCGTCTGGTAGATCAAACACTGGCGTATGTGGCCTACTTATTTGGTCCTGGGCTCATAATTTTCAATAACAGTGCTGTTCTTGCTGAGGGGGTGGTGGTCTTAAGCCACCAGAGTACTCTGAAGTATGGTGATGTTCAAGTACAACACTGTGTTTATGTAGTCCCCAAAGTGTATCAAAGCTCAGATCCACAGAAATAAAAGAAAAGTCAAACAAAACAAGCATTAGACTGCGTAAAATAAGGTATGGACAAGGCAAACAGGTGAGGCATTGTTTAGGTGGCTAAGGTAGATCAGTATCTGTACTTGCAAGCCAGGAATTTTGCCCGCTTTCCTCTGGCACTATGCAGATCATCTTACGGCCTGCAGACAGACTGTCGCCTAAATCCAACTGACAGACAACCTATTTCACCCCTGCAAAAGGGGGAAAATCATACCCATCTTCACTCCTGTTGTGCACAAGAAAATAAAGCATATGTGCCGATTTTAAATCGGTCCAAGGCAAATCTGTAAAATGACATCCTTGGAGAACCACTTGGGTTTTATGAAGATAAATGCATGTTCAAATTAAACCAGGCTTTCTTTTCTCTGTACTGCTGTGATGTATCTGTTTTGGAATAGACTGCTTTAGTGACAGACACACATTGTCAGGGCTAGAAATTATTTCTAAGCCACGTGCTCTCCCCTCTACACACAATTCACTTGAATGTTGACAAATGAACTTATTGTGATAAGATTGTGCTGAAGTAGTATGAGCTCATTCGTCAGACAAAATATATCACTGAAATTCATTACAAACACACACACACACACACACACACACACACACACACACACACACACACTTTTTAAAGGTTCTTGGTCCACTTGGCTCTTCTTTCACTTTCAGATCATGGTAGAATTTCAACTAGTAAATCTAACTTTTTTTCTCTATTTACAATAAAAATGTGAGAATGTCAGCATGCAGCCCCTATTGGCAGATGTGTGGTGCCCCATCCCAACCATAAATTTACATGAAGTCAGCTTGCACAACAGCAGTGGACATGGCATGGGAGCAAGAAGAGAGGAACAGTGAAAGGGGGGAAGTGGTGGTTTAAAACAATGACCATAGTACTTGAGTTAAGTACTATGGGATATTTTTATATCTCTCACATGAGGAATGGAAGAGGAAGAAGTTTGAGTACAACCCAGTTGTATATGCATTCCAAGTGTGGTTGCATCACAGATTTGCATAAAGCCATTATGGCATTGGTACGGTTACCAGACGTCCCAGTTTCCCGGGGACAGTCCCCAGATTTGCGAATAAGTCACCGGTCAAATTCCATCCCCGGAATGTCCCCGGAGTTCATCTAATGTCCCCGGGAAACACAGCAGCGGTAGTCTCAGCAGCCTGGAGCAGTTGGCTCTGGCTGGCTTCAGGAGCTGCTCGGAAGTCCCCATATGGTGGTGGTGCAGGGGCTCTAAGATGCAGCTTCCGGGCTGCCTCCACCTTCCCTGACCCCAGCAACTAAGCTATGAAGGGAGGCTTCATGCTGCCTATCAGAGCAGCCTCCCAACTCCTACTTGCATAAAAGCAGGTTCGGGGCGGGGATCTCTCAGCTGTGAAAGGAGGCTTCACACTGCCTATCAGAGCTTGCGTGCAAGCAGCAGGGGGCAGGGATCTCTCAGTTAGGCAATGGGAAGCCTCCCTTCCCAGCTGAGGGATCCCCGCCCCCTCCTGCTTGCACACAAGTAGGAATGGGATTGGGGCTGCTCCAAAGGGAAGGGAGGCATCGCACTGCCCGAGCCTCGCCGCCGCCGCTCTTGGCCTGCCCTCTCTGCCTTCCATGCCTGACCCACTGTGCATTGCTTCCCCACCACCACTACCACCAAAGAACCAACAACTCAGGGACTGCCCAGGCTCATGGAGAAAGGAGATAGAAGCCTAGGAGGAAGGGGAAAAGTGGAGGTTGAGGTCAAGGTGGGGGGCACTCCTCTGCTACCACCATCGCTGCAGCATCAATGTCCCAAATGTGTAGTATTTAATTAATTAATTAATTAATTAATTAATTAATTAAAGTGCCCCTGGATTCATTGAAAAAGTCTGGTAACCTTACATTTGTAGTTTTGTTTTTGACTCTTTACCTATTAATTTCTAACTTGGAGGTTGCATTTCTTTTTCTCTCACTGGGTAAGTGATTTCATTGAACCATGTACCATGGCCTAAGAATTCTTATCTAGTCAGCCAACACCATTTCAGGCTCCATCAGGATTTATGTGCCTGTATGTGTGCAGTTAGGGATGCAGGTGGCGCTGTGGGTTAAACCACAGAGCCTAGGACTTGCCAATCAGAAGGTCGGTGATTCAAATCCCCGTGACGGGGTGAGCTCCCGTTGCTCGGTCCCTGCTCCTGCCAACCTAGCAGTCTGAAAGCACGTCAAAGTGCAAGTAGATAAATAGATACTGCTCCGGCGGGAAGGTAAACGCCGTTTCCGTGCGCTGCTCTGGTTCGCCAGAAGTGGCTTAGTCATGCTGGCCACATGACCCAGAAGCTGTTTGCCGGCTCCCTCGGCCAATAAAGCGAGATGAGCGCTGCAACCCCAGAGTCGGTCATGACTGGACCTAATGGTCAGGGACCCCTTTACCTTTTATGTGTGCAGTTAGGATGTTTTCCCCCAATGTCATTACTTTACACTTATTTATAGTGAACCATATTTACCATTTTCATGCCCGTTCACTCAGTTTGGAGAGATTCTTTCTGAGCCCCTCACAACAACAACAACCCCCCTATCTTTTACCACCCTGGATAATTTAATGTCATCAGCAAACTTGGGCACCTTACTTGGTCACTCTTAACTCCAGGGGTGGTATTCAGTGCTGTAGCTCCATTGGATTCAACAAAACATCTGTGAAACTTTATCTCCTGTCTCCTTTACACAATGATAGCTTAAAATATTTGCTAGCACAGTGTCACAAAACATATTATTATGATGGCAATGGAAAAATAGGAGCTAGATCAATGGTTTAGGGTTGTGATCGAAAGTATTCTAATTTAGTTCCGTTATGAACAAATACAATATGTCAAATAAATGCTTGTCAAAAGGCAAAGCTCACTGCAGTAAACCAGTAAAATGTCTCCCACAGTTCTCAGTAATTCACAACAGGTGCATTGGATACCCATTTTATTTGAGTTGGAGGAAAGAGTCCTGCATACAGATACAGACATTCTAAGCAGCTCTAGTCCTAGTACAGTGGTACCTCGGGTTAAGAACTTAATTCGTGCTGGAGGTCTGTTCTTAACCTGAAACTGATCTTAACCTGAAGCACCACTTTAGCTAATGGGGCCTCCTGCTGCCACTGTGCCACCGCTACACAATTTCTGTTCTCATCCTGAAGCAAAGTTCTTAACCTGAGGTAATATTTCTGGGTTAGCGGAGTCTGTAACCTGAAGCATATGTAACCTGAAGCGTATGTAACCCGAGGTACCACTGTACTGTATATTTCAACCACAATTTCACATTTAGTGTGCTTTGTGTGAGGTTTTTGGGTTTTTTTTCTAAATGGGTATTTGAACCAGGGTCTCCTCAGTCTTAGGCCACATTTCCCCAAGGAATCCTAGGAACTGGAGTTTGTTAAGACTGCTGGGAATTGTGGCTCTGTTAGGTGTGAACTACTGTTCCCAGGATTCTTTGGGAGAAGCCAAATGCTTTAAACATGCTTTAGATGTATGGTGTGAGTGTAACCCTAGTCCAATACTCAAACCATTGCACCACACTGTCGGTGCTATACTCAAACCATTGCACCACACTGTTGGTGCTATACTGGTGATTTCTGTTTTAATAAATGTAAATCCACAGACAAAAAATAAATCTTTTGGCATTTTTAATACAGTCATTTACTCATCTCTTTGTGTGTATTCCCACCCCCTCCCCCGGAAATATTTCATTGGAAAGAGATGGTTATAAGTTGATGCAAAGAATTTGAAGATCAACCATGGAGCTCTATTTTAAAGGTGGAAAAACATGCTGCTTTAATCTCTAGAGTGTAAAGGTCACCTTTGTAGGCAAATGCATATCACATCTCTGAATAATAAGAACAAGTGCTCAGTTCCTCTGAGGAACAACGCAAGTTACAGATGTTGTAATCATTATTTTCTGCTTTACCTCTCGTTATGGCAGAGGAAATGTAATTTACTTGTCAGATTGAAATGTTTGATATAAATCTTTATCTTTCCTTTCAAACAAGTTTTTCTGAAACATTATATTATAAACAACTGGCATGTTTAATTAAACAACTATTTTATTCCCAGCAGAACAAAAGGCTATGATTATATTAATTTAGTACTAGGACCTGTGACCAAATCTGAAAGAAAACACGCTCAGCTCCACAAGGTATGATTAGCTTAATTCTGAAACAAGACATGTGACAGGAATTTTAACCAAATATTGCGAACCTGTTCCTTATTTTTATTATTATTTTAAAAATACAATTCAGGGTGCAGGGCAGTATTAAGATAGCTCAAACATAACTTTCTCTTTTAATTATCACTTCTAATATTTAATTGGTTGTCAATTAGAACAAAGGCTTATTGTGACAGGGAGAATGTATCTTAAGTAAATTGGTGCAACTTTAATAAATTATTGTAACCCATATGCACAATCCAGTCAGAATTTAGCACTTGGAATCACATTGAATTTTGTGAGAAAGTTCTGCCTTTTCTTAAATTGTTGCCTTTGGAACCAATGGGGGCTTCAGAGGGCTTAACTTTGGCTAGACTAAGTGCACCACTACCTTATTTTGCAGAAAGCATGGGATGACATACACGAGCCTCCCTCCAGTCACCCTGCCTACTCTACCCTGGATCTTATTGTATTGAGCAGGAAGGTTTGAAGATGGAGTTTAAGTGCCTTCAACTTCCCAGCAATTAAGAACCCTGAATGATTGGGGTTTTCGAGCTATGGAGAGGCCCGTACATGCACTTAATCAAATGTATTTACAATCCCCCTTCAGACCTTTCTGCTCAGTGTGGGGGGGAAAGTTGATGGGCATTGCCATTCCAATGGTGTGGGTGTGTGTGCCATGTCATGTGATCGATTATGTGGGATGGGGCTTGTTCCACCCCCCAAATATTTTATTCAAGTTGGCACGCCTGGAGGCAGATATGTTGAAGACTGGGCTTGGGGATGTGGCCCAACAGCCCTCTCCATGTGCTCACGGTAGATGCTTGATAAGACTAATGGTGGCTGACATGTTGCATAAACAGCCATAAAATCAGCGTAAAACCATTTCAATCAATAGTAAAAACAGGTCCAACAGACATTATTTTAAAAGTAGAGATTTTCAAACATCTAGTGGTGGTTGTTGTTGTTGTAACTTTCACAGACCAATCTCAGTGCACACAATCATCGCGATAGCCCACCATCTAAAAGTGATGAGAGGTTGGCCAATGAATCTCTTTGTGCAGGAAGTTCCGCAAGGAGACGGTGGCTTCTTTAACTGGTATCACAGTCCTAGATACAGCCAGGGAACCCTTCAGAACATCACAGGCTACTCAACATGCTGCCGTATGCAAGAGCGCATAGACCACAATTTTAGAAAGATGTCCATGAATCTGTCCACTGCTCTTTCACTGCTGTGTACACATCCAGGCATCCAATTGATGACTGACATTTCTGCTCTGTATGAACTGATTGCCTTTTGGAAAGGATGGGTGACTAATTCTACTCTTTGGAACATGGTGCCCCGAGAGATACAGGTGTCACCCATCCCACCTACATGCGACCCCACACAGTGCTGGGAAACACATAAATAATTCAATTCAAATCCCAAAATGCTGGGAAAGAGCTAGAGAGAGTCCTTGCGGCTTGCGAGGAGACGCTCCCTGGAGGCTGAAGTGGAGATCAGTTAAGGTGGAAGAAGCCCCGAAGAGACCAGAGGCACAGCAAGGCTTTGTTTATGCTGCTTAGCTTCCCCGCCTAACAGCAGCCACTTTCCAGTTCATCCTCCAGCCTCCAACCAGCCTGAGAGCTTCAGTTCTAGTTGTGGATATTTTTGTATACAGTATTTTTTTTGTAGGTATTAGAGAGGGATCGGCAGAGAGGGTGTTTAAAGGTTGTTTAGAGGGTATTCCCCACTTCACACAATATCACTTATGTGTGCAGGGGCCAGGAACGTAATCCCCATGTAAATTAGGGGATGCTTCAAAATACACAACAACAAAATAAATAGGAGTACCTTGATGGTTTATGTCACAATGTTGCTTGCATGAGGGTTTGGTTTCAGGTTTCTGTATTAGTTGAACTTGTAAATGGTTTTATTGAAGTACTGATTTATATTACATGCTTCTTCTAGAGTCCCAGTGAGACTAGTTTACATAGGATATGGTGTGTGATTTTTTTGTTTGTTTGTTTTGTTTTTTAAAGCTAACAAAATTGAAAACCAGTATCAGCAGTAGCCAGTGGAACAGGGATGCACCACAGACTTGGCCTCCCAGTGTGAGTACTGTTGCACCTCCCACTCAACATTGCACATGATTAGCTTCTGTGGACCACCTTTATCAGTGGTCACCTTCCAAAGGCATAACTCCTTTGCCAGAGAGAGTGTTTGGGAGGGAAAGGGAGGGAGACTGGCTTGATCATGCCTCTAGAATGCTAAATCTGAGTCCCTTTATATCAGAGATGGTGAATTTGTGGCCCTGCAGGTGTTGCTGGTCTCCAAAACCCATCAGCCACAGCCAGCATAGTCAATAGTCAGAGGTGATGAGAGTTGTCACTAGTCCCACCTCCTGCATGACCAGCTTTAATCATGACTCATCTCTTTCTAAATTCTTCTTCCACCCCATTCCTCTTTTAGAGAAGCACATTTGAGTAAATACATTTCATGTGCTCACTGTTAACTTTGATATTTGTTTCCTTCAGATGTATGATAGCTATCTTAGATGGTCAGGCAGATGGATAAATCCTATCTATGTGCACTGTATTGAACACACTGCTATGATTATCATGAGTTATATTTTTAAAAGGGCAATGGGTTTTCTTTATTTTAACATGAACTCCATGCAGAGAACCTGCCTCCCAGCAGCCCCATGTACAATCTGTTGGATTTATGGAGTTGCACTCATCATTGTAGAAGTGTGGAAGACGCTCGTGTTTCACAAAGAGAACTTAATCATAAATTACCTGGTAAGAAAGCTACCAATCTGTCTTATCTGTTTTATGTTGCTCTTGTTTTTACACTATGCAAAGCAAACATTAAGAATTTAGGTCTTCATGTCCCATTCCAATAATTAATGAGAAACAAGAAGCTGTTAAAATAAACATTCATTGAGTTTTGATCCTAATTATCTCTGTTTATTTTTGTTTATTTAGGTGAGCAGATGAAATATTTTTGATCCAGATGTGACAATTTTAGAGCTGCCATTTACTTTGCAGAGATCATGGGATGCTGTTGTTGTTGTTGCTTTTATCACATTCCCCTGAGTATGTTCATGTTTGCAGTTTCATTATAAACCAGTAGTTGAGAAAACATGTCAGATGCTAAGCACTAAACCCACCATATAGCAGCATGGAGGAAAATTAGAATGATTCTTTTTTTTAAAAAAAGGGAATGGTCTTTAAACCGAGCTCCTGGAAATCTGAAATGATTCGCTAACAAAAGATGACATCATGACCAATGCAAATGAAAAGAACTACCACAATTTAGCAGCAGAACAGATGACAGAAGCAAAACAATTTCTAGGTATCTCTCTCTCTCTGTGTGTGTGTGTGTGTGTGTGTGTGTGTGTGAGAGAGAGAGAGAGAGAGAGAGAGAGAGAGAGAGAGAGAGAGAGAGAGAGAGAGAGATTTTATGGCTTTTATGCTCTGACCCTAAATAAGTCCTACTGATCTCTATTAAGCCAACCTTCATGTAATGGCAGAGCTACATGTTTCAAGGCAAACATAGAACTGCTTGACATGCAAAAGGTCCCAGTTTCGATCCTGGCATCTCCAGGGAGGACTGGAAGATAACCCCATCTAAAATCCTAGAGAGCTGCTGCCAGTCAGTGTAGACAATACTGAGTTAGATGGTCTGATGGCATAAGGCAGTGGGGTCCTATGTTCCTGTGTTCCTATCTCTCTGTAGGAATGGTGTCCTTTGAAAGTAACAGTTAGCAGGCATGAAAGGGCTATTGCTAGTTTCCCATTTCTTTTTCCTCAGCATTCTGAACAGAGATCTAGGTAGTATTTCTTTATATATTGGTCTCCTCCTCACAAATGTTATCCTCATAGCAACCTGGTGAGATAGGCTGAAAGTGGGCTGAGTGGAGGTCAGCTTCCATCTGTTTCCTAGGTCCCCCCTCTAACTACTGTACACCACTGCTTTTCCAACTGCATGTCAAGCCATGAAGCACAATTGTTTTTAAGATGTCTCAGACAGATTTATCATTGAATGGTCTATATTGTTAATCTCAAATATTGGAAGGTTACAGGGAAAAAAAAGCTTAAGGGGGGTGATTTGTTGAGACCAGGCATATATGAGGCATACAGAGGATGTGATACTGCCCAGAAGATCAAATTTGTGAAGATGGTTCCCACCACATAGAAAGCTGAATACCTATTCTGAGGGGAAATGGAGAGGTGGGGAAGAATATATGTCACTTTGAGCCCTTTGGAGAAAAGGTGGGATATAAATCTAATAATGAATAATGAATAAAATCTCTATATAAATGAGGCATATTTAGATTTCTAGCTCAAAACCCATGAGCCAAACATTTCACAGCTGCAGGCTATACACAAGCAGAGAGTGATGCAAATGACGTTATGTGCTGGATTGGATAAGTGTGAGACACACATGGGTCAACAGTGCCCAGATATGGATATCTGAAAAAGCAGACACACTAGATTGGCATTGCAGCATTCTATCCTTTCATGGGTTTTAATAGTCATTGGGTTGGGAACTGGAGGGTTCCAGTGCCAGCCTGTAACAGGCTGTTACCTCTGTTAGCAGGAAGTGAGCTGTATCACAAAAGCTTGATTAAATTGCATTGTTCCAGAGTGTCAAATCAATAATCCCAACAAGTGGGATATGAACCCAGATGTTGGAGAGCATAATAGTCCTGTCACGTTCCAGCCAGCCATACTTTTTTCCACATTTCTCCATCCTCTCATCTGGCATACCATTCTCCCCTGCCCCAAACAAGGAGTCAGCATTCCGTAACCACTGAGCACATGCCGTCCCCCCACAAGTAATTTTTAGTCTCCCTCTGCCTTAGCATTGTTTTCATTCAGACTCCACAAAGATAGTTCCCTCCTGTGCTATGGTAGTGCTACTTTGACTACATAAGCAATGGCACGCAAGCCTGGACATCAGAAATGGATGCTTTGTTTAATGAAATGTATCCTTTCCAAATGCTTAGACAAGACTTTGTATCTTCACGGCTCAGACATCTGTTTCAAGGTAGCCAAATGTTTCTGAAGGAGTTTGTTGATGAATTATAGAGTTACAGCTCAGTGGCATCCATGTGGGTATGTGTGCTTAACTCTGTGTTGCCATAATACGTGTAAAGTAATGCATTTTTTGCATGCTTCGTGATGGTGCCAAACCTCAAACTGATACAGTAGTACCTCGGGTTACAGATGCTTCAGGTTACAGACACTTCAGGTTACAGACTCCACTAACCCAGAAATAGTACCTCGGGTTAAGAACTTTGCTTCAGGATAAGAACAGAAATCATGCGACGGCAGCGGGAGGCCCCATTAGCTAAAGTGGTGCTTCAGGTTAAGAACAGTTTCAGGTTAAGAACGGACCTCCAGAAAGAATTAAGTTCTTAACCCAAGGTACCATTGTACTTTATACTCCACCTTGATCACAGAGATCCTCTGATGGGGCACTTCTTGTGGTTCCCCACACCTCTGAGGTTCAGTCGGTCTTTACTAGAGACTGAGCCTTTAGTGTGGCAGGCCTTGTAGGCAGGGGGAGGTCTAAGCCTGGTACTTCTCCACACAGCATATAGATGGCCACCAACTTGGATGGCTATAAAAGAGGATTAGACAAATTCATGGAGGAAAGAGCTGTTGAAGGCATCTAGCCATGATGGCTATGCTCTGCCTCCACAAGCAATGCTTGTGAATACCAGTTGCTGAAAACCACAGAAGGAAAGAGTGCTCTTGTGATTGAGTCCTGCTTGTGGGTTTCCCAACAGGCATCTGTGCAGCCACTTTGAGAACAGGATGCTGGACTAGATGGGCCATGGGCCTGATCCAACAGGCTCTTCTTATGATTTTATTTCCCCCATGCCATTGGAGGGTTAAGGATGTGGAATGCAGGGGAGAGATAGGGCTCAGCCTTGGGTATCGTCATGGTGAACTTGGCATCCAGCCCTGATAAGACAGGCATCTCATTCTTCATCTCTTGCTGCGTACCTGACTCAGTTTCTATGCATGTGTAAAACTAAGGAAAGGAAATATCTCTATATAAGCCTGTGTCACCTTGGTCGCTTCCCTAACGGCTCTTGCTCTTTGCCAAATAAACTTGCATCAACTCTCCTACATATGTTTCCTGTGGGGTGGGACCCTCTGCTAGTAGAGTTTCAGCAGGAATATTATTGCTTTTTTTTTTTTAGACATCTCTTAAAAACAGTGTTATTCAGGCAGGCCTTTGAAATCTGAATTTCTTTTTATTCAACCAGTATTTATTAATGTCTTCATTGATATTTTTAATTGCACTTATTGTAATGGTGTCTAATGCACACCACCTTGCTGTATTTTTATGCAAGCATGGTTTATAAATATTCAACTGAATAAATAAAGTTTCCCATGATCTCTCTATTCAGAACTCAACATATTGTTAACAAAAATAAGCTAAAATAACTGAACGCACCCTTTCACGTTCCAGAATTGGTTGCTTGGTCTCTCTCTTTCTCCCTCTCCCTCTCCCTTCCTCTTGCTTTCCGTTCTTAGCATTGATTCCCACAGGATCCTTCAGGGGGCAGATACAAGCCACTATTAGCTGACCATTTGCCTAACTAGCTGGCTATGGGCACAGCTGAATCCATGGCATCTGAGGTTCATTTGGCTCTTTATAGGCAGTCAACGCTGCTGCCTAGTTCACCCGATGTACCTGGATACAAGCCAATGATGGCTTCAATCCAAATACTTCATCTTAAAAGGGATGAGGATTGGGCTGTTGTGTTCTGTTGCTTTGCCATCTACAGGGGCTTGACCACTTGCTGATTTAAACAAAAAGGAGTAAACTACTCTCAGAAGTACTATATTCTTAAATGTATCTAATCTATCTTCTTTTCAAAAGCCATTACAATACAATGTACAATGTTTCAAATAAGGCCAAGAGACTAAGTACAGTGAAGTATGTCCCAATGTAAGGTAAAGGGACCCCTGACCATTAGGTCCAGTCGTGGCCGACTCTGGGGTTGCGGCGCTCATCTCGCTTTATTGGCCGAGGGAGCCAGCGTAAGCTTCCGGGTCATGTGGCCAGCATGACTAAACCACTTCTGGTGAACCAGGGCAGCGCACGGAAACTCCGTTTACCTTCCCGCCGGAGCACTACCTATTTATCTACTTGCACTTTGATATGCTTTTGAACTGCTAGGTTGGCAGGAGCGGGGACCGAGCAAAGGGAGCTCACCCCATCACGGGGATTCAAACCACTGACCTTCTGATCAGCAAGTCCTATGCTCTGTGGTTTAACCCACAGCTACCTACCTGCTACCCCCTTGCCAACACCCTCTCAGACGTCATAGGTAGGGGGCAGGGAGGAGCAAACCCCACCTACCTACCTGCTACCCCCTTACCAACCCTCTTTTATCTTGCAAACCTTTACACCTCACCAGCACACACCCCCCTCTACACTTCACCAAACTCTTTGCGCCTAGCCAGACCCACCCACCCATCTCTTCAACACCCTCTCAGACGTCATAGGTAGGGGGCAGGGAGGAGCAGCTATCCCCCTAAATCAAGTAAATCAATACAAAATCCTTAACTAACTGAGGTTCTCCCTACCCACCCAACATAAAGCCTCCCATGTCTGCCCGTCACTCCACCTACTCTGCCTGCCTGCCTGGGCCACCCACCTGCAGTTCTGCCATCATACTGCAGTTCACATGGCCACCTATTGGTGGCCACGCAAACTGCGGCGTGACAGCAACCTTACTATACATGCACACACATGCACGATATGTATATCTCCTGGTGCAAAAGCGATTCTGCAGTCTTTGAGAATGTATACACAGGCTTACAAGCTGCTCCTATCATGTTAAAAAGAGAAAGAACACAGAAAGAAAGAATGGTGATCAATTATTCAATCAGTTCTGGTTAACAAACGTTGGCGCTACAGTATTTTCCGTGAATTTCTCAGCCCTGCGAAGCATACACTTAGCATGGGAATGAAAGAGGGCCATTTGCTAGCCAGTGCTCTGTGTCACCCCAACCCACCCCTCTTGCACACATGCAGAGAGCCAATGAATTACCCATGCTGTTTACTAGATGTCACATGAATTGCCAATCAAACATCTGTGAAGCACAATATCTGCTAAATGTTAGTCAAGGATCATTTACCTTCAAAGGAATTGTTGATCCACCATCGAAGCAGCTTATAAAATTAACTTCTTCTTGGGGGAAAGAAGGCTACACAGTTCTCTTGTATTATCACTCACAGCATCTTGTTTAATAGATACAAAAAAAGGGAAAGCAGAAAAGAAGGAGGGAAAGGGGAAAGTGATCTCCAAACCAGAATCATCTCTTATTTCCTTTTTTTAAGCATAAAATATTATTGGTACCAGTTGTGATTCTGAAATCAAGGATGATAATGTCCAGGACTGGCTTTTAAAACTGTTAATGAGCACTGGCAATGTGAAAAAAGATGGATTAGGTAGATGTAATGAGATATGATTAAAGGGTGTAAGCACTGAAGGGTGTTGGAGAATTCTTTTCAGAAAGAATATAATTAGTGTCTTGTAAAAGTACTTAGTAGATAAGATTTTTTTAAAAGAAAGGTTAAAATAAACACATACGATATGACAAACCTGCTTAATTATTTCTCCCCTCTGGTGCTTTTATGTACTTAATAATCTGGAGAATTTTTCGAGATAAATAATGTTTGTTGAATATTTGTTGAAACTTCAACATGCAATTCAAGTGATTTTAATTGCATAATGCAAAAAGGCCAAGGGTAGGAATGTCCTCTTCCCTTGCCAATATAGATTCCTTTGTTGATTTATGTAATGCAGCTAATAATATGCAACATACTCGGGATTTAAACAAACAAGTGAGTTTCTTGAAAGCAAACGTCCTTTTAAGTTGCTTAGCAACTTTTAACACAATTCTTTATTAGGCTGAGGGGCCCTGCTTTTTGGAGGTAATGATTTCAAAATACAAATTAGCCAACCAAGATTTGGGAGCGGAGGAAGGTTAGTTTCAAACTACAGAGCTCAGAAAAGCTCAATACAGAGTTTCCAAGAATTAGACTTGACACAAATCTTTTACAATATATTTGAAATTCAAATCACTGCTGCGCAAAACTCCACAAAACAATGGAGGTGTGTGTGTGTTACGGTATTTTGAGGCTTCAAGTTTTCAGACATAGAATTCTGAGTTTCAGCATAAATTCTAACTTCCTGATATTGAAATTCATTTAAAGTAGTTTCAATAGCAAGCTTTCCCTTCCTCTCACAACCCAGAAAAATCTGGATTTCATTTGACATAACTGACACCTATGCTTCCTTTCATGGAAGAAAAGGCCTTCAATGGCTATTGGCCGTGATGGCTATGCTTTACCTATACAATCAGAAGCAGCAATGCTTCTTAGGTATCAGTTGCTGGAGACCACTGGGACCAGGGAAGAGTTCTCTTGTGCTCAGACCATGCCTTTTGGTTTCCTACCAGGATCTGGTTGGCCACTGTGATAACAGGATGCTGAACTAGATGGGCCATTGGCCTGATCAAATAGGCACTTCCTATGTTCTTATATTTCTTCTGTTCTTATGCTTTGCATCTGCCTGTATCAAGATTTTAGCATTTAAAAATCCGTACCTGTTTGAATAATCACAAGTACATGAACTTGAACAAAGTGGGCAAAGATTAAATTGGTAATGTGCCTAAGAAATGGCTCTACCATAGCTCTCCTTTAGCTTATTCATCTAAAATATTCCTGCCTGCGTTTCCAAGGAAGGTATTTTCATTAATAAGAACCATTAACTCCATGAACGTATGTCCAGTCTCCTGGGAATAAGCCCCAGGAAACTAAAGGAGCTTTTCTTCTGAGTAAATATACACAGGGTTATGCTTTAAAAAGCTGAATAAGATGGGCTGGCTCCAGACTAACAGTTGAAGCCTATGCATGTGTCCTAAGAAGTAAGTCCCATTGATTTCAGTATGATGTGCAGTCATGTATTCTGAATCCAACCCAGAACAATTAAAATCCAGCAAACAACAGCAGTAAAGTGAAGGATTCAGCAGCATTCCTAGAAAGGCCAGGAAGAATAAAAAGTAGTGATGCCAATTGGACCTCTCTGGGAAAGGCATCATCTATAATCTTAAGGGTGGGGATAGCTGGAGCAGACATTGAACATGGGCAGATTTATATGGAAAAGACAGCCTGTCAAGTCCTACCATCTGAGACAAAGCTGTTTTATTTTTTACTTTTATGTATCACCTTGCACACTGACCAATTCCTAGTTTAAAATCATTGCTTATAATATAAAAATGTATTGAAAGGAGAAAGAAGGGGGAGGGGGGAAGACAACCATGCAGGAGTTCTGGGAGAAGAAGATAAGAACTTGAGTCAGGTCTTTGGTATGCTTAACTCAGTATTGTCTCCAATGTAGACTCCACAGTGTCTGGCAATGGCTCTGCAGAGTTTGGGGCAGGTGTCTTGTACCGCCAGGAACTAAGCCTAGGACCATGAGAGAAACTGTCACAGTCTCACCTCTCCTTCTGAAAACAGCCAGGTAGAACAGCTGAGGATGGAGACTATTCTGGAAGTAGGGGAACCAAGCTCTTCTTGGGAAAGAAGAGAAAGAATATATCTTTCTTTCTTTCCAACCTTATCTCAGAAAAGGCATCTCTATTGAGGCTTGGATAATGTGCCCAAATTGATTAAATAGCAGATGATTAATCAATTATACTCTGTTTCTGGTCTGGGGAAATCTATTGACAGGTCAAGTGAGGAAGGACAAGCGTTTGGTTGATGTTGCTTTTCTCTTTTTTTCTTTTTTTAGAACAACACAGCTGAACTGAAAGCAGGGACGTCAGTTGAGCTCTTTCCCAGCAATGACCCGCCATAGCCTGGATAAATTTTGCAGTTCCACGCAGAGGCCCTCGTGGTTTCTGGTGCCCAGGCTACAAATGCGCCGTTCCGCGGCCCGTTTCTCTCCAGCGCTTCGCTTAAGAAACCTTCTCCTCTCAGGACAAATGAAAATGGCGTGGGAAAATCAAAGTTCTGGCTCAGAATACATAGCGACTAAATCTTCACTGCCTGTTTTTAAGGGCAGCTTCAGCACCACCCCTCAAAAATAAAAATAATACACTGTTCTGAAATATTTGGAAAAGTGTCAGCAACTTCACACCTCATTCTTCTTTCAGAAAACCAACTTTTAATCAAAGCAACCCCCTTTCCCGATTTATTTTTGATTTCTTTGGCGTGGCCTTCCCTGTTCTTTCGGTTGGCAGTGACGGGGTGGGTAGATAAATGGAAGGTGAGGCGGTGGGAAAAGCTGTGGAAAAACAGAGCCCTGGTCGAAATGAAGCGACCCGTCCGGGTGACTTTGGCAGCTGTGACCTTCAAGCCAGTCAAGATGAAGCATGACTTGCTGCTGGAGTGAGGAGAGAGTTGGGGGTAACAGGTCCCTCTGAGAGCCTTTTTAGAGGACAACTACTAAACTAAACTGAGCAAGCAAGCAAGCAAGCGCGCTGGTCTAAACTAAATCGAATCAGCCCTGCGCTTCTACACTCCCAGTTGGAGGAAGTTAGGAAGGTTCAGGAAACAATCTGGCGCCCCATCGGTTTAAATCAGAGCTCCTGCACTTAAACCTCGCTGGTAGTAAGCCCCATTAATTTCAGGGGATCATCCCTGTCAAGTCACAGCTCGATCCTCCTTAAAGTTAGGCGGTCCGGCCCTAAACCAATTGCTTTCTATTGGCTTCGTAGGATAGGACTGTAAGTATTGTTAGGGCTCCTGCAGGCGGAATTAATTCCACTGATTCTAAAGGAACATACTGTGTTCCGCTGAAAGTGCTGGTGTCACTCTGTTCAAAGAAATCTTGGTCGGCGATTGCATTTATCTGCCTATGACACGTTCCTCAAGAAAACTAGACAGATCTAGGCTTACTGGTTTGTGGTTTCTGTTCCTTCCCAATTGTTCTTCAGGGCTTTGAAATCAGCTCAAAGCCTTATATTACCTTTCAAAAAGTTTTAGAGCGAATTGCTCCTTTGGCCAAAGTGACTGTGTGCAATACCTGGAAATACCAGGACCCTGATGAACTCCAGTGGGGGACTTGATCAAAACAATATTGATTCAACCCTTCCTGTTTTCCTTTGTTTTGTCTTTGATCTGCTATCCCTCCTTTCTAGGACGAATCAAACTGGACAGACAGATCCAGTCCTCTTATTGCAAGCATTTTCTTTCTGAAGATAAATATCTTAACTCAACATGCTTCCGAGTAAACACTTGTTCTTATTCTTATTATGCCTCCTTTCACCCGAAGGTCCCAGGGCGGGTTGCAACAATTAAAACACAGCGTAGATAGGATCAGGATGGTGTATCTAGCCTTCGCTTTCCAGAGCAACAGCTCAGATTGTTCCGTCTCCAATCCTGCACAAACTTACTAGAGAAAGACAGTACAGTGGTACCTCGGGTTAAGAACTTAATTCGTTCTGGAGGTCCATTCTTAACCTGAGGTACCACTTTAGCTAATGAGGCCTCCCGCTGCCGCCGCGCTGCCACTACGTGATTTCTGTTCTCATCCTGAAGCAAAGTTCTTAACCTGAGGTACTATTTCTGGGTTAGCGGAGTCAACCCGAGGTACCACTGTACCATGCTCCCGTTCGTTTTAAGGGATCGTGAACACCACTATTTGGCAAGAAATCCCATCGAAACCCACACTCTTCTCCTGATAGCTGAGGGCAAGTCAAGAAGGTCCAGCCACACCATTCCGACGCATCTACCCAGACATTTGGTGGCTGAAAAATACACTCAGAGCCAGTATGGTGTAATGTAGTGGTTAGAGTGACGGAATAGGACCGGGAAGTCAAATCCCCACTGGGCCATGAAGCTCACTGGGTGACCTTGAGCGAATCACTGCCTTTCAGCCTAGCCTACCTCACATGGTTATTGTGGGGATTAAATGAGGAGGGGGCGAACCAGGTACGCCTGGTTGAGCTCCTTGGAGAAAAAGATGAGATATAGATGCAATAAATACATACATGCGCGCACACATACTGTTATTGGCAACCTCGAGATCACTGGGTGGAAGGACGTTTGTCATTGCAATTGCTGTTAGAACGCTTTTAACTGTAACTGCTTTTGGATGTTTCGAGTCGTAATTGTTTCTGGAACGCTTTAATCCGTTTTAGAATGTTTTGTTTTGTTTTCATTTTTTTTACATTGGCCGCCCTGGACTTTCTTGTGGAGGAAGGGCGAGGTATAAATCCAATAGATAGATAGATAAATAACTGCGACTTGTGTAAACGACCTTTCCTTTCATTTTGTCCCCAGAACCCTCGATACTGCTAGAGGAGCCGCAAGGGTCGTGCAAAGGAAGGTGACCGGGACCCCAGCGCGGATGAAATCAACAAAGCACAGCGGAGAACCAAAAAGAGCCGGCTGACCCTCCTCCGCACGCAACCCCGCTGCGCCGCCACCACCCTCAAACTAGGAAATCGATTTCATGTTGCTGTTTGCAGCCCGTATCTGTTTGTGAAGCCGGCCTCTCTATTGATGGCCAACGGGAAGGTGTGCGCCTCTTCTGTTGAGGTTCATTTATCTTTTCGTTTACACCGGCTGCTTCCACTAATTCCGGATTGCCGGGCAAACAGAGTAGCCTCTTCTGGCCTCACATCCCGACTCTCGCTCCTATTAGCAGGTTGATCCTTGTTTGTTTAGACGTCAGCCTGCAAAATGTGCGAACCGCGGGCAAAATAGCTCGGCGCGGTCAGTTTGCACCCACTGCCAGCGGGGAAGAAAAGGCCGAGGGAAAGATTTTCCTTTCCATGCCAAAACGAGGGCCCCGAAATTCTTTCCTTTCTCGTCGCTTTCCCTTTGTTGCCAGGGACCGGAATAAATGACCAATTATAGCTCATTAATCGGATTTATTTATTTTTCAATTTCGGTTTGGAGCAGAATTCTTTGCCGAGAGTTCTCCTACTTAGCAGGTGGTGCTCTAATAGTATATTTCCACATGGGTGCAGAGCCGGCACCCTCAAAATGAATCCTTTTGAAATCCAGGAGGGAGCTACTCCCATTCAGGTCTACTGAGGGTGGAGATTCAAGTGTTCACTGGTCCCATATCATAGGATGAAAGGGTTTTAGCATTAGAGTGGGGCTCAACCGCCCTGCTCCATGCAGGACATTCAGAGCTACAATATCCACAAACAGTCCAACTTCTGCTTTGAAGCCTTCCAGCAAGGGAGAGGTTCCCTCGCTCCACTGGGGATACAGGAATAAATGCCCATTTTTACTGAGAAGGAAGCTCCGCTGCTACCTGCAAAGACTTCAAGCCGCAGCGCCTGAGCATGTAAGTGTACAGGGTTCCTTTGCATGCGCTGCGAGCTGCAAGCACTGTAAAGCTGCAATCCTGTGCGCATTTGTCTGAGAGGAAGCCCCAACCACCATGGGACTTAGTTTACTTCTTAGTTTACTCAGAAGTAACATGCACCAGGGGCTGCCATACTGGTGCCAGAATCTCTGTCTCAGTCAGCACCTCACCTGCAATCCTGATGTGCTTGGCAGGTTGCTGTGGAGAAGGAATGAGATCGCGTCAGTGAATTCTTTTAGACGCTTTAAATAAGCCTATTTATTTTGCCAGCTATGACAAGTATTATTCTACTTTTGTGCTTTCAGGATTACATAATGTGGGCAGAAATCTGCTACTCTCATGAAAGAACACCTATATGTACAGAACCGTCAGAGAAGATGCCTCCAGTCCTCGCGTTGTCTGATCCGCTCCCCTTTCCTTGTGTTTACAACGCGGGATTTTTTGACGCTTCTTTATTTCCTTGGCTCCTTTGGCGTTTGGAGCCCAGTAGATAAATACCTTAAAAGAGAAATAGCCCCATCAATGGGAAAAAAAGTCAACAAAACATCACAAGTGTAAGGGAAGTGAGCAGAGCAACTCTACCTACTAATTCTCCAATTAGAAACCGTAATGGCCACCATCCAGTCAGTACATCGTTCATGTTCCATATAGCACAAGCCTATTCGTGTCTACTGAGAAGTAAATCCCGTTGAGTTGAATGGTACTTGCTGCCAAGTAAGTGTGTATCGAATTTCCAAATTCTTTGTTCGACTTTGGCCATTCCATTGAAATCATGCCACACTAAGCATAATAACTCAGAAGCGCTTCCCCCGACTTGAATGGGATTTGTTCTTTCCGAAGCTCTATTGGGGACCTGTAATCTCATATCCGTTGAAAATATGCTCAGTTTACTTCAGAAGTGCAAAGAGGATACATTCGGGGGGTCTTCAACACCAGGGCTGGGGGGGGGTTCAGCCCCAAGGGCAGCGTTTCCTCATGAGCAAACTGTCCCGGGGCAACGTGGCCCTTGTGGGCATTGTCAGAAGTACAGAGGAGCCACAGGTGTAACTCTCACCTTTGTTTTCCACATACAGACACACATATCTCATCCAGGCAAGCTGCTTGGCCTCCTCACACCTCAGGGTCACATTCCAGTCAGGCAAAAGCACCAGAAGGGATTGTGGATCGGAAAGAGGTGTGGCCTAGGAAAACTCGAAGGCCAAATAGGGAAGCCGGGAGGGCTCCATTTGGCCCTGGCCCTGAGGTTCCCCCACCACTGGTCCTCATACTCTCCCAGTTGGGTGTTAGGATGTAACTCAGGTTTCACTGTAGGCTGACCAGGCTGCATGCGAAGGATAGGTAGAGAGGAACCTCCAATCTTTAGAGACTCTCCTCCTTGTGACGACTTATTGATCTTCCTTCCCGATATTCTTGTGGTTGCTGGCCTCATGTCCTACTTTGTCTTCTTCTCTTCATCCCCACCTTGGGAGAGGAGAGAGCTTTGTGTGTGTCTCCTGCTGAGAACAAAGGGCAAGCATGGCTCTTTGTCTCTCCGCCTCAGTAGCACCTTCCCTATAAAGCATGTGTTCCATTCAAACATTGGTAGTGGTGTTTTTTTTAACATGCTTGGGATACCAGACAAAAACAACCATCCTCGGCTACCAGTACTCCCAGTGCCATATCTAGAACCTATTAATCTAGAGTTCTTTCCATGTGAGCAAAAATTACACTTCATCTCACAGTCTAATGCCTGGGTCTAGCTTTGGAACGATCTGCTTAGGAAATTGGGTTTCCTTTTTGTTGGTATCCGTCTGTCTGGGGAAACAATGGAGGAGTGCGCCTTTGGGGCTGAAGTCAAACTGTTGGAGGTTGCAGCG
The DNA here is from genome assembly GCF_964188315.1 of Podarcis muralis. Taxonomy (NCBI): domain Eukaryota; kingdom Metazoa; phylum Chordata; class Lepidosauria; order Squamata; family Lacertidae; genus Podarcis; species Podarcis muralis. The sequence goes on from NC_135655.1 coordinate 36,783,522, forward strand.
CCTGCTGTGGCTGTAGAGTCTGATAAGGGAGAGACGTGTTTTGTTGCAGCTGGGGCCGATGAAGGCGTCCAGTTGTGCTGCTGCAGATGCAACATGGCGTTACTTATCTCTGCGCTTCTCCCAGCAGACATTTATCCTCTGGTCATTGCTATGGATACACGACCTGACTGTTTCCTTGCCTTTAACTAATTAGGTGGTGTGCCCTGCGCAAAATGTAAATAGTCCCTAGCCAAACGCTTAGCAAGTTTGGCTAAAAAGAAGTCCCCCTTGATTCAATAGGGCCTACTCCCAGGACAGCGTGCACAGGATTGCAACCTCACAGTATAATCCTAGACATGTTAGAGCCCACGTAAGTCTTAGGAGTCGGTCCCATTTCCCCCCCTCAAGGGTAAAGCATGTATGCTGTATTGCAGCCTTAGAATTTGAAACGGACACGCGTTGCCTAAATGAGACCCTCACTTGGCATTAAGATGCCAGACAAAGGGGGGGGGGGATTGCGGGAATACAGTTTCGCTTTAACATCACACACCTAGCGGGAGGTAGAGGAATTTTTAAAAGTGAGGTCAACAGAGAAAACAGAAGAGGACAAAACGGCTGCCTGCGAAGATCTGCAGGAGCTGGCGGATTTGCTTTCCCCATCTCGTAAGTGTGTCCAGTTCGGAGAATCCACCACCAGGTTCCCAAATCATTAATCGCATTGAAAGGGGGATCGTGGAATCAAAGAACTGTAGCGTTGGAAGGGAATCCGAGGGTCATCTAGTCCAACTCCCTGCAATACAGGAATCTCAACTAAATCATGCATGGCAGATGGCCGTACAACCTCTCCCTAAACCACTCCTCTCTAACCTAAGAGTCCCGATGCCATTGGAGTCTGGAGCACATTTCACTAGTGGGTAAAGGATGACAGAGAGTTTTCTAAATGGGAGATCTGCTGAAGTTGAAAATGCAGTTTTAAAGACTTCTTTTTATACTACGTATTTATCAACTTATAAATGGCCACACATTTTTGGGGTGCTCCGAATACTCCTGAAACGTGCGGAGATGATGCCCGCATCTCTTAATAGCATCCTTGAGAAGCAAATGCAAAACCCACACCTCTCTTTTTCTGGCTGTCAATAGCTCGTAGCCACAGGGGCTATCTTTTACTTCTGCGGTCAAAGACCGTATGCCCCTGGATGTAGTTGCAGGGATACCCAAGTGGCCAGAGGGCTGCTGCGCTCAGGTCGGCTAGCTGGTTTCCCATAGGCACCAAGCTGGCAACTGTGAGAACGGGATGCTGGACAAAGTGGGCCATTGGCCCGATGCAACAGGGCTTTTATTCTGTTCTCTCTCGTTGTCTGACACTGAAAGTTAATAGCAGGCGTCCTTACTCTTTCTTTGGGCGAAGCATTGGTCGTGGTCAATCCTACCCCGTTCTGTAGACAAGAAAAGAGGGTGCGGGGGGCTCGGTTGACTTGAGATTTCCCCCGCGGCAGAATGAAGGGGTAAAGTCTCGAGGTGTCTGAGAGATGCGTAGGTCACTTAAGGAGATGGACAATGCCACACACATATATATATATATGCGAGCAAGTATCCAAACCTTACTTACACACGGTGGAGAAAGGTTGTAGCCCATCCTTATTCTCAGGATTCACTTGCAGGGAGAGTATCACGTGGGAAAGCACTAACACTTGGTATCCCACCTACAACCTAAAGTTAGACGCCCTCCGCTCTAGTATCTCAGGAAGGCTCCACCTCCGACTTCCCCACTTTATAAGACCAGTATGGAGAGTCCCGAGGAAACACCACTCACATCGCCCTTTGAGAGCCTCCCCGTCAGAGCTGAGCCCCCCTAAAGTAGCTTCCTGAAGCAAGTCCGAACTGATGGCGAAGGGGCAAGGGGCTCTGGAGCGTGAGTGCAGCACTCAGCCACTGGGTCTGAAATCAATGAGACCTACGGACTCTCCTGGAGCGTGTGTCTACCTAGTGTGGCCTGGTCGTGGGCCCCTGATCGGTATGGACAGCCAGACCTTGCGGGAGAAGACCAGGTTTCAAATTCCTGGAGGGACTCGTGCACCAGGCACGATCTGTGGTGCACTCGGGACAGAGCTTTGGGGGCAGATGTCCAGGGCCTCGCTTCTCAGAAAGGGTGAATACAGCCTACTTCGAAGTAATACACCTTAACCATCTCATGTGGGTCCTCCCCAAGTACAGAGTCTAAAAGCCGCTTAATTGCATCCCTCGTTGCCTAACCTTACAAAGTGGTTCCGAGATCAAAACGGGAGAGGTGGGGAGACCTTGGATGCTGGTCCTGGGCTGAAAGACAAACGCAGGTAAGGATAAAATAATAGGCCTGCCAGTGGGTCCTTCGCTTTGTTTAATGACTCTAGCTCCCTTTCCAGCCGTCCTTTTTTGCCGTTTACTCATTTGGCAATGGTGGGAGAGGACAAAGAGTCAGTGTACTGTGGTAGTTGCAGTGTTTCCCAAACTTGGGTCTCCAGCTGTTTTTGAACTACAACTCCCATCATTCCTAGTTAGCAAGACCAGTGTCAGGGATGGTGGAAATTGTAGTCCGAGCACAGCTGGAGACCCAAGTTTGGGAAATACTGGAGAGTACTGTATTTGGGTTAGGACCTGAGAGACCAGAGTTCCAATCCCTCACTTAGCCATGAAGCTCACTGGGAGGCCATGGGCATAGCCAGGATTTATGGGGGAGCAGGCTTTATGTTGTGGGGAGCAGATAACCGAGATATCTGCGGCACAATGGTTCAGTTAGGTAAGTATTTTCATTTATTTACTTAGTTTATTGGGGCAGCTGCCTCCCGCACCTCCCTGGCTAGGCCCATGCTTTGGGCCAGTCAGGTGCTCTCAGGGTTGTGGTGAGGATTAAATGAAGAGGTGAAGAACCGCGCAGGCCACCTTGAGCTCCCGGGAGAAAAGGTGGGATAGAAATACAATAGACAAACAAACTAGGAATCAGTCCCCTTTAAGAATTTCATCTGAACACTTGACGAAGCTAAGAGAGAGAGAAACAAAAACTCCGCCCGAAAGAAGAGGGAAAACACTTGTCTGTTTGTATGTTTTCTTTTATATTCGCTCTCAAGATTCTTCCACGCTACTCCTAACAGGATAAATCTGTGTCCGTTGTGTTTGTTGCTTTTTGCCGTTGGGTGCCTTTCCCGCTCTTCGGAATAATTTTTTCCCCTGCCTTCTCCTGCTAAAGACATTTCTTTCGTTCCGTTTTTCCTGACGTCCCTCCGCTTTGGGCGTCATCATCAGGCTTTTTGCTCATCAACATCGTCGCTCCTTCCTCCGCGTTACCTGAAAAGAGGAGAGAGGACATATCCAATAACAGGCACCTCGCAATATTCCCTAGAGCAGGCGGGTGGAAGTTTTGGTCTGCCAGATGTTACTGAACTACAGCTCCCATCAGCCCCTGCAAAACTGGCTAATACCCATGGATGATGGGAGTTGTAGTTCCGCAACTCCTGGAGGGGCCGAAAGTGCCGCACACGCCTACTCTAGTCTACTGAGCGCGCTGTGGAAATGTGGATGCAGATCGTGGAATGGACCACAAAGGAAAGGTACGAGCCGCTTCCCGGAAATCAGTCAATAAATTTCCAAGTAGAGACCGCGAAACAGAATATATGGAGATCCAAAGGGAAGGCGGCAGAAATGCACCTAATATTTGGGGGGTGGACACATCTAACAAGTCAACTGGTGTTCAGTAAGCGGCGCTCAGAGCAGATTTTAATCGCTCGCGGATGTTTAAGCACTCACAGCGAAAAGAGAGCTCTAAGTTTAAATCGCCATCCTGAAGTGTGGTGGGGAGGGGATGCAAACTCCTGGAAGAGCGCTGCCACGTAACCCTGCAAGCACCTTTCCAGGCGCATGTGCGAACGTCCTCGCTAGGTTTTAGAAAGCCCCGGGCTTTTTAAGGGAGCTTTCACACCTGACACAAAAGTGCATTTGGTTGTTCTTCCACTCAAATCTATTTTTGCCTCACTAGTGTGAATTGTGTTAACGTAGGCTAAGGAAGCATAGAGCCGTTTTAAAAACCGCTCTGAGTGGCTATGGTGGGGGCTTACGTTTGGTTTACAGAACAATTTAAGGTAAAACGGATTTAAGGCTCAAGACAGGGACGTGTCCCTTGTGTCACAGGTGCGACTGATAAAGTCGGAAGCAGATATTTGTCACCAGGTACACAAGAGGTGGGGAACACTGGCCAATCCTGGCAGGCTCCCCTGGAATTGACATGCACATTGGCCAATGATGTAACTGGTGTGATTATTTATTACAAACACCTCAAAGCGGCTTACAAAAGATTCTCGCACTAAAACATCACATTCAAGTCTAGTATCGGGAACAAAAATAAACACGTTGCGAGAACGCTTTACAAAAACAACAACTTGTGTACATATAATGCACTGAGTGTACCTGTAATGTTTTGAATGTTTTAATGAGAAATAAAGTTGTAAAAAGCCAAAAAACACAGCTTTTTTAGAATTGAAAATATATGCTGGCCATTTCAGAATTTATACTGAAAACTGGGATTGGTGAATATTATTATGATTATTTAAAATGTTTTCAGAAGGCTCAGCCATGATTCTTGCTACCTCTTCCGCTCCTGAAAACAGTATAAAATTTCACCAAGTTCACTGAGATGGGCCCACCTTTACCTGGCAGCCCTGACCAAGGAATACTAGTACAAATATGTCTCTCAACGTTCCCCAAAGATGCTCAGGTTAGGACTTTGGCGAGCCTCCGAGTGGAAGTTTATAAGATGATGCGACAGCCCTAAACACATTTACCTGTGGAATTCAGGCCTCCTCCTTGAATTCCACAGAATTTATTTCTGAGCGGACATACATAGGATTGTTCCGCAAGCAGCACTTTTCGGAAACAGAATCAGACTAGCAAACGTTGGCTGATACCGGAACTCATTTTCCAAATGGTCCTCCTATTCTTTTCCAGCCCTACTTGAAGAATATTTCCCGGTGCGTATTAAAAGCTTTCTGAAGCATCCCTTCTAAAAACGCCCTCACCTAACCCATTGGATGCTTTTCATCCCATTCAAAGCAAAGGCTTAAAAAAAATAAATACCAATCTACTCAAAAGAAAGTCCTACCGGAGTTCAATGGGGCTTGTTCCCAGGTAAATTCGAGGATGGCAAACTTAAGCATTATTTGGGGAAATGGGAATGACACTTTCGAAAGAGGCGCTCTTACTCTTATAGGTTGAACGACTCTCTCTCTCTCTCTCTCTCTCTCTCTCTCTCTCTCTCTCTCTCTCTCACACACACACACACACACACACACACACACACACACACATATGGGACAGAAGTCAGGCGCATATATACGGAGAGTGAGCCAGTCAGATCGGCCGTCCCGTGCCGTGGAACATTTTAAGCTAATGATTATGTGAATCTATTACCCATCAACCATTTTAGACCGAATGAACTGATTTCAAGCTCGGCAAGGCGAAGTTGACTTCAGTGCAACTCGAATCGCTCTAAAGGTCTCCTTTAGCCAAAGTTTTGAATCCTGCTGCCCGTCCCACTTACGTCAAGAGGCTAAACACCGAAGAGCTAAGAAGGATCCGAGCCTCTGGGGTCTTTTTTGGTGTTTGCAGGAAAGAGGGGAGGGAGGGAGGGAGTGGGAGACGTTGATGCTTTTGTTGTCAAGGGGCAAAGAGCTTATGTTCTTAACCTCTGAGGTTTTACACTCTTCTGCCGATTTGGACATTCCTTTAAGCACCGCCGTGCCTCAGATGTGTCTCAAAGGCCCCACGGGCTAATCTCCCACCTCCAACGCAGCTCCATTTCCCGGCGTTTTCAACGGACCACGTTGAAGTTACACCTACAATTTTCCACCCTCTTCGCTTTTTGCTTTTTTGCTTTTTTGCCCGTTACAGAACACGCATTTAGACGAGCTGAACTTAGACGGTTGTGATAACGGGATACAGGGGGGCCAACCCGAATAAAATATTGGGGGGCAAGTAAGCCCCACCCCGCATAATCGATCACAAGACACGGCGCAAGCAACCATTTGAATGGCAATGACCATAAACTTGGGGGGGGCCGTAGCCCCCTCAAACATTTTATGGGGGAAGGACGAAGGGACCTCGGCCTCTAGGCTCCTATGCTGGGATTGCAGCTCTCACGTGCGAATCAGAGGACCGCCGAGTTCAGCCCAGGCGTACTTTCGTTTAAAGATGTGAAGCATTGACTTCTGGGGCAATTCTTGGAGGAACTCCTCGGGGCGTTAGAGGTGTTCGGGCTTTAAACATTTTTTAACATGGACTTAAGCTGGGACAAGATCCCAACTTCCTGAAACGTTAAAAAAAAACAACCAACCAACGGATCGCAGACACACTCCTTTGTGATGAGGTAGAGTCATAATCGCGTATGGAAAGAGGGAAGATGGTTACCCGCGTTGCCTTCCTTTCCTTAAATGGAAACAGGGAAGAGAGGGAGGGGAGGGGGATCCAGATGCAATCTTGGAGTATTTACACTGTTCTATTAGGAAGCCGGGGCCCAGCCAGCACCCCTGTGGGGGGAAGTTCTCTTGAAATCCATAGGAGCTCAGTGGAAAGGCGCGCTATTGTTGCGAGAGGGAGGAAGGCAAAACAAAACAGAAACCTCGAGGGGGCTGTTGTTTGTTTGTTTAGGCGTTTCGTGAGAGCAGCAGAAAGGAATCAACTTTGGTTTTCCGGCGCACCAAACTACCTGCTTTCCCAATCGTAGACCCTAAGGCAAAATGCTGGCAGTGGAATAAAATTAATGCCCCTTTGAGAATTACGAACCTGGTGAATACTGAGGTTGAAATCCTATACCCTGTTACTTGGAAGTAAACCCCACTGAATCATCATCATTATCATTATCCAGGGAGAGACTCGGATCCAAGGACTGCTCATCCTAGTGTAGATTTAGGGATCTATGCTGAATCCAGCAGTGGCTTGCTCTCCTCCACGGCCCTCCGTGCATACCTTTCAGCTTTACAGAGCAATCCCACGCACGTTTATTTAGAAGTAAGTCCCATTGAAGTCAATGGGGCTTATTCACAGGGAAGTGGATAGCTGCTTGCGACTTAGGCGGCTACCTAATAATCTCTTTAGGCTGACACTTGGGAGTTCTGGAAGTTCTTGGTGGCGTGAAAATTGGAGGGATCCAGTTGTGCAGGATTCGTTCCCTCCTGCACCGTTCCGTAAGCAGCTCACGTATTGCCCACCCAGGTCTAAGTATATGGGCCCTGTTCCAGATAGTCTTGCGCGTCAGTTTCAAATCTGAAATTCATGAGACTTCTGAAATTAGTCCCATTGGTGCATCCATCCCGCCACCCCCTCCATGCATGGGTCTTTAAAATTATTTTCTCTATAGCCAGTAAACTGGCTATAGAGAAAATAATTTTGTCCCCCCAAAAGAAAAAATCCACTTCAAACGGATTTATCTATTTTTTGTAATTATAACTCGCCCTTTTCAAGGAAACTCGGGGGGGGGGCGTGCATAGTCCTCCCCATTTTTCCCCGTTTAGACCGAAAGATGTCGATTGGTCTTCGATCGTGCAAAGATTCAGGGCTTAGGTCCGGTTCGAACTCAAGGCCGCCTGGTCTAGCAACCATAGGAGCCAACTCCTAGGGGCCGTGGAGGCTTCCGCTCCGCAATAAAATATTTGAGGGGACTGGACCCCCGCGAAGTTGAGGGGCATTGCCATGGGCGTAGCCAAGAGGGGACAAGGGGCAGCTGCCCCTCCATCAAGTAAAACAATAGAAATATTTAACTAACTGACCAATCTGCCCCCCCCACAAAAGTCCTGCCCCCCTCCCAACAAAAACCTATGGGCATTGCCATTCAAATGGTGTGTGTGCACCATGTCATGTGATCTATTATGCTGGGCGGGGCTTACCTGCCCCCCCCCCCCCATATTTCATTCAAGTTGGCACCCCTGCTAGCAACACACTGGAAACTACCACGCTGGAATCATGCCCCAATTTGTTTCTATGAGACTTCAGTGCGCGCTCCTGAGCCGGATTCTTAACCTTATTGTGGATGCGGCTGCTGCCGATTTCATTGGTATCTTGGCGTTTTGCAGAAGGCTTGGTGCGGAGGTGGGCTCACTACCTCGCCTTGCACACCCCGTACACGGAAGAAATGGAATAACGGCAACTTTGGAATCAGAGGCCGTTTCTTTCCCACCCTGAATTGACCTTAGGTTGCATTCTTGGAAGTAAGTGCCATTGAAATCAATGGTACTTACTTCTGAGAAGACCTGCTTGGAACTGCATGCTAGGAACGCATTGTTACTCCCCTCCCCCATCGTGTTTCAGCCCATTTCTAGACTTGCATCCGGCTGTTTTGATACGTGGCGGGGAGGGGGAGGGCCTCCATCTATTTTCTTTACCTACTACAAAGCCTCACGTGATGCATTACAGGCCTCTTCCCAGCGAGTAAGAAGTGTCGCATCCGTCAGATGCTCGATGCCAACAGGAAATAGCTCTGGAATCAGAAGAAATCGAAGGACAACGCCTGATTCCCAAGCCATCTCCTTAAACACCTTTCAAGTTCTATTTTCTTTCAGTTGTGTTGTGGGCACACATTTTCTTCGTTGGGAAGAAAATGGTCTTTCTGACTGGCGCCTGCCATGTGCAGCGCACGAGAAATGGGACTCGATGCAACTTTGGATCGGGACGAAAACGAAGCACGCAGGCGCTACAGAGATCCATAGGAACTCGAGCTTTACGGTGTCCCTCATTAACATTTAAAAAAGAAAGAAAGATGGGAGGGGGGTTACGCCATACTGTTTTGTGTGATAATACAGACAACTATTTCCAAAATGACTTTACTTATACACAGGGCAACACCATTCCTGTATATTCAAAAGGGAGTCCCCCTGTTCAGCTACAGTTGATTCCTATGTAAAGAAGCAGCCTGACAGAGGAATATTGGAAGTGTCTACTCAGAAGTAAGTCCCGTTGAGTCAAATGGGCCTTACTCCCAGGAAAGTGGCTAACGGGTTGAACACTGAGTCTGTGCTTTAGAATATTGCATAAACGTATTAAAAAAACAAGTCAACATATTTACGCATCCTAGCTCTAATTATTTCAGTGAAACTTACTTTCAAAGATGTTTTTATTCCACGTAAATCTGTTTAAGATAAGGCTTCGGGTATTAAAAATAAACCTTCCACCTCGATTTCAAACACATTTACATTTGGTGGGGAGTTAGTGTCCATAAAATTAATAGCACTTTCTTGCAACAAAATGTGTTCAGGGTCCACACCCTAAGAGGAGGAAGCCCATTAAAAAATACTTAAGATACCTGTTTGGCTTGCAATTGATGCTTTTTTGGTCTTCAGTAACGTTCAAGAAGATCACACTTACGCTCGGAAAATATTGTTATTTTTCTTTAATGGGGAAAATTTGGACTCCCGCGAGTTAGATCTGTGGTTTTTAGGGCTAGGATGAAAATTGGACTGACACCACTTTGCACTTTAACAATCGGATTTCGTCAGGGTACAAGTTGTTTGTTTAACCCGACAGCTCCGTGCACCCCGTCGCACGCTTTACACACTCATTAAAACGATTATTCACGACCTGTCGAGTGTTTTCTAGTTCATTCACAGGAAAGATTTAGCGCCATAGGATCCAAGCATAGACCGTCCTCAAATCTGCGTCTGGTGCGCTGGTATCTAGCTTCTACAACTTGTAAAAGAACGGATGTTCTAATAACAACAATAACTATAATAATATTTCTGACACCTCAGTCCTAAACGCAGTTTATCTGGAAGTAAGATCCACAGGTTCCTTCCAAGAAACTGAAGTGCAGAGTTCACAGGCTTAACGTGAGACCAGGGGGAAATGATCCTTAACTCATTAGACTCTCAAAGTTGCATTCAAAAACAAGGGAATAACTTCCCAGGTAAATGTTTTAGGATCGGGTGTCTAGCTCTCCGATGCCAAATAAACCCGCAGGCCAATGCTGACGCGGTTTACTCGGAAGTAAGGCACATGGATGTCAGTGGGGTTTAACCTCAAAATGCCGTTGTTTGGGATTTCTTGGAAATCTGCCCCAGTGGCTCCAACAGAACTGACCTAGGGACAAACAGTACCTTTTAAAGATAGCTTTTGACAGCTCGGCAGGATCATAAACAAACGGCCCGGAATGACTCTATTTTCCAACAGTTGGGTTGGAGAGGTTGAAGTAGAAAAATGAGGAGGGGATTCCTAGGGTAAATAAATAAATGCAGCAGTCAACCGGCATTTCTATTCTACAGGAATTTTATCTGAAGCGGGGGCTAGACTCCGCTTCTCCCCCCCCCCCAAAAAAAAATGGACGAATGAGAATTTATGAAGAAAGCAATCTTGATTTTAGAACGTCAGAATTTCCCCTCAATTGTGGCACATGGACAGAAAACTCAACAACCAGAAAAGTTGCCCCACTAATCAGTTACAGCCAAAACTGCAAAGAATCTTGCCGGCAGCCTTCAAAACTTCACCAATTTATTGTGGCATAATAAATTTTAAGGTGCCTGCAAGACTCATCACACTTCTAGATCGATGAGAGTAGGATTGGGATGGCCGGCCTGCTAATGAAGAGTTCGGGGGTTTTAACGGACGAACTTCATACAAAAGCGCTTCCAACGATTCTCCGGAGGAGTTTATAATTCTGGCCAAATGTGTCCTTTCACCTTCGTGGTTTAACAGGGACAGGTCACATATCGCCCGTCACAGTGAGATAGAATATTGTGGTTTCAATTAAGAAAGGCAGATCGCCGTAAGGCCGCTATCCTGACGCCCATTTACTCAAACCAGCGGAAATGAAACGAATCCGCGGTGCGCTGCTAGTATAGAGAATCATGCATTTCCGAAAGGTTCTTGCTGGCCAAAGCTTTTGGAAACCTTCGGGAGGGAGCGGTGAGAGGGATTTTATAAGGAACAAACGCGCAGTCAGATTCCGAGCCCAGTTAAGATTCGGGTTGCAGGACGGAAATTCCGCCACTGCTGTTCAGGAAGCGCTGGGCTCAAATCCCTTCCACCCAACCTCTGATATTAAGTGTGTTTACTAAGTGTGTTTACTCGATTCTCCTATGTAATATCTCCCGCTCTCACTCTCTTTCTCGTGTGTGTGTGTGTGTGAGTGAGTGAGAGAGTGAGAGAGAGAGAGAGAAAATGTGTATATAATACATATATGCATTATTTCTCAAGGTTTTCAAACTTTACGCAACATAAAGTATATTATTATAATATAAAGAAAACGGAGAGCAAAAACGCGAAATCTAAACGATTTCTTAATTTCTCGCAACGTGAAGAGAGCATGTATGAGTTGATTGTTAGATATATAATAATCCACAATCAGGTGCGCTGTTAAGAAGGACTCTTCCTAGCCTGCATCCCCTCCGCCTTTTGCTCAGCACCAAGCCGCTAAGATAAGATCAAGGCAAAAGAAAAAAGAAAAGAAGACCGAAAATCTGTACATAAATACTTAAAAACCGGGCGCAAATAAACACACCAATCGATAGCAAAGTAGCCAGCGCTTGTTCTATTGATGGGGACACAATCGATCCCACCCCCCTCTTCCTGCCAACCAAGACTCCGAACTACTCTGTAGGTAATTATTAGGATTTGAAAGCCACGGATTTTAATCAGCAAAAAATAAAATAATTTAAATGCTTCCATTTTAACCTGGATGGAATTTTCTTCTATTAGAAGAGGGAAAACGCCCGCCGTGGGAGTGTGGGTTTAGTTTTATTACCACCACCCACCACTCCCAATTGCAAAACTTTTACAGTAGTAAAACAAATGGGGAGTATTTTTTTTTCCAAACACGACGGCGAAAAAAATGCATCTTGGAAGAAACATCAGCCTTAATAGCACGGTTTCTTCCTTTCTGTCTGTCACTCTCTCGCTCTCTCTTTAAAATGTAAACATTGGAATCGGGTGATAGCTTCTTGAAATGGACACCAACCTTGCAGTAAACTCGCTTCCTTATAATTCTCATACAAATCCTCGCTGCCCCCACGTTTTTAGATATATTGAGCCTAAGGATGCCAAAAGGAGAAGAAATTCTCTTCTAGTATATATATACATTTTCCCTCTCTCCCAAAAGAACATTTAGGGGCCTTTATCGTGGTTCCCACCCTCACCCACTTTAAACAAGATTATCGCAGCCTCTTGTGGAATGCAAAACTCTTTCATTATATAGAGCTGCGATTTTTCAAAAGAAACAACACCCATATAAATAAGTACATTCCCCCCCCTCGTTGCTTCTTATACTGCCTGTCTGAAAACCTTAGTGATTTCTGAAGGGTTCTCTCGGACTGTGACCCTCCTCCTCTCCCCTAGCCCTGCACGGCACTCTCCCGTCCCATATGATCAATCCAACAATCTGAAATTATTTCTGCTCGATCAACCCTGAGAAGGGAAAGTGACTCCTCAAAGAAAGTCAGAAGTAAAACCCTCCTTTCCCTCTGCCTACCTCTTGAGATTATAAGGGAAGCTCGATAACCTCGAAAGTATCTGAACTAATCTATTTTTAAAACAGCAACAACACTGAAATTCCTAATTCGCAAAAAACTGAGAGAGATCGAGATTTCTACCAAGAACAGATCCGAAACATTCAAGCGCTTCCCACGAGGTTGGGAGAAGACGGGCCCTTCTCCCACACGTGTGCGCGCCCCACAGGCCCGCCTGTTTCCTTCTTCGCGCCGACCAAAATCCCACTTGGCTTCAAGGAGTCAGCTTAGGTTGGCTAGAATCATATGGGTCAACCTGAGATGGTTCTCAGATCTGGCATAACAGAATAATATAGAAAATGCTTTTTGGCGTTTAACTCGTGGCTTTCTGTAGCCTACATAATATATATGAAGGTAAAGCAAAGAGCATAAAACTTTTAAATCCTCATACACCGCCATCTTTAAACGTCTGAATGAAAGCCAACTAAGGTCAGTTTGACTCATGCCCAAGTCACCGGAAGGATCCGCAGAAAGTTAAGCAAGTTAAGGAAGCGATCCCAACTCCCTCTGAAATAAAGTGGACTTTTTTTAAAAAAAAAGTTAACTTTGGCCTGGTGGTGCCCATGGCTTGCAACTGAAAGAAACTCGTTTATTGAGACTTCCTTTCAAGGAAATCTGTTCCAGACTGGGGTGGAATGCCAATTAAAAACCAGATTCGAGACAATCGAGAAACGCATCTAAGAGCTGTGGTAGAAATGTGCCTTATTTGAACACGTCCAGAAAACTACCGCTCGCTCTCTCTTGATATATATATATAGGGAGGTAATCTTCTCCCATAATATTTGCAAATACGTTACTAGTGGTGATCGGCGCTTTGGAAAGCAGCTTAAACTAAAATTAGGGGATGTGAATTGATTTGCACCGTGCGATAAATTACAGTAACTTTTTTTTTTAATTCTCATTATTGCTTTCCCTCCCCGCCTCTGGTTGGTTGCTCTTTGCTCCCCACCGGAAGGTGGTGGCGGCGGCGGCTGAGTTTGTGTAACCTGTTCTCACGTTGTTGTCATGGAAACGCCACACAAACCTCCCACAAAGCTTTAGATCGCCTTTGCTGTGGGAGGGCACAGAGGCCCAAACTGTCTTACAGGGTGATCCGCGGTGAAGCCGAAGTGGTTGGGGATAAACAAAAACAGCATCAACAAGCGGCGGGGGCGACAGTAGCAGGGGACGGGGCTTGCTTAGATGCTGGTGCTTCTCAGTGTAAGAGTCTCTGTCCGCTGCTGTCGACGTGCCTGGTGGTGGTTTGCCACGACGTGTCGCGCCTGAGCTCAGCGACACCGACACTGTACCTTTAAGGCACATCTGAAGCACGTCCTCGCCCTCGGAGAATCCTGGGAACTGTAGCTCGCCTCTCACAGACTTACAGTTCCCGACAACCCTCAAGAAACTACAGTGCCCAGAATTCTTTGAGGGGGAAAGGTGCTTCGAATGTGCTTTAAAAGTATAGCGTGTAGGCAAGACTGTCAATTGAAGGTGAGAGGTGAAGCTCTTGGCTTCAGTACATTCGGATGGGGGAAGAGATTTCCATGGGCTTTAATGTTCTTTCCTTCCACACCATAAGCTATGGAGCCTGGGGCCGGGGCAGATGGCCTGAATTAGATTCCCCTTTGCAGTAATGACAAGGGAGGAAAGAATTTTTAAATTTACCACTAGAAGAGTAGCACTGAGAGATCCGAATCAGTGTCTATCTTTCTATCTATCTATCCAGCCACCCACCCACCCACCCATGCACTCACACACACAGAAGGTGAAGCTTATGTATCTATATGGCAGTCAAATTTTCTAGGCACCTGAAATTCGAACATGTGTGCCAGAGGAGGGAACACTGAGCTCTTGGTTTCTTGCGCTTGGCAAGAGCGCCCTCGCCCTGCAGTTTAAAGAACAGCAGAGGCATAAATCCTATTGCATAAACACACTTAATAAACCTTAACGTTGCCCATATGCCCACATTCCACGCGTTCCTCAAACCAGAGCAACCTCCAGTTCATCTCCCTAAACTTAGGGACTATTTCTGTCAATCAGCTATAAGCAAGCATTGCACGACAGAGGCGGAAGGTGAAACAGTGCCGTATCCATGGAGAAAAATTAAGTAACCAAAACAGCATTTCAGACTCCCTTTCTTTCTTAGTCGCTTCAAAATCTAAATTGACCCATTTATCCCATAGGCAGGTTTCTTAAAAACTGTCACCGGTAGATCCATTCTCTCTCCTGACTACTAATTTCATTGTATATAAATTGCCTTTGGAGGGAGGGAGAATGAACTTCACCCTCTTTCTATTTCCTGCAAGGGGAGATAAACCTCTCAGTACTTCATTACCGTTGGCTCTGATTGCGTTCAGCAGGTGTTTTTATCTTCCCTGCGTTTGGGTAACTCAAATTGGTGTATTAACAATTAATTATTTTCTTGAGATTACAAATTACAGGAACAGGGGAATTAGGGGGGAAAGATAATTTACAGTGTGGCGCACGCTGCATTGTTCTTCTGTTCCCCCTTCCCAGCGGGTCAACTTTAACCATTAAGAAGATTTAAAAAGAAAAGAAAAACCCTCCCCCCTCCCCAAAGCCAGCACTGAACATAACAGTCCAGCATAGACGCATCACATCACTATTTTAAAAAAGATAAAACCTGGGAGGGGATCAAAAGTTAAGTGGATTTCACGATCCACACCCAGTTAAGGCTGCAATGTTGTACCAATTTATGTGGGAGTCAGCCTCACTGAACGAAATGTAGGCAAATACAGATATCTCGCCCACTGCAATTCTTTAACATGGAAGCTTGAAATCTCCATCATGTCTAGCAGGACTTACGCCCAGGAAAGTGTGCGTAAGATTTCAGACTTAGGCCCATTCCTAAATGGATCCTGTTCTCAAATAAGCATGCGTAGGAAAACTGCGTCTCAAGCGTCCCTTCGTTCCTTCCAGTAGGAGCGACACAGAAGTCTCATATCTGTCCCTAGGAGTTAAATACACAAGACTTGGAGTGGCAGCCTTTACTGGACGTTCACTCCATCGACTTATGAGGGTCTTCAAAGAAAATATGGGCCGCGCGATCCAGCTAAAATTAAGCTTAAAGCTCAGTGATTTCGCTTGGGAAAGAATTGAAAGCACGCGAAGGAGTCTCCCGAACCCACAGCCAAACGATTTCGGGATGCTTCACTTTGGCTGGATTGGGCTCGTGTGGAAGACTGAAAAGTTTCGAGCACAAATAAGTCCTGAAACTGCATGGAAGCACTTAAAGAGGAGCACGCCGAAATTTGACACCAGAGCCGTTTCAAAAGTTTATCTTGTAGTACTCCAGTTAATTTCTCATCTCAGTACAATGTCCAGGAATAATAATCCCTTTCCTTATTATTTTTTTTCAACCTTTACATAAATCGCTTTTCCTTTCTTAAATGTTGCTGACGACACTTTTTCTTTATCTTAAATATGAAATAGGGACAATTCTGAGCACGCTTCCTAAAGAGAGCGACTGATGTAGTTCAATTTATTTACTGTATGAGTTAATCTGCATAGGATTGCACTGATAGTAACGCGTTTTGCATAATGAAAGCGGTGCAGACAAGGAAGCTGTCTTGAGAAAACCTCATTAAAATAATTTTAAAAAAATTATCTGCATAGATAGATACACACAGATGTATATATACAGAGAGAGAGAGAGAGAGAGAGAGACCACAGGCGCTTTCAAACCAAACGTGGGAACTTAATATCTCATTGTTTTCAATGGGAGGCGGCAGCATTCATGCTGGAGCGATCAATGGGCCTTAAAGGGTTCTTAAGTTTGGCTGGGTCCTATCCATATATATTTAGGAAACCCACAATTATTAGGCACATGTGACACCTGAACACGGTATCGCATTAAAATTAGAGCAAAAAGGAGAGAGATAGAAATTGCAAAAAAAACTCCTTTTAAAAAAAACCTTCTCTTTCTAAATCGTGAATCTGTGTTTAGACAAATGAATGAAAGAAAGAGAAACTGGCAATTAAAACAAGCAGCAACCCCAAAAGAAATATAAACAGCGCTCTGTGAAGTTTAGGAGAGAGCAAAGGCGCACTCACCAGTTCGAAAAGGGCCGAAGGAAGAAGGCGGCGGCGGCGGCGACCAAGCAGGTCGGATTCCTTGGGCTCCTTCTTCCTTTCCGCCGCAGGTAATTCTTCCCACCCGCTTCAAAAGGCGAACAAAGGCTCTCTCAGCGGCGCAATCGTCTTGGCTTTTCGTCACCTTGGCTCTTTGTCGCTCGAGTCTCCCCCTTTGAAAAGCAGGCAAAGTCTTCCTTCTCCTCGCCAGTTGTCAAAGGTCTACAGTGTTTCAATGGAAGAAAGCAGGATACATTTTACCCAGGTCATGACTCTTAAAATAACAAATAAATAAAACGGAAGAAGAACGAATAGAGAAGGGGGGGGTTGGTATTGCGGGGGATTGTGCGGTGTAGAAAAGACGATCCAATTCTTGGCCCGTCCAAATTTACAGATCGAAATGGAGGTAGATAGGGAGGGAGAATTCATAATATTTGATTTATTTATTTTTCCCGGGTGAAGGCCGAAGAATGGATCTAGACAGAAGCTTTCCCATCTCTCTTCTCCTGAACCCCTCACCCCCCTTAGGGAGAAGGCGGAATGGGGGCTGGCTGGCTTGAACTTCACCTACCCTGCTGCTGCTACTGTTGACAAAATGGCTCGCTGAGATCCTTCGTCCAGCTGTTTTCCTTCCCAGAAGGTCCCGTCCTTCTGCCGTGGAGTCGAGAGGGCAGGTTCTCCGCTGAGAGGTAGGAAATCGCAGCAACTCCGCCCTCTGGGCACGATCACCCAAAGCCAGCCAAAAGAGCCACAGCCAGCCAACCCTAAAAAGCACCCTCTAATGATCTTCACCTTCACCTCTGGCTAACCCAAGAGCTCCGCCACTTTTTTTGACGCAGGGATCCCACCGCAGAGGCCTCCTGCACTAGACCCTCTTCCCCACCCCCATAACCACCACCACCTGAACCGAACGGGCCTCTGGCTGGAGAACATCTCGCTGGATCTTCCATGGCTTCCGCACCAAGTCGCCTTCACCATACGAGGACATCACAGCCTCCAATCTAGAGGAGCTGAGCTTAAGGCACGGGAACCTGCCCCAGGAACCACTGCAGAAATATACAGCGGAGGGAATGCCTTCATTCACATGCAAATAGATCCACGAATATGAGAAGTTCATCATTTTAGAAAAAATGAAGGGAAAGAAAGGGGAATCCTAGTTATATCCCCGTCCTGGCGCAAACGACAGGGCTGGTGTGACATAGCGTGGAATTTCCTGTCCTAAACTTCCTCCCTACTCAGATAGCTCCCGTGTAAACGCCAGGTGAGTTCTGTTTGACAAAGGAGTGGATTAAAGTTACCGAAGCTCACTATTAACAAAAAAAAAAAAAAAAAGAGGGAGGAGGAAAGGGGGCATCTGAAGGTCAATTTCGGCAATTACAATCCCATAAAGGTTGAACAAGAGCACAGATTCTCAGACTAAAACAAAATGGGAGGGTTCCTCGAAAATCTATATCAATCTCTCATGGACAGCTTTGAGCTCCACCGTGTTTGATGCAGACGGTGCGATGCGATCAGCCCCAGGAAAAGCGTGCTTGCCTGAGTCCCAAGGCCTCAGAACGCCGCTCTCCGGCACCCTTCTTTCTCTAGGGCCAAATCAGATCTCTTTCTGACAGGCCAAGCCTAATGTTTTATTATGATTATTTTGATAGTGAGAAGAGAGCCTCTCTGTTTTCGGTGCCAACTTCTCCGCAAGTAAAAATGTCCTTAAAAGAACTTTCTAGGGAGAATTTTAGGTATGAACGGCGTTTGACATATTATTATTATTATTATTATTATTATTATTATTATTATTATTATTATTATTATTATGCCGCCCATCTGACTGGGTTACCCCAGCCACTCTGGGCGGCTTCCAATAAATTAAGTATGTCCGTGGAATGTATTGTTACTGAGTTCTTTTACGATCCAATATTTCCTTTATAGGTTGGCGTATTTGTTATCACCCTTCGTTCCCTTTCAGAGTTCAAACAGTCCCAAAATTTAAACCAAAGAACCACCGACGAATAAATGTTTTTTTTAATTCAAAAAAACACACCAAACATACAGCTGGAGTGAAAAAAGTGTATTTTCTACCAACATGCCTTGAAGGATATAGAAACGCTAAATTTAAAAGTTGCCTAGAGCGCCAGGATATTATCACTGGGTGATATCCTACGTTAGCTATACTCAATGTAACTTAAGTCAGTTGATTTCAGTGGGTCTACTCTAAGTATGACTTTGTTGGATATCTATTATTATTATTATTATTATTATTATTATTATTATTATTATTTATTATTTATTATTATTATTATTATTCGGACATGACGATGGAGTGATAGTAATCAATCCGTCGGGATTTCACAAGTGAAAACTTTAAGGAAGTAATGTCCAGGCCTTGAAGTGGTGACCATCAAGCATTCAGTTCCTTGGCAAACCAGGAGAAGTGCATGAGAAAGCAAAATGGTGTGGCCCATCTGCTGAGAGACAGAAGTAAATGAAATGAAAAGTTGAGGGCCAGAGTATGGATGGCTTTGGGATGCACACTAACATATGTACAGGAGGACCTGAATGGTCATTGTAGCGATTGATCCCAAAAAAAACAGAACAAAAAGAAGCGCCGGCTTTCCAGGTAAAAGTAAATAAATGCACGCCTGGATGATATAACTCCAGGAGAGCTATTTCTCTGCCTTGCTCTCTTTCCGATTTATATACAGCACGCACACATACACACACCCCAGGTCTCGCGATGGCACCCGAAGCGGTCTACAACCCCGTAATCAAAACAAAAGGCAATCTCGGGAGTTGGCAGATCAGAGGAGACCTCTTCTGCCGTGACCCTCCCTTCCTCCACCTGGAGTAAATAAAAAAAAGAAGAAGAAGTGAGGAGGAATCACCTGAGCGCCTCAAGGTGCAGCCAGCCCGTGACAGAAACCCGGAGTTGCAAACGCCAAGTGCCTGTTTACACCTTCGAGGGGGAACTTACGCAGACACACACTTTCACACAGACACACACAACCTCTTTTTCTTCAGGAATGACCATGCATCAAGTTTAGCTAGTTAAAGCTTATTGAGGGGGTGTGGGGAACCCCTATACCTTCTATTAGGCTTGCAAATCTGGAACCTACCATATGCCATCACCAAGCCCCCTGCTGTCCCCACTTCTACACACTTCCAATCCAGGATCGGGTCAGAGTTTGGATTCCTCCCCCGCCCGTCCTTATTGTTTTTTTGTTTTGCCAGTGCCACTGCAAATAGCAGGTTTAATTCCTGCTGCTGGATTCCCCACAATATGCAACCCGTGGCAAGTGTTAAATAATACATCGGCCCCTTTGTCAGCTGCACCACCAGACGCCTCTCCTCGTTTGCTCGGCTTTGGCAAAGGATACGGACTCCATGTTGGAATCGGCACAGATTATTATTATTATTATTATTATTATTATTATTATTATTATTATTATTATTATTAGCGGAAGTCTTCAGTATAACCTGTTCCTGCAACTCCCCCCCCCGCCAAAAAACCCCCCTCTTTTTTTAACCTCAGGATATTTTATTTTTTTAATTGTCGCCCAACATTTCTGTGATTTCCGGCTTTGCAAACGATTCCCCATAACCCGAGGCTGGAGTTAGGCACGTCAGGAGAGCGTCCTTTGCGATTTCCACCCCAGCCAAGTCACTTTCTTTACAGAGTTAGGAGAACTTGGGGGTGGCTAGGTTTCCCCAGGTTTCCCCTACACTCACATACACCCCCAATTCTACTCCTTAATCACTCCCATCCCTCTTTCCTTCGTGAAGAACATCAACTCTTCAGCAACCCCCTACCTCCCCCTTGTTCCCCAGAAATGTCAACATTTTCTCCTATCCGTCGCCTAAAGTATCCCCTGGTTCCTCTTTCTCTCCTTTTTCCTTCTGGGGGGAGGAGAACTCCTTTTTGAGAAAGAGAGAGAGAGAGATCCTCTTTAAAGCGTTTGGCGATAGCATCTCCAGCAAAGAGATTATTTTTCATCCCCCCATTGTGCGCAGGGAGCCGGCTTATTGCATTACTGCCGAACCCCTTGCCGACTACACAATTGTAACAAATGAACAACTTGTCCTCTAAGGACTCGCTGCGGGATCCAATTAGCCGAGAAACCCTCTGCACCGGGTTTTCTGAAGCGATTGGCAAGAATCGCTACCCTCCTTCTCCCGAAATTCTTCCCCAAACCGGATGCCTTAAAAAACACACACAAAAAACCCCCTCAGACCTCGCTGTCACGCCACCCCTTCAGCCCAAAGCGAAAAGCAAACGGAACGGCCCGGCAGTAAGAAAACTTAAGCTCCTTACGTCAAACAGACACTTGGGCTTCAGTAGAACTCTATCTCTATCTATCCTTCTATCATATATATATATATATTCCAGTGCAGTGCACTTCGTCAAAGGGCAAATTCTGCACATCACCTCAGAACCCATGGCATCACTGCTGTATTCCTTCCCTACCCTTCATTTCCTCCCGCGATTCCTTCCATCAAAACTTGGGCGCACGCGAGTGCAGTTCATTTTTAAATGGAAGGGGGGCAACAAATATACTCTTTCCAGGACTTAGATATTATATATACCTATATATCAGGCAAGCAGCCCCCCGCTTTTGAAAACACAAGAAAATGAAGCAGCGAGAGCTGTTTGTGGAGCTACGCACACGCAGAACACCCGTAACTTAGGCACACATTCACAAGCACATAGAAAAGAAAGGGGGAGGGAAGGCCGTCTTCCTACCCGCCACCCCACTCCTGAAACTCACAGCCCCATCCAAAACACGTTTACTCGGATGTAGGCCTGGCCGTTGCACTTACTTTCGGGCAAATACGTTGAGGAATGAGGCTCTTAAAAGTCAAGGGCTTCCAAGGCAATGTGCTTTGAAGCGGCTTGTTGGACTCTTTGAAATAGAAATGCAAACGGCCAGGAGTGGAATGCAAGCTTGCACGCATTCAAATGACCGTGTAAAGGTTGTTGTTAAATAATAACCCAGAATTGCTACACCACTAGCCCTTCCAAGAATAAGTCAAACGCAAAAGACCACAACACAAACTATCGAAAACCCTCCCTCGTAGAACAGTAATCAAGTATGTTTTCAAGGCAACATGTGCCAAATTTTCCATTTTTAAAAAAACACCACTCTCACACACCTACGAGTATTTTATTCTTATTGGGTCAGATTCTGAAAGCGGAACTAAAGGGGGAAGTTCTTCAGTTCTCTTAAACATTAAACTCCAGATTTGCTCTCGGGTATTGTGGCAGATGGAGCAATTGAGAGGTGGGGCCTAACATTATGGGTCAGCTTCAGTTTCCTATTGTTTTAAAAGTCCTTTGGATGCTAAAACTTCTTGATTTAAAAAAGACAAAAAAACTATCGAGTATATATGAATTTAGCCTATTTTTTATTTCTGTGTGTTCATAGTAAACATTTTTTTTGTAAGTGACAAACACGGGCATATGACCACAGTATCACAATCAAGATTTTTTTTTTTTAAGACGACATTAACAATCACTCAAATTTATGCGGCATTTGCGCAACACAGGTTACATATTTGCAAGGTTTACCTATAAGTACAATAGGTATTAACATTTCACTACATTTAAAAAAAAATAAAGGTGACCTGTTAGTGACCACATACATCAAAATATACACAACACAAACTGAAGGCAATTCATGAATTTTTGTCCCCTCGGATTCATTTGAACGGGCAGTGCTGCAAAACTGAAATGATATCCTTCTTGTTCTGATTTGCTGTATTTTATTTTATTTTTAAAAAAACATTTCGTACACTGAGTGCATTTTCTAAAAACCCAATCTTTGGTCTAAAAGTAAACAAAAGGAAAACAAAAAAGGGAGGGGGAGAAAATTGGCTCTTTTTTAAAAGGGGAGGGAGTAGAGAACAAAAGAATCCAGGGCCAAAATGCAATTATTGAGTTTCTCTGCCTAATTGTTCTGCTTCCACCACGCAAATGACACTTTGCATCGTGGCGTTCATCAATTTATTATCATCATGATTAAATTTTAATTTTACTCTCATGGTCTGCACCCACCATCACATCCATGATAACTTATAATACTGCAAACATGGAAAATCTGGTGGGTCGGCGTGAGGAGGGAAAAAACAACCACCCCAACACACCGGTGTCAAAGCGGAGTCCAAACGGCCAAAAAAAGCAGTCACTAGTTTAGATATACCTTCTACTATCTTATTATTAATATTATTTATTTATTTAAACCCTTCCCAAAACTGCATCGTCTACAATGTATCCTTCTGATTTTATTATCATTATTATTATTTTTGCACATTTGCTGACTCGCCTCGCTTGGTTGGAATAAGAAACGACCCTAAAGACTTGAACAAACGTACAGAAAATGGGGGTTAGAGGGTACGGGGGAAGAAACTTAATAAAAAATACCTGGACTTTTTTTTTTCCTGGGTGAGTATTTTTTTTTTCTCCTTTCTGTTTTGCTCATTTTTTAAGTCTCTCGCTCGCTCGCTCGTTCTCTCGCTCTCGCTCTCTCTCTCTCGCTCCATTAGCATTTACAAGGTAAAGGTGTGTAAAATGTTCACTTACAGTCTCTTGACTTCCCCTTGGAGGTTAATGTATTAACGGGTTGGAGGAAGAACCCTGATTTTGATGTGTGAAATAATCAGAAAGTCCACCCGACAGTCCCGTGGTAAAACTGGGCAAGGACGGTCTGAGGGACTCGCAGGGGAGAGTGGAGGGCGCCTGCGGCGAAGTGGACGACGAGGCGGCCCGCCCCGTCATCGAGGTGCTGCTCTGCGAAGTCATGGACGGGTGCGGGACGTGGGGGAAAAAGTAACTGGTCTGTCCCGCCGCCAGGAGGTTGACGGAGCAGGGGTTGAGGGAATAGGTGCCGGAGCAGGGCACCGACAAGCCGCAGGGCACCGAGGCGGCCAGCGCAGCGGCCGTGAGGTGGTGGGTGGCGTAGGGGATCTCGCCGTTGACGAGTCTATCCACGCTCAGGCCGTTGGACGTGGAAAAGGAGTGGTTGTTTCCCAAGGAGTTCTGAGTCAAGACGGAGCTGTAGGGCATGGGGTGGCTGGGGTAAGCCGACGTGGTCCCGTTGTAGCTCAAAGTGCTGCTGGCCCGCGGGTGGTGGAGGGACAGGAAAGGCGACATGGGCCAGTACAAGGAGCCCGCCCTGTCCATGAAGGTCAGGCCGGTGGAGGTGAGGCGGGCGCCCCGCTTGAAGGCCAGCTTGGCCCGCGAGGTGGTGGAGCGCCGCCGGAGCTTGCCCGTGGTGCCTCCGATGAAGACGTCGTCGCTGGAAGGGTCTAACATCCAGTAGTTGCCTTTGCCAGGGTCGTCGTAGTGCCGGGGCACCTTGACGAAGCACTTATTGAGGGAGAGGTTGTGGCGGATGGAGTTCTGCCAGCCCTGCTTGTTCTCCCGGTAGTAAGGGAAGTTCTTCATGATGAACTCGTAGATGCCGTTGAGGGTCAGGCGCTTCTCGGGGCTCTGCCGGATGGCCATCATGATGAGCGCGTTATAGCTGAACGGCGGCTTCTCGTACTTGCCGTTCTTCTTCTCGCCTTCCTTGCCCCCGCCGTCGCTGCCGCCGTCCTTGGCCCCTTCCGACGGGCCCTTTTTCTCCTCGGACGCCGCTCCTTTCTCCTTGCTGTCGTCCAGCTCGCCTGCAGAGCCGGGCTCCCCTTTGCCGCCCAAGAGGTCCCCCTTGGACACCTCCATGGGGCCAGAGGTAGCGGCGGCGCCAGAGGCGGCGGCGGCGGCCGCCACGCCGACCCCCACCCCGGGGGGCTGCAGCAGGAGCTGGTTCTTCTCTTCCTCGTCGTCGTCCTCATCCGGGGTCGCCCTCTGGGGCGGCTGCTGCTGCTGCTGCTGGCCGTGATGGTGGTGGTGGTGATGGTGATGGTGGTGGTGGTGCGGGTGGTGGTTGTTGTGGTGGTGGTGGCTGTGGTTGTTGTCGCTCTGGACGGCTTCGGGGACCAGGCTGTTGATGCTGAAGGACGACTTGGGCAGCATTTTCACTTCCTTCCTATCGCCCATGTCCAACATCACACTCTAGGCGGAGGGGGAAAGTTGCACAGCCGGCAGGAAGAGGTGGTGGTGGCCGCAGGAGCTGGTGATGATGATGGGGGGCGCTGCTCGGTCCGTCCAGGAAGGCTGGAGGCTGCTGAGGAGCAGCGATGGGCAGCAGCAGCAGGAGCAGGAGCGAGGCAGCGGGAGCAGCAGTAGCAGCAGCAGCAGCCAGGCACTTGCACCACCAGCTCCCGTGCTTGGCAAGGCATGTAGCAAGGACGCAGGAGCAGCCGGGGAAAAGGAAGGGAAAAAAGAGATGAGGGACCCAGCAGCCAGGCAAGGAAAGCCAAGGCAACGGGCGGGTGGGGGAGGAAAGGGGGGCGCGGAAAGGTTCCCCCCCTCGAGGAAAAAGAAAGGGTAAAAAGGGGGGCTTTCCAAAGGGGAGGAAAAGATGGTCGCCCCCCTTGAAAAAAACGGAACCCCGAGTCCCCTCTGTCCAAAACTACTTCATGGTGCCTGGAGCCCCCCTAGTCCACCCGAGCAAGGGAGGGCGGGGGGGAAACCGGCAGCCGGGGCCGTGGATCAGAGCAGCCGAGACAGCTTTAGCTACAATTAATTTCAGAGCTACAGACACACACTAGGGCTGTAAAAAAATTTTTGGTTTAACCTTTCCCACCGGCCGCCCAATCAGAGCGCGCGGCGTACAGGAACGTCTCCCCTGCGGCCGGCCAATCGGCGGCGCGCTTTCTCCTCCTCTTCCCCTCGCGCTTTCTCTCCTTCGCCGCCTCCCTTTCACCCTTTCGCAGCCCTGACGGCAGCGCAGGGATACCAAAGGGGGCAGGCGCATCACCGCGGCAGGTTACCTTTTCCCCTCCTCAGAATCCCACTCCCCCTCCTTGGCCAACACCCCACTCCCAAATCCACACACACCAGTTTCCTCATAAAAACCACTCTCTCCATATATGTATGTGTATGTCTCTCTGTGTGTGTATGTATGTATGTGTATATATATATATGTCTGTGTCTATAGGTGTCTTATGTATGGCTGGGTGTCATAGATATCTATTCTCACACGCTTTCTTTTTTAAAATATTTATTTATTTTTATTTCCTGTCAGGGGAGCAGAGAGAGAGAGAGGAAATGGTGGCTGAGGGGGAAAGAGGCACTACTTTGCGCAAGCCCACCGCCGTGGTGCCTTGGCTGAGGCAGGATTTTGTAGGCCTCTCTCTCTCCGTCTCTGGCTTCTTCACTGGCTCGTCGTGGTGTTTTCTTCCTCACGGGGGAGCCGCTTTATGGGATGTTGGGATTGTGGAGGGAGGGGAGGGCGGCGGCAGAAGCGGGAAAGGCCTCCTGCTTCCAAGAGGGATTCGTTCCGAGTTGGGTCTCCTTGGCTTGTTTTGCGCCTGAAATACCGGAAGAGGGAGGGCCGGCCTGGGCGGGCGAGGGCAAAGGCGGCTGTCCTGGAGGCGGTTCCGGAGGGAGAGTGGACTTGCGAGGGCGCGGGGAAGGCCCTGCGCTCCTCCTGGCGTCGGCCTGTCTCGGAAGCGGAACTGAGGACGGACGGACAGCCGGGGAAAGAGAGGATGAACGACGTCCAGAGAGAACGGCGGGCGCTTCAGGATTTCCTTGGGTTTTTGTGTGTCATTTCCGCAGTGACGGGGGTCAAAAGGCCATAAATAAAAATAATAATAGCAAATGCACTCAAGGTAATCTATCTTTGTTTCCTCCCCCCCCCCCATTCCTCCCACAACCCTCCCCGCCCTCCTCCCCACCCGCGAATCTTGCCTCTGCTGCGCTGTGATTTCTCACCCCCGCGCGCTCCCTCTCGCCCCCGGGTCCTGTGCATGTTTCCTCGCAGGGAAGGCGCCAGGTGGGGCGGGCGACCGGCCGGCTGATAAGGCTTTGCGGCCTCGGCTCTCGGCCCGCTTTCCAGGGACTCCCGGTCGCTTTCTGCCCACCGGGGGAATTGGACCGACTTAACCTCAGCCCCCGCCATCGCGGACGGGTCGTGTGCAGGTTTACCCGGGACTAAGATCCGCTTTGTGCAACGGGGGCTTGCTTTACGAGAAGTGAGCAGAACCTCAGGTGTTTCTTTTAAAATACGAGTTTGGGACCCTCTCGGGCGCACAGAATGCGTTTTAATTTAAGCCAGAAAAAATAATTCTAACTATGTATGATCTGTCTTCCGCAGTGGAAACGGAAACGAATACATGCCAAATGCAGTGCATCGGTTTTTGTTTTTATTTTTCTGGGATCTTCCTGCTCTCTTTTTTATTTTGCAATTTATATATGGGATTTGCTGTGTTTATTCTTGGTGGGAATGGGTTTCTGGGGGGAGGGGAGGAAAAAAAGAGACCAGCTAGGTGATGGGGGTGGGAGATAAACGGGCTACTTTTGTCCCGCGATTTGGTCCCATCCCCCCCCCCCCTTTTTTTTTTTTAGTTAATAGAAACGGAAAGAGGAGAGCTTTCGGCGAGGATTTCCTGGGGACGATAATTCATTGTTACTCATCCATATTAAATCCTCTCCATTCTGCAGGCGCGAGACATGCAGCCTTTTGCTGCATGAGTTGTGCGGTGGGACGAGCAAAAATCAGAGATCAAAATGTCACCAGGGGTAGGCGTTGCAGGGAATATCCGGATCAAATTTAAAGCAAAGTTGTGCCATTAGTTTGTGTTTAATCCACATCACACCATCAGTACTTTCCACGTACGTTGTTGCAAATGCAGAGTGATTGCGATTTTTAAAAAGATATACATACCACGGAATATCTTAAAAGGGGTGGTGGTCGATTCCAACATTAAGAGGGAGGGGGAGTAGGAACAACCCTATCAGTTGGGAGATTCCGTGACCTTTGTGGGTTGGGGTAACCTCGAATGACCTTGCCTCACTGGCATTTATATACACTACCTCGCAAAAGGCAGTTGTTAGTGGGCTGGGGGAGGTGTGGGAAAGATGAAAGGGATTATAAGCAACCAAAACAACCCCCCAAAAGGAGTAAGGGATTGCATTTTCCAAAATATAATATATTATTTGCTCAATAACATACAGCACTACGATGGAACCAACTATTTGTTGCAGGACTGTCTTAAAGTTAGATAATGTATATTATTATTATTATTATTATTATTATTATTATTATTATTATTACTCCTACCAACTACTCTATGGTAGTTGGTGCACCATTTTTTGTGCTTTTTTAAACCACGGTTTCCCCCTGAATCGCCTTTTCCCTTCTGAAATCGAATTCTGGAGAAAGGACAGCTTAGGTAAACATTTACTGATGTGGAGCAACGATACTATATGATATGCAGGAAGGAAAGTGTTGATTAACACAGAAGGGGGAAAAAAGCGAAATTAGCTGATTGCATGCTCATAAGTGCAAGCTGTCATTGAACTGCTTTTAAAATAGACACAGCTGGGTGTTTGTGTTGCAAAAATTCTTGTGTTTTTGCTAATACTGAAATAAGCATGATTTTGTATACCAAACATTTTCGGATCATTAAAATTTGTAATCTGCGCTGGTTGTGGAACACAAAGAGGAGCAACCGATTCCTTTGGCTGTCGAATTTGCTGATATGATATTAACTCAATCAGGTCTTGACAATCGGGGCCATTGTGCCTTATCAAAGCTCTTTGATCCATTTAATACACAAAGTGCCCGACGTGGGCATTGTTTGTTAACATGGAATGCCCCCCCCCCCAACAAAGCCCCTGCTCTGCAACAGAACGGAAGGAGAAAGTTTGTTTATTGTAACACTACATCGCCTGATGAAAATTTAATGCTCCGAGGTGTTCCTTAGGTCAGAGCTGCGTTTACACTGCCTTGGGATCCGGCGTGAAAGTGAAGCAGGGAAAACACACAAAAGAAAAGCAAACAAACAAAGACAGTAGCAGAACGCCCCCGCCGGCCCACAGTAGTTATTCCTTGGTCAAAGTTTGACAAGTTAAATCCCTTTTCTTCCAAAACTATTAAATAGATGACCTATCAACTGTCCCCCACCTCTCCAGCACAAAAAAATGAAAGTCAAGAGGTCGGATTTCAATTCAGGTCCAACGCCCCCCCCCCCAAAAAAAAATTACACTATTTGTGCGCCATCCTTAACTGCCCCCTGGATCGGGCGCCGAATGGAGCGAAAGTCTATACAAGCAGGAATCTCGTCAGTTTAGCCTAGTCGCCAGCCTAGTGGATCTCTCCTTCCGGAAAGAGAGCAGGAGCCCTTTCCCAAAGGTCCCTTTCCCCAGCCACGACTCTGAGGTTGCGATGCTACAATGTCTGTTTTATTTCCCACTGATCATGCACGCCAGTCACAGGCGAATGGCTGTGACGCCAAGACTCACCCACCAACTAAATGGGAAAGCCTCGCGTCACAGGTGCAGGGGTTGATAAATCTGGGCTAAACCAAGGATCACTCCTCTGGCTGCTGCCCAGTCGTAAACACCAGGAAGGATCAGGACTCCTTCCCCCGCCCCAATTTTGGTCTTTATTGTACAAAGACACCCCTCCTCCTTTCATCGCTCAGAGAGTTTAACATGCAGCAGGAATTATTAATTCGCATTATCTTGGGAGGCGATGGGAGCCAAAGTCAAGCACCCTGGCGCTGCAATCCTGTAACTACTTAAGCATTGAACTCAAAGGGGCTCACTTCTTACATGACTGAGCTGTTTAAGTCACATCGATTTCAATGAGCGACTCGAACCGGCCCTTTAAGTCTTTCTCATTTAAAAGCAATGGAGCCCTAAGATTGGTTGCTATGCTCCTTGCCTGCTATTTTGCGCGCCCTCTTTCATTGCAAAGAACTAAGAGGAACAACAACAAAATTCCCACCAAATACGGCATTAGTGTGTGTCCTCCTAACCCAACCAGAAGTGCATCTGTGTCCCACAGCCGGTGGAAGGCTGTGGAGGTTTTGGTATCGGGTATTGGGGAACCAATGGGCCTCCTGATGTTGCTGGACTCCATCTCCCATCAAGTCCTGGCCTGCGAGGCCAATGCTCAGGGATGGTGGGAATTGTAGTCCAACAGCAACTGGAAGGCCACAGATTCACCCTTCCAGATTTAAGACGTCTGGAGGTTGTATGGCTCTTCGCTCTAGATGAGAGATGCAGAGCGCAGCTCTAGAATCTGCAGCCTCTTTGCGGTAGTCTAAAAAAGAGACTTTCCCGTCAAGCTTGAGAATGTGCCTGTGAAGAAGAACGACATAGCAGATGCTTGATCCGAAGCAAACGAACATGGCGGGTAGAAGAAAGCAACAGAAAAGGCTACAACTGCCCCCGCCCTTAACTCTTGGAGACACGGATTCGCCCCTTCAGCTGCCCACATTGATTTTCTGGAACGGGAGACAACTCCGTGCGCCTGCTTATTATGGTCCAAAGGGAAGCAAAACCCACTTTGCAATTAGGAGGAACCTAGACAGCATCTTAAAAAGTAGAGACATAACTTTGCCAACAAAGGTCCGTATAGTAAAAGCTATGGTTTTCCCAGTAGTGATGTATGCAAGTGAGAGCTGGACAATAAAGAAGGCTGATCGCCAAAGAATTAATGCTTTTGAATTATGGTGCTGGAGGAGACTCTTGAGAATCCCATGGACTGCAAGATCAAACGTATCCATTCTTAAGGAAATCAGCCCTGAGTGCTCACTGGAAGGACAGATCGTGAAGCTGAGGCTCCAATACTTTGGCCACCTCATGAGAAGAGAAGACTCCCTGGAAAAGACCCTGATGTTGGGAAAGATGGAGGGCACAAGGAGAAGGGGATGACAGAGGATGAGATGGTTGGATGGTGTTCTTGAAGCTACCAGCATGAGTTTGATCAAACTGCGGGAGGCAGTGGAGGACAGAAGTGCCTGGCGTGCTCTGGTCCATGGGGTCACCAAGAGTCGGACACGACTAAACGACTAAACAACAACAACAGGTCATGGATTGAAATCCCCACACAGTTCTCCCAACCCCCTCTACTGACTTCCAGGGTTCTTCACACACGATCTTGGTGAAATAAAAATGAATCTGGAGGGCCAGGTCTTCAGAAAACCAATCACCTTATCTACACTAAATTGATTCGAAAGTATGATGAGACAGCGTCATTGCTCTGCTTGACAGCGCGATCCTATACAGAACTCAGAAGCAAGTCCCATGGAATTCAGTGGGCCTTGTACGCCATGCACCTAAAGTTCCTTGTTTCCCCTCAAGAATCCTGGGAATTGTAGCTTACCCATAACAGACTAACAATTCCCTAAACCAGTGCTATTTTTCTAGAAAAAAAAGAGGTGCCGGAACTCACCATGAATGCCTCCCTTGTTCTCTTATAATGGCAATGGCGCCCAACTGAGAGGTGCCAAAACGGAGTTCTGGCAAGTTCCCGCTGGAAAAAAGCCCTGCCCCAAACCCTTAACAAACTACAGTTCCCAAAAATCTTTGGGGACAACAGTGTTTTTAAAATGTACAATGTGTAAGCAGCCAGCTTTGCAAACTGTTAGTGTGGGGGGCTCCCAAAGGGTGGCGGAGCCTGCCCTGGGTCAAGATAGGCGTTAGACGATGGGATTCCCTTGCCCTTAACTTGGGAAGGCAATGAAGGCTTCTTAAATTCACTGCTAAAGGCATTGAGTAGCTGCGGTGTCACTGGGGTGATCCGAAGAGTCGAGAGACTACACTAAACATAGCAAACGCCCCTCTACAAAGTCAAACCCAGCTCAATATCTCCAGTTCAGACACAGAACCTCTCCCAGTCCTACCTGGAGATGTCGGGGATTGAACCTGGGACCTTCTGGACGCAAAACAGATGCTTTCTAATGCTTAGACGTGGTCCTAGGTGGAGAGACCCCTCGCTCTGCCCCGGCTAGCTCGCCTCCCAACTTGTTCTTGACTACACCGAGAAACGTAGGGACTAGAGGGGGGTGAGGTGGATAAGGAATGGTGGTTGCGCGCACGGAGATGAGAGAGGCAGATGCCAGCGAGGTAGAAAGAAAAAGGAAATTCAAAGGAGATAGTTGGATGATTGGAGCCACGAGTGTGGTGGGGGACGTTAGCTAGATATTAACCTAG
The DNA here is from genome assembly GCF_964188315.1 of Podarcis muralis. Classification (NCBI taxonomy): domain Eukaryota; kingdom Metazoa; phylum Chordata; class Lepidosauria; order Squamata; family Lacertidae; genus Podarcis; species Podarcis muralis. The sequence goes on from NC_135655.1 coordinate 36,815,127, forward strand.
ACAGAGAAGAAAGAATGATTTCTCGACGGCAAGATGCACACATAGAGAAAGAGCTAGGACTGTGCCGCCACCCTCCAAAAAAAGTCTCCCCCATCTCTGCTGTCAGAGAGGTCTCCTGCCTCCCTCGCCAACTCTGGTGTCACCCTTAGCAGCTGGGAACGGCGCGAACATCTAGTGATTAGAAGTTTCCCTCTTTAGCGTGTTGTAGGCTTCTTCTGCGGGTTTTGGTTACAGGTTCTACGATTAGGTTGGCGAGAACAGTAGTGAACTAAACTTCCCAGTAAGAGGTCTTCACACCAGGGAAGTGTTACTTTGCCGCCGCAGCCCTGCCTCGTCACTCATTAGGAAGCCGCAGGTTGTCAGCGGCTTCTCCTTTCGTGGCGCGCACACGGGTGCGCGCGTTCACACACACACACACACACACACACACCCCAAAGCCCCGGCGCTGAAACTAAATTAAGAGAAGCACATGATTAAGAAGACAAGCGTCTACGGGGCCTGTCATTTCAGCATCCCTTCCATCATAACATTGTGGCAAGAGGAAATTTGCTTGAAACCCTTAGCAAAAATTTTTTTTAATGTATATCTATATATATATATAATATTAAAAAAAATAATCGGTGGAAGAGAGAGCCTAGGCTGAGATGGAAAGAAAGAAAGAAAGAAAGAAAGAAAGAAAGAAAGAAAGAAAGAAAGAAAGAAAGAGTGTGCTTGGAGCTTGAGAACTGTTTGCTCCGGATTGTCTTCTACAGAGGAGGGAGAGGAGACGCTGGCGAGATCCCAAGGGCCTCCAGAGACCGTGGAAACTCTTTGTACATCTCTCTCCAAGCAGGTACGTGGGCAATGGGAACCGGTGGCGGGTGGGGTGGGTTGAGAATGAATAGATTCTAAATCATTTCTAGGGTGTGTGGTTTTTTTTTTTTTTTTGGGAGGGGGGGTAGCCCACCAGACAGACTTTCTCTCCAGCAGGCTTCGGGAAACTCCCCCTAATGCTAGCGCTGTATGGAACACCAAGTTCCCACCGGATGACTAATGCTCATTGGCATGGAGGAGGAGGTGGCGGCGGCGCACGCGGCGCCCAAGACCGCGCGAGCGGCCCTCTTGGGAGCTAAACTAGGGGGACGGATTCAGCTCCACAGCCTTCCTTGTCCTTTCCCGACCACTTGACTTCACTGGCTACTAAGTACCCATCTCTGCCCACCCCCCCACCCCCCGCGCCCGCTTTTGGCTGTTAAACCCTGAGTCCTGGCCGGGCGCAAATGCTGAGGTTTCTAGAGTCAGTTCTGGAGATGCAATCCCGAACCAGGGGGATGGGGTCTGGGTCCTCCTGCGAGTCCGGTCCTCTGCACGCTGCCTTGGAAGTAAGTCCCCCGCGACGCTACTCCTTGGCTTACTCCCAAGGAAGCGCGCAAATATTGCAGCCATGGACTCCGGAAGGGCGGGGGCGGGCGGGTAGGATGCCTTTGGCTGGCGTCATCGCTTGGGTCTCTCGGATCCATTGGAACGTCGCAAGCTGCCGAGTCACGCAGAGCTCTCTCTCTCGCTCTCTCTTCCGAAGAGAGACGCGCGCCGGGGTCGACCGTCCATCCGGTTGCTTCCATTCCAACCTCCCAGGCGCAGAGTTCGAAGTGTCTGGATCGCTAGTAAAAGAGAACACCCCCAAACTGGGGCGGTCAAAGTGCGTGTGTGTACGTTCAACACGCGTTTCTTGATGTTGTGAGGGTTAAGGGAAGGGGTGGGGGAGATGAAGGGTGCGGTGGGGAGAGGAGGCGGCGACAGAGACCGGGTGATCAAACTTTCCCACGGCGGGCGCGCTCCAGAACCTACGAGGGCATTCCGCAAACTCCCTTGCAATTCTAACGCGGCAGCGAGGGAATGTAAGGCAGTAGCTACTACCCACGAAGAACGGCGTCAACGCGCTAATTCTCTGCCTGGAGGGGCGCCACGGTGTCGCAACATTTACGTCGAAGGGTGTGAATATTAAAGCATTCGTTTTTCGGTCGAAGCTTCCTATTTGCTTATTATTGTTTTTTTAGAAACCTAAAAAACAAGTAACTGTCGTGCCTGGTTGGGAAAGACCCTTCTAGAGTTGTAGGAGAAACAGGAAATATTTACACACACACATACACACACAAATGTACGGGTGTGTGTATTCCTGTGTGTGTATTTTACTTAATGCCAAGAGATCTAGCCAAATCTGCCCTCCAGGGTGAGCGTTCTTTTGGCAAATGTTTTGTGGGCATGGGAATCACGGATCTCTGGTGTACAGTTCTGCGTCTTCTTGAGGATTTCTAGGGAATGCGCGGCAAATCCTGTTTCGGAGCAGATGGCAGGATTAGGCGATCAACTGTATCCCTTTCATTTTAAGATTGTTATTTTTTGTTCTGTGAACAGTAAAAGTAGATGGCAAACCCATGTGTGCGACTTATTGCTATGGGATTAGGCCCTGCACCTCCTAAGAGTCATATAGATCGTGTGAAATGTTTTCCATAAATGAATTCTATGGAGTATATTTCAGTCAAACTTTTGGTCGGTAGATATCACTATGAAAACCCTAAAAAAAACCCCAAAACCACAACGCCCCCCCTCCAACTGATTCCGGAGGCAATATACATAACAAAGGAGAACTATTTCAAAGAAGAAGAAGAAGAAGAAGAAGAAGAAGAAGAAGAAGAAGAAGAAGAAGAAGAAGAAGAAGAAGAAGAAGAAGTGGTTCAGTTTGTACTTCAAACCGTGGCTAGTCAGCAAATGCACACCCATTCAGGGAAAAGTTTTTAACGTTTCCTTTTAAATCTCTGGTATCCAAAATGACCAAAATATTAGATAACCGTGTCTCATGATAATAGCAATGAAAACGATAACAATAATTTTAAGGCATCAAATCTGGAGGCATCTCTAATTGAGTTGCATTCGCCCAATCTTTTTTAAAACCGTCTTTTCTGGAGCATGAGAAATACGAAGTTTTAATTTTCCATCGTTGGCAAACACTAACGCTTCCCTTTAAACAACAACAACAACTCATAAGGTGTGGCTATTTTCTTCCCCATCCATAACCAAAACCGATTTAATTTTATGGAAATCACTGGGGCCCAGTTCTAAACATTTGTCTCTGGTGTCGGTTCTCTTGCTCCGCAGAATTTCCGTTGTCAGGAGCTGAGGATGGTGACGACGCACTAGTACAGGAAAAGTTGTTGCGAAAATGGCGGGGCGGACGCACAGCTCCATTAGGGACCTCTCCTGTAGCGGGTTAAGCCTCTCCATGCCAAGTAGCAGAACCTCGAGAGCGAAGCGTTCTTTCCCCACCTCTCCGGAGTGCAGCAACTCCGAATTAAAGAACCTGTTTTGATCTTGCTTTGAAAACTGGGCAGAGGAGATCCCATTTTCCTCGAGCTTGTGGCTGCTCGGGCCCCGAAACAACGGAGTGTCGCGATGCTTGCTGATAAACAAGACAACACAACACTCGTCCAGCTTTCATTTCTTTCACTGAAGTCCTTTTTGGGCGCCCTAGGTTGGCGACGCCAAGAGAGGAAGGAGGCGATTTGCGCGCCTCGGGCGATGGACGGAGGGAGGCTGAAGCCGTCCAGGGGCGTCTGCTTGGGGGCCTGCCTTGGGGTGGCCTGGGCTGCCTTCGGGTGGGAACACCCTCGGGGAGGTGAGGATGCCAAAGAGTTAAACGAACTTGTTCAGGGCACTTTAGAACAAAGACGGCGTTCAGGTAGTTTTTTATTTTTTGTCTTTCTTTTTTCCTTCCTTGGACGGTTCCAGCAAGACTTCCACACACAAAGCTTGATCTTTTCTGAATGTGACTTTAAAAATGGAATTTTTAAAAATCCCACTCTCGCGCCCTCTCAGTGGGAGAAATGCGATTTGTTTTGCTTTGGAATTTGCAAGGGGGAAAAAAACGGGAGGGAGGGAGGAAAGGAAAGGTCTGCCCTAGAAGTTCTTCTGCCCTCCTACGGATGAGAACGGAAAGTTTGCAGACTCCCCCGCCGCCTCCGCCACCCACGCTCCACTTTCTTTCCTCCCTCTTTTGCCACACATTACGTCTAGTGGTGGATAAAGTCCCTGTAGTCTGCCCTTCCTTCCGGGCACTGACGCCTGAGAAGAGAGATCCAGAGTTCTCCAGAATCCTTTGTGTATTTGGATTTATTTAGCGTGCCAATTATAACAACAGTTTCTCTCACGCACATCAACACAAACACTGAGGGTGGGACATTATTGATTATTATTTTCGAGATCGTCCTACAAAGTGCAACTCCAGGACCACATTATCCTGTAACCCGGGAAACCCAAGTAAAACAAAGCGATCCTTGGGGGGTATTGCTATTTCTTCTCCCTCTCCCTCCCCTTTTCTCTTTCTGCGTTGTGTCTATAAATCATTTAAAACATCATTTACATTTCGCTCATTTCTCACCCTTAAAACTTTTTTTTTTTTAAAAAATAAGCCTCCCTGGTTCTAGCACAACTTTGGACTAAGAAAGGTTGGGCGGTGTATGACTGAAGACTTTAAAAAGGATTGCGCATTGCAATCCTGTGCATGTTTACTCGGAAGTAAGAACTATTGTTTCCAGTGAGGCTGCTCGTATGTGCTTAAGCTTTCCCTACTGAGATATATAATAATGTGTGTATGTGTGTGTGTGGGGGGGGAGTCCTCCTCGTTGACTCCCTTTGTTTTGAGAAATGGTGCGTTAGCTGTAGATGTCAAAACTCTGAGACAGCCTGACTAGTTCTAAGTGTTGAAACCTCATCACGAGAATTTGCACCCGATCCTCAACTCCTAACTAACACGCTACCCTAAATTAAATTGGCTGAGGAGCAAAAGCGTCGGAGATGGAGTTGTGATGCAGGCTGAAAGCGTCGCCGCTCCGCTTTGCAAAGCGCCGTGTTTTTATCCCCATTCGTTGGAACGCCGTTTAAGTCTGCATTTAGTCGGGAGTCGGTCTTTATTAATTCAGAGGGACTGAATTCTGTATAGGAGCGTCTAGGACAGAGCAGCAAGGGGGAAGATTATTCCAGCCACTTTCTGGCTCCACAGTTCATAAATGAGGACTTAGAACCTAATGGTTGGTAAGGGAAGGAATTTATGAGTGAAAACCCGAAGCGAAGGAGTCGTTCTCACGGTTCTAGCTCCACCTGACCCTTGCTCAGACGTTAACTTGGGGTTAAAATGGACCTTTCGTTTACATGCGTGTTTCTGTTTCCAATGCGGAAACCTCCGTCTCTTTCCCAGAAAGAGTAGCCAGAACATCTACGCAGGCAGAGTCGGTGCGCCGTCGAATTCGACGGCCGCCTCTCGGTTGGTACAAAATCGGTTTCCATCCCAGATCATCACTTCCCTGTTGGGTAAAGAAAGGGAAGAAACCTCACTCAGCATTAAGGCCCAGTGTGTCTAATGACGTCCACGTCAGTGTACATAGGGCTAAAGGCAGGGGGGAAATTGCCTGTTATGCCTCTATCCTTCCGCAGTGGAAGAGGAGGAAGAAGAGGGGCTTTCTGCTGAAACTGATGGTTTAGTAGTAAAATACAAACTTTGCCAGGAAGACACCTCTCTCCCGCTGCCACCCCCTCCCCGCCTTAAAACGGTGGATGTTAGGGACCATCAGGGTAATTTGTCCACCCGCGTGTATAACAAAGATACAGCGGCCAGAAGCGTGGATGCCTTGAACAAAGGGTTGGAGAAATCTGTGGCAGAAGGGCCTAGCCATGGTTTATGGTTGCGGAAGGGAACCTCTAGGTGCAGATGAAGTCTACCTCTGAATCCCAGGTCCTGGGCACAAACAATAAAGAAATGCCCTCAGTGTCCTGGCCTACTACTGGATGGTTTCTTCAAGAAGGCTGGAAGCTGTGAGTCTCAGAATCCAGGACCTAGAGAGTTCTCAGGGTAGTCCTACGAAGGCGGGTCTTGCCAGCCTTCGGGAAAACCCAGGTATGTGTGTTGTTTGTAATACAAAGAGACCCAAACATGTATGTGTCCTTTCAGAAGTAAGCCGTATAGCATCCAAAGGTGCTTACTGCCAGGTAAGTATGCATAGGATCGCAGCCTTAATGGTGCGTCTCGTCTTCCTAGGGCCGGGCAAAGCGGATGGACCCGGCACCAAAAAAATAAATAAAAAAAAATCTGCTTTTTTTTTGCGCGCGGGGGGGGGGGTATAGTTAGCTCAATCCATGACTTAAAGAGTCCAAAGTTGTAAGTGGACCAAGCCAAAGGGGGCGGGCGCGCAAGTCCCATTGAAGTCCACAGAAGGCCACTTGGAACAATGCCCTAGTTGCCCATTGGATTGGTTTGCTGGCACGTCGGATGCCCACGACAAAGCCACAGGGCTGGGATCTCTGGATCGAGGCTGTGCGCCTCCAGAGAGTTAAGTCACTGTTGGTCGTTACCTGTGTAATCGACTCCAAAAAGAACATAGGAACAGTATGTAGATAATTAGCTTAATTGCTTCGAGGAACGTAATTGGCGTTATATTTTCCTGTAGCAGTGTGTGTGTATACCCCTTCTCCCTTGATAAATATATATTTAAAAAGAAGCCCTCAACTGCCTGTCTCGACATGTTCTTATGTTTTGAAGAATATGAGGAACAACAAACCCATTACAATAGTCACCCCATATGATTAGGCATGTAATATTTTCTGTTTGCGCCTTTTACTCGCTCTCCTTTCTTGAACCCAACAAAAACAAACCTGTTCGTGCGCTTCTCTTTCGGATTTCGAAATCTCAGTGTGTGAGGTGGAGAGGGGTTTTTTTTTCAAGGGGGGGCATTAGCCCCCCCATTCCCCCCCAAGGGCTGAATTCTATTTATAAATGTTAGGGACGTGTACGTTCCTTTCCACCACCACCCCCAAAAAAGGAACTGAGCGGCAATTTCCCAGCGAATAGGATTAGAAAATATATATTTTTTAAAAAGCTACAAAGTATAATTCAAATCAAATTACAGAAAATTGCTTGAAAATCCAGAGCAGGAGCGATCCATTATGTCTGTTTTATTAGTGACAAGTACAATTACTCTAAACTAAGGAACACTGGTGAATATATAATTGGCCGTAATCATGTTAGTGTTTGAATAAAAATGACGGGAACATTTAACACTTTGACAACAAAATGTTCAGGATGAAGAAGGGGGTAAAAACCTTATTTATTCAAACAGTTTTTATTTGTAACCACGTGAGGGGGAAACCTATTTTTGCTAGGGAGCGATCGATGACTTTCACCCACCCTTCCGCCCTTTCTGTAACAACTAAATCTCTGTCTCTCCCTCTCTCTCTGGTGTGTATTGGAAGGGAAATGATTTGACTACACCTCTGCGCCTTTCCTCTAGTCACTACCTAAAGGACGCCACCTACAGGGAAAGGTCCCTATCCTTTCCCCCTTACAGCCAATCACCGAGAAGGACCCCACATCCATGTTAATATTCCTCCTTAAATTGGGCTCCTAAATAACAATGATCACAATATTTGCTTTGGAGTTGCCTTGGTTTGTTAACACTTGACGTGATCTACAGATCTGATTGTACGAAGCCCCTCCCATTTCTGTGGCATGGATCTGCGAAGTTTAATAACAACAGCGACAGCAACAACACTTGCTTGGGTGGAAGGGGGAGAGAAAGATATTCTGGTCTTATTCAGGAGTTCTAACGCCTCGTAGGACTGCTGGCTGGGAAGGGAGGTTAAACCCTGAGTGTCGATGCTTTAAATCACGCCATCACACTCTTTTACGCGCATACAGGCACTTGACGTTCTTACCCATTTTTAAAAGGCGACCGAATACAGTACAGATTTCATAGAGGAGTTAGCAAAGCCCTGTTACCCCTAGCATACAGGTGCACATGCACGTAAGCCGCATCCACGCTACCGCTTTGATGGGCACGATTCCGCTCAAGGAGCTCTGGGAATTATAGTTCGGTTGGTGAACTTGGGGAAGATTCTTAGGCAGGTCTGTCTTTTCTAGAGTCTTTGTAAAAACTACAAATCCCATAGTTCATTGTGTGAGACGTTTGACCGTAAAACGGCAACTCGGTTTAATTTCCCGCGATTCGGAAGCATAAGAACACAGAACTAAAACAGTATAGGAGCAGAATGTAACAAAAACAAAAGCAGCTTGAAAATTATTTTATTTCGCTTGGGGCCAGGTTGTACCTATGAGTCTCCTTCAGTTCTATTTGCAATCTGGAAAGTAAAAGCACTAGGTAGTGTTTTAGCCACATTTTGCCAGATTTGGAAGCTGGTCTGAACTGAGGTTTTCTCAGCGAAAAGAAGAGGAGGATTGGAACTCTGAAGGGTTTCCAAATAGTATTATTATTGTTGTTGTTATTATTTTTATTAAACGGTTTTATAGGTAAAGTTCCTTCATGGGCTCTTTCAGCGTGATTCCCTCGAAGTTAACGAAATTCTGGGATGCAAACGTTTCTGGTGTTTTTAAAACACAAATTCCTATTTCTCTTCTGGGAAAAAAAAAAGATCTTTGACGTTTCCAAATAAAACACCTTAGGTTGGCCTAGCCCTAGAGGTTTCACTTCTTTTCATATCGGTTGAGATCCTGGGCTTATTGAAGTCACACGCGCAAAAGTCCCATTAATTTGCATGTCCTCTGATGGTGCTAAACTTCATTCGCTTGCGGGTGAATTTTTATTTGCGGGGGGGGGGGGGGGGCAAAGTGGATTAACCTGTACAAAGAGGAACTGGGGCGGAGGAAGGTAGAACATTTCTGTGCAAATCTGAAAGCGATCCCCAAAGTTTTAGACACTTTGTCCAAGACCTGTTTTAAAAGCCTCCCATGTCATCACAGTTCGCCTTTATCTGAAAACTTCGAGAGTTGAGCGTTCCAAATCGACCGAAATCAGGAAAAAGACCACGCGGTTGTTGCATTAAACTAACACATCTTCCTTTTATGTCATTCCCCCCCCCCCCAACAACAACGACAACCTGCCTTTTTGTGTGCTTGTGCGTACTAGCTGGGTCTGATCAGCCAAGCCCTTGGCTCTCGTTTTTAACGAACAAGTCTATAATTTCTTGCCGGCATTTTATTAAACCGCAGATGTTAGCCCTTTTCTACGTGTTCGGGCTGCTAATGCCCGAGCACTTAACACCACAACAAAAAAATGTTCCTCGTCACTGGAGCCTTTCCCAGGACCGGCTCGCGGCTGTTTGCCTTTGGTCCCAAGGCACGCTAAACAACGTGGGGAGGTAAGGGGGGGCGGGGGAGCCAGAGCGGGCGTCGGTGGTGGTGGGAGGACACTTTGGGAGGGCGGGGGAGGGAGCCCTGGCTCCTCGAACTCCCCTCCTGCCCACGTGATTTCCCAGGCGCCCCTCCCCACAACCCTCATTTCCTAGGGCTAGAGGGAGCCCGAGTCCCCTACCCGCTGTCCCCACCCACCCACAAGCAGCGGAAATTTGGGCAAGGAATCGCGCTTGCTGAGCTCTCGGTCTCCAGCTTCACTCCCCACGGTCCCAATTATTTATTCACATAGGGGAGATTGCAGAAGGTCTTGCCTGTTGTGTTTCAATAGCTTTGGAGTCTTCGCCTTCTTCTTACGTTCACAGTAGCGCGCGTTTCTTTGGAAAGGACCTGGATGCGCGGATCGTTCTTTTCTGCCTACCAGGGGAGCGAATATTTCAAGAGACCACGCATGGTGGTTTTTTTTATTTTATATTAAATTTACTCATTTGTGGCTGCTATCCTGTACCCACTTATCTGGCGGTAAGCGCCATTGAGGCTTGTGCCGGACGTGTATTGGTTTGCGCCGTAAGAGAGCGAAGCTGGAGATCAGACCCCGGATACCAACCAGAACCAAAGCTTCCATAGAAGCAGAGAGGAAACTAGTCTAATTCTTTCAAAACACGCCACAAGCATCCCTCCACACACACACCTGAAATAAAAAAGTTTCTTTTCAGGAAATGATAATGCGATCTGTTACAAATCAAATGCTTATGTTCTGCAAAGCTTTGGAAAAACTGCCCCCCCCCAAGTGCTCGGCTAGCGCAGGTGAAGCACGGCTCATTTGAACTGCACCAGCGACATCTAGTGGCCGAAAAGCTTTCCGTCAGCTTGACGCTCTTCGGTATAACGAAGCCAAGAAAAACTGAGCAAGGGCTTCGATCCTATGCACGCTTACTTGAGAGTAGCCCCATGGGACTTAGTGTGACTTTCTTCCGAGTAGAGCCTAGATAGAGAGTTGCTCCCTCAGCGTCTCTCTCTCTCGCTCTCTTTCTCAGTTCAAAATGATTTCATATAACAGGCCAAAAAGTTTGGGAAAAGACACTGAGGCTATTCTAAATTATTGCCTAATAGGCTTTTCTTGGATGTGTGTTTCTGTTGATGAGAAGACATCACACACCTGAAGGCAGCTCTCTATAGAGAAGGTTTTTTGTTTTTTTTAATGTTTAACGTTGTTTTATGTTTTTATATTTGCTGGAAGCCGCCCAGAGTGGCTGGGGCAACCCAGTCAGATGGACGGGGTTCTTCTTCTTCTTCTTCTTCTTCTTCTTCTTCTTCTTCTTCTTCTTCTTCTTCTTCTTCTTCTTCTTCTTCTTCTTCTTCTTCTTCCCATTTTTAAACAGAGGGAGGGTTATTTTTGCCCCTCACACAGCTCTCTAAAGGGGGCACAGCCGCCCCCGTCCCAAGCTCAACATACAGGACCAACCAGAAGTTTTAAGGCAATGTTCAGGAGGAGGTAGGAGGACGCAGCTGTCTGCAAACTTTGTCTTTGGGTTCCTCCGCTCTGCAACGGCGGCCTTTCACTTTGCCAGACATTTTTCTTTCTGGCTTGTCCGAAGTGGCGGACTATCAACTGGGTGGGCTGAGAGGCGAGTGGGCCTCTGCCTTTCCATCGCCGAGCTCCTTGTTTCGCCTACGATGTCGGTTCCTAGATGGTTAGAAAATTGGCAGGGGGGTTCTGGCAACCTAGCGGCTCCCGGCTCTGCCCCCCCCTCTTCCTTTTCCAGAAAGAAAAGAGGACCGTCCAAGTTTTCTCCCTCTCAAGAGTAGAAAGGAAAGCTTCTCGCTGTCCCAATGTCACTTGCTCTAGAGTAGCGCCACTGGCCCGACTAGGAATGGGAGAGACAGTGAACTGCAACCTGAATGGGATGTCAAGTCAAGATCAACCCACCAACCGCGTGGGATCATCCCAGACGCACCACCTGAGATTCAGCGAGGACAAAGTTCATATCCATTGAAGGCAATGCCCGCCCCCCGCCCGTTCGGATATTAGGTGCACATATTAGCGAAATCCGGCATGTTTTCCCACAGGCTGCCCTCCAACACCCCGAGGTGGGCTCATTCACACATGCATATTCATCATGGGAGCAAGGACTCCGTCTCGAACTGCGTGTGTGGCCCAGGAACCTGCCACAAATCTAACTCCCGCAGAAAGGAACTTTTCTGTCACCTCAGAGACCCGAGATTTCCCCCAAGTCATCAGGAACCGGCGCATTTTCATGCCAACCCGCGTCGTCCTTTGATCACATTCGGCACGTGACGACTGGCGGCTGAACGTGTGAATGGGCTTTCTTGGAAAAGGATTGCCTTTGTGGTGATGGCTGTGCGTGCGTGCCTGCGTCGGAAGGAAGGCATGAAAATCTGAACGCTGATGATGGGCAGGCACTAGTTCCCTTGATGCTGTTGACCCCAAGGTTCTCTATGTGGAATTATGCTCACAATTAAGGAGAACTCGCCTGCAAGGCTGAGGCCAAGGGGAAATATTTACTTATTTATTCCATTTATCGCCCACCTTTTCTCCAAAGCGCGCGAGGTGGTTAAATAGCTCTCCTCTCTCCCCGTGAAACGGCCTCGCACCAGATGTCAAGGAGATAAACAACCACACAACTTTTAGAAGACATCTGAAGGCAGTCCTGTATGGAAAGTTTTTTTTAATGTTTGAAGTTTTTTTTTATATGTGTCGGAAGTCGTTCAAAGTGGCTGGGGCAACCCAGCCAGATGGGTGGGGTATAAATAATAAAATTATATTATTATATCCTCACAACAGCCCTGTGAGATAGGTTAGGCTGAGAGTAAGTGGCGGGCCCAAGGTCACCCAATGACTTTAATGGCTGAGATGGGATTTGAACTCCAGTTCCTCAGGTGTCCAACACTCTGACCTCTAGACCACACTGCATACTCGCTCGCATATTCTTCTTAACTCAGGAGTAGGCAAGGTGATGTTCTCCAGACGTTGGACTATCCACAGTTCCCATCAGCCCCAACAAGCATGGCTGGTGGTCAATGATAGTGGTACTTGAGGGCCTTAACATAACCACCTGAAGAGGGCGTCTCTCTCTCTCTCTCTCTCTCTCTCTCTCTCTCTCTCTCTGTGTGTGTGTGTGTGTGTGTGTGTGTGTGTGAGAGAGAGAGAGAGAGAGAGAGAGAGAGAGAGAGAGAGAGAGAGAATCCTGGCCCCAAAGCTGAGCAATCAAGGAGTGCGGTTACTTTAGGGCAAAATCCAGGGCAATATTGCTTAGCCTCCCAGAGCAATGTAAAGCAAGCCTATCTTCTAAAGATGTTCAATTTCCCCCACAGAACTAGGTTTCCTGTCCTCTGTCGCATCAGCGCCCCCTAAAGGATGCATTGCTCCACGATCCCCTCCCCACTAAAAAGTTACAGGGACAAAGGACTGCCGCCTAACGAAACGGAACGTCATTTGTCCGGAGGGTCGACAAAGCCCGGACTTGAGCTTCGTGGTGAGAATAACAGAGACTCTCTTGGAATTCTCCTCTGGCCCTGGGTGGTTAACCCGATAGGGTGGAATGCGACTTTTAGTTTAGCTATAGTTTATTTTCTTCATATTTGGGCGTTTGACTTGCCCCGATTTCCCCCGTAGCGAAATACGACGTAAACTGATAATATACCAATTGCAATAATTGAAGAGCAGTAAAAGACGATGATGTAATACACATCTGTTGGGGTCCAGGACTAACACGCTAAACACTGGTTTGTAAAGCGCTGTATGAAAGGCCCGGCAGGAACTTCCGGAGACCAGAGCCAGCACAGAGGATCGGAGCAGGAAGGTCAGATTGGCGGTGATGGCATGGGCGTAGCCAAGGCGGGGAGGGGCAACTGCACCTCATCAATAAAAACCATTAAAAAATATGTAGCAAACTAAGGTTCTGCCCCCCTAACAAAAGGCCTGCCCCCCAAAAAAAATCCTGGCTACGCCCATGGGTGGTGGTAGTACAAATATCTGGCGAGACGCCTTCCCCCCAGTTTACTCTGATTGCTTCTTATCTGCAAGGAGCAAGAATTAGACAGTTGTTCTAATTCAAATTAGAATAAGAGGACAAAGGGAGGAAAAGGATAGGCAAGGTTAAGGTACGCGGCTGCAACGTTTGGTCGATTTAGTTTAGTCCAGATTAATCGAAAGCTACTTTTGAAAATCTCAGGTACTTATAAAAATGTGTAATTGGTAAGAGCACCTTCTATCTTAAACAGGGGGCATGTCTCTCCTAAGCCAATACCCGCTGCTCCACAAATCCACACCATCTAAAAACGAATAACAAGTTTGTCTTTAGAACGATTCTTCGTTCCCTTATATCCGATTTAAATTGATTAACGAACTCATCCTTCGATTCAAAGTCGCAGGATAATTCCAATAAGATTTCCTTGGTCGGGCGCCAGTCCAACGAACGAGTAACCCGAGCAAAGGGAGCGAGTTAACTCTACTTAAGGGGCAATGCTAGGCGTGCCTAATCACAAGTGGCTTCAGTAAGACTTCATCCCAGTTAAATGTGGGTTGGATGGCAGCCTAAGGCTTTATTTACAATTGTGGCTGCCAAACCAGGTTCAATAATTGAGGTAATGGAAGAAAAAGGCCACCCTGGCAAGAGACATTTCCAAATCGAGGCACACAAAAGAGAGTAAGAGCCTATGGCGGCGGGGCTGAAGGGGGTTATTTCTGTCATCTTAATAAATAAATAACTCGATAGCTGATATGCCGCCTTTCCTCTAGTCGAGTCGCAAGGCGGCTTACAACTGATTCCTTAAAAAAGAATGGCGACCAATAGCAAGCTAATTGAGAATCACAGGTAGAAACCAACTAACAAGAAATAAAGCAGCAAAGTAAGCCGCATAGGGCAAAACAAGGAAAAAAGCCAATAACTCTTCTGCAACAACTATCTCCCCTTTTGTTTTTTTGGTAAAGTTTTCAGCGAAAGTTTCAAGGCTGTGAAATGTGGGTGCCCAGAGTTGTGGCGGGGAAGGAATGATATGAGGAGGAGCGCGAAACCCCTTGTAGATCTAAAAGACTGTCAGAAGGATGGCTACCATCACTTCCCTGAGATCAAAAGACCCAAAGACGTGGTCTTTTGTCTTTTCTAAAATGAAAGCTGATGTGTTTGTCTCTCCAGCCCCCGGAGTCGAAATGTACCTCCAAAGGAGAACACCTCCTATCTTCAGTCCTGATCACCCACTCACTTCATCGGAACACGGTGGAAATGAAGCTGCTACTGTGGTGAATCAGCCTAGGCGAGTCCATTTCCAACAACTTTCGCGTGTGTCTCGTGTGTGCCTTGTTAGTGCTAGAATCCATTGGCTGGAAAAGTAGAATCAGTAGTCCGAGGCTTAATTTTAATGTTGAAGCGGAAGAGGCTCGAGCCCGCCTAAATGTAGTGCATTTGGGGGAAGGGCTCAGTGGAAGAAAGGCGCTTTGCATTGTATCATGAAGGCAGAAGTTTGCAGAAGAGCCCAGGTCCCCCCCCCCCCCCCCGCCCGGGAAAACCAGTGAAGAAATCCCACCCCATTCCTGTGCACATCCCAGTTCTCATCCGTGGAGCGGGGTTGGCTTCTGGTGGAGCCTAGAAACAGAACAACTTGTTCTCTTTTCGTTCCAAGATGCATTTAGAAAGTCTCGGAGCTCAGCCAATGCTCACATTCTCCTTTGAGTTAAGGCGGTGAGTTTACATTTGGCCAGCTCAGAGCAGCTGCACGGTTAGGCCGGTCAACTTAAACACTTCGTAGACATAGACACTCCCACCCGCTTCGTTGGTCTCGCTTTAATGCAAAGCAAAACGCAGCTCTCCCAGGCTGACGGACCGATCTACCAACTTTGCTTTGTGGGGAGGGGGAGTAAATTGCTGGACGGAGGCTCTCTCATGAGCCCAGTTCCCATTATGTGCTCTAAAACAGAAGGGCCTTTCTGCCCTCGAAAGTTGGGCTTCACCCCAAAATGGAGACGGGGACTCTCCCCAAACCCAAGATGAAAATTCAGGGTGCTCGCGGGCGTCCCAACACCACTGACAGTGTCAACGCTTCCTCAGTAAGGGCAACCCGTTGACTCTGACACTGTAAACGCCTCGGTCCGGATCCCCCACTCCGAATCCGGCTCCTGTTTGTTTGTGCCTTGCAGCAAACACAGCCATCACTTCCCCCTCCCCAATGCTGCCGCCCCCCTCTCTGGAGGGAACCCTTAATTAAAGGGGTGGCGTATCTTCTCCCGCTTCCCTTTCCCTCCCGTCGCTGGTCTGTGTGTGTAGTCGGGGGCGGGGGCGGGACAGCGAGCTGGAGAGAGAGAGAGAGAGAGAGAGAGAGAGAGAGAGAGAGAGAGAGAAGTTGGCGAGCTGCGACGGGCGCGTCGACGGCAAACCAGAGCCGAGCGCGGAGCCCGAGAGCGAGAGCAGCGCCTCCTCCTCCTCCTCCCGCTTCCCGGCTGGGCAATTGACAGAGCTCATTATCATGCTGCGCTCACTCGTTGCCTGTCTAGGGCCGGAGGGAGGGAGAGCGAAACGCGCGCGCACACAAAAGCTGGTGTGTGTGTGTGTGTGTGTGTGTGTGTGTGTGTGTGTGTGTGTGTGGAGAGAAGGCAGCGAGCCCCAGACAAAGCCCGTGCAGCTGTATTTGAGCTGGGCCAGCGCTGGCAGACGTGCTGCCGTCTCGCAGGAGGCTCCTGATGGACGCTTGCCTAACGAGGCTTCGCTAAAACGCGGGTGCGACGGGTGGGACAAGAGACGCAGAGCAAAAACATTCCCTCATATCCGAAGCCCAGAAGAGATGCGTCGCGGCAGCGCGAGGGAAGGGTTGGCTGGTGGTCCGGCAGCGCCGTCCAAGGGTCCCCCTAGAAGGGCGGAGGGGATCCACTGATCTTGGGGGTCTCATTTCCAGGATCCACCGCCTATTTCATCTTTTGCAAGCAGAGGTGGTGGTAGGACATATAGGAGCCAAGTCCTAGGTGCCGAGGAGTCTCCGCCCCCCCCCAATAAAATATTTGCAGGGGTGTCTCCCAAGTTGATGGGCATTGTCATTCAAATGGTGTGTGTGCACCTCTTCAGGAGGTCGATTATGCGGGGCGGGGCTTACCTGGCCCGTGCCTCCCCATATTTTATTCAAGTTGGCACCCCTGGGTGGGATGTTCCTTGGTTCAGTCGCACGAACGACTTGCTAGGGAACTTCCTCAGGATCAGAGAGGAAATTCGGGGAGTGGCACAGGCCAGGCTATGGTGGCTGCTACTAGCACGGTGGCCGGGCTCTGCCTCCACAGCGGGTGGCAGCAACGCTTCTGAAGCCGCGAGAGGGCGAGAGGTCCAGAATCCTGCTTGCGGGTTTCCTACAGGCAGCTGATTGGCCACGGTGAGGACACAGGGTGCTGGCTGGCCCGCTTGCCTGATCCAGCGGCCTCTTTTGACGTTCTTATGAGAAGTTCGAGACACACACACGCAGGAAGCCCTTGATTCTCAAGTGGTGCCGTCGGGGGAGGGCTTTCGGTCAGGCCCATTCCCTTGGCATAATGAGCAGGAGAGTCCCCAAACCACACTTGGAAGTCAGTGAAGTAATACATATTACCATGTAGAGAGCGACCCCTCCCCCCCCCACTTTAAGACCATTAAGTCTGGAGTCTAAGATTACCTAACTGTGATGACTGCACACAATCGCGCGCGTAGGGCAGCTCTCTCTCGCCACTCTCATAGACACACCAGCCATTATCCCCGAGGGATGGCTGCCAAACGCAGAGACTGGCATCAGCTGGTATGCCAAGCATCTTTCAGCAGCCCACCTTTTGTGTGTGTTTGGCAAACTTCAGAATATTTCCCAAGCCCTGGAGGCTTGAGAGGGGTCCGGATTGCCCCTTCTCCGCCTTCCCTCCCCCTTCATGGAGTGAAAGTGGACGGCAGTCAGTTCTGTTTATGCCGACGGAACAAGCAATGCCCTGGGCTGGGTTTCACCGAAGACCGGCCTTTGTCCCAGCAGCGCGCAATTTCCCTTGGATGCGAGAAGCGCCGGGAGGAGTGTATCAGGACCGTCCAGTTTCTAATCAGGAATCAGATGGGAGGCCAAAGCTTGTTCAATGGGCATTAGATCACAGTTTTTTTCTGTTAAAATAGAGAGAAAGAGAAAGAGCATTAGGCTGATTGGAGCAATCCAAAGAGCCCAATTGCTTAGAGGTCTGCTGAATAAGGGTTTCGCCGACTGGAAGTCTGCCCCATAGACTCATAAAACAAATACAGCACACTTAATCCTGTCGCCCAGTTCCACCATTTAAAACAACCAGGGCCGTGTGTGGGTAGACACCCGCAGGACCTTCACTAGCCGGAGCCCGCCTGTGTTAAAGATGAGGGTTCAAGGGAGTTTACTCCCAAGTAAGCGAGCACTGGGACGCAGCCTTAGCTTTCCGATTTCACTTTCCAACTGCTCTGAGCAGTTTATGTGCCCTGATCCATAGGTGTGCCTTGATCGCGACCTTCAGAAACCAGATCCTGATCTTCAGAAGAGCTGGTCAGACCAGGCTAGGTAGCGCACTGAGAGCTGCCGGCCCAAGCGCACATTCCGACGTGCATAGGAATGGGAGGACGGGCAACAGCTCTGATATTAGAAGCGACACGTGTGCGTTGCCGCGGAAGTAAGGGAGTCGCACTAGGGGCGGAATAAGATATATGGACACAGAAATGGCGGGTGCAATTGTGTGACTAGTCCCGAGGAATTGTTTGTAGATGTTCTGCCAATTTCTAGACGCATCTTCCATTCTTTCCGACCTGCCGATTAAATTTCTGGATTTACTGGGGAAGGCCGACAGCTCCGTGGTGGAGCACCAAGTGCCAGGTTCGACCCCCAGCATCCTGTCTGAAACCCTGGAGAGAAGACGCTGCAAGTCCGTGTAGACAATACTGAGATGGACGGAGCAAGGGGTCCTCCGAGTTGGTCGGATTTGCTTGGCCACGCACTAAGCAAGGCAGAAGCATGTTTTTGCAAAAGCCTATTCCGCGCTAAGAGAGAGGGGAAGGTTTAAGTCACAACGAGACCATCCATGGGACGGTAATACTGTTTCTTCTCCCTTCACGACAAACCGGCTTGGGAATAATTTAATTCCCAGACCGTGATATAGATTGCTAGAGGAACGCTACATATGTCTGTTTAAAATTCGATAAATCAATGGATAAAGGAAAGTACGTTTTCATGCAGCCCATAGTTATCCTTGGAACTCCCGTCCACAGGAGGCAGTGATGGCCACCAACCAAGATGGCTTTAAAAGAAGATTAGACAGATTCACCGATGAGAGGCTATCGGTGGCTACCAGACCTGATGGTTCTGCTCTGCCCCCGCAGTCAGAGGCAGCAATGCTTCTGAATGCCAGTTGCTGGAAACCACCGGAGGGGAGAGAGTTCTTGTGCTCGGGTCCTGCTTGTGGATTTCCCACAGGCATCTGGTTGGCCACTGTGGGAAGAGGGCGCTGGAGAAGATGGGCCTGACCCAACAAGCTCTTCTTATGTTCTAAGTCTAGTAGCAACTCACTCCCAGGTAAGTGGGTATAGGATTGCAAACTGAATCTTCACCCGGTGAGCTTCTATCTCCCCTCCATCTCCATCTCCATCTCCATCTCCATCTCCATCTCCATCTCCATCTCCATCTCCATCATCTCCATCATCTCCATCATCATCTCCATCTCCATCTCCGTCTCCATCCTCCATTTGGCTGCTGCCAAGGAAAGTTCATCGTCATCATCGGCCACTTGGCAGCGCTTGGTTTCTGACTCAGAGACGTCCTCGGGGCTCTCACCCCTAAGTAGAATTCACCGCCCCCCACCTTTCTGCTAATCTCAGACGCCTCGGGGCTGGTGGAGGTTACACAGTGGCGAGGCAAAGGTAATGTATCTGCTTGGATTCTCCCCCTTCGCATTTATGAGGGCTTCTGAGTCTCGCCTCTGTAAAAGAGATTCCCCAAAGAATATAACGCGCTCTCTCTGTATATAAATTGGGGAGAGCACAATGCATTTTGGGGTTGAGAAATGCTCTTTCATTCAGTAAAGAGGCTTCCACCAATGGGGGCGACTGAACTGGTGGCTGTGGACAACATGTTTTTTTTGGGGGGGAGGCGTTCGTGCCTTCATCCCTCAACCCTCCCCACTACGCGAGTGAGCCCTGACTCAGATTTTACCTTCCTAGTTCGTTTCTTCATTTGATCTTCATTTTAAAAAAATGTGTCCTGCGTTTCCAGAGGCGCTCGCCTCCCCCCCCTCCAGGAAAACCTGCAAACAATGAGGTCCCCCCCCCAATTAACCCCCCCCCCCAAATCCGGAATCCCAAAGCAGGGGGCTTGAATAGCCATTCTCAGCGGTTCCTTTGGACTTAGGCAATATATTCTCCGGAGACTATCAATTTTCCAATCAGATTTGACGTCGGCCCATTTCCCCAGCCCAAATCCCTCGGGGAGAGGCACAAAGGAGCCATTATGCCCTGCCACTCACCAGTGCCTCCTTCCAACCCCACTCGCTTTCATTCCTTCGGTTTTAGGACTTCTGTCGCTGCTGCTCTTGGTTCCAATTCCAAAAGAGCCTGGATCGACTGGGAAACCGGCGTTGCCCATAATGACAAGGAGGAACCCGATCAATGAGTGGATCAGGAACAATATTTGGAGGCCAGCGCCTTAATAATAGTGATTTGCTTAGTCAAAGCATGGTCCTCTCTTTTATTTTTACACATTTTGGGGGAGGGGGGGTTGGATTGCTTCCTCGCTTCAATCCTCGCTACTATTTTTCCCTTAAAAAGAGAGAGACAGAAAGCCTGGGGAACTAACTCAAGAGGGAAAACAACCCCTCCCACAAGAATATATCCTTAAAATGGAAGCTGTCTTTGCCCAGCTCTTCTGTTTTATTTTTTAATGGCGGGGTGAGAGAGTTGATCTGAAATCAAAGAAAAAAAGATTCAGTGTCTTTTCCTAAGGAACATTTAGTCTGGGGAGAGAGTGGGTGTTATACAGATGATGGATCTGCTGCAGGGAGCCATTTAGAACTAGATGGACCCTCCATGTTCTGAAGCAGTCTACCTCTGTGCTGGAAATGAGCAACAGAGAAGGGCTGTTGCCTTTATCTCCCCTTACAAGCTTCTCAAAAAGCACCTGATGGTCCACAGTCAAAAAAGGATTCTTGGCTAGATGGCTCCTTGGTCTGATCTCTTAAGTCCCCATGGTCTTAAATAGTTCAGAATCTGTAGTTCTGTTGGAGGTAAATAATGGGGCAGAGCTGTGGTTTCCCAGATGTGCTACTTGCCTTCTTCTCAAAGCATCTCGCTGGCCACTTGTGAACATAGAACCGTGGCATAGTTCAGGGGTGCAGAACCTCCAACAAAGATCCCAGTTTGGCCTGTGAGGTCAAACTATGGTTTTCCATAGGCTATGGCTATCCCTAAACCATAGTTACCTGCCCCACACCTGACATCATAAGGAGAGCCTATGGGATCTGGAGAATGGCCCATCTAGTCCCAGACCCTGTTCTCAGTGGCAAGCCAGATGCCTGTGAACAATTGTGAGCATAACAGCATTCTCCAGCCATGGAGGCAGAGCATAGCAGTCATGGCTAGAAGTCATAGAATGTCTTCTACTCCACAATTTAGTCTAATCCTCTTTTAAAACCACCCAAGCTGATGCCCATCACTACCTTGTGTAATATGTGATGTCAGGAGTAGGGCAGGTAGCAATGGGGGGGGGGTCATCAATGTGCATGTTGAGATCAGAGCACTTGCAAACACACATAGCCATTTCCAGAAGGAGATAATGTCTATCAGAGGTGTGGTGGCAGACCTTGACACCCTATGTGATGCCAAAATTAGGTGCCCCCACCTCTCGCCTTCCATTTTTACCTCATAGTTGTGGCACCCCCTATGGTGCCACTGAGGATCCATGCTGTGCTGGGCCCGGGGGTTAACCCGAGCAACACAGTCCAGGTTCAGTCCTGAATCCAAGGATTCCACGAGGAGTCAGTCCAACAGGGCCAAGGCAAGTCTCAAGAAAACCAGACTAGGTCAGGCACAGGATCTCAGGCAGGTTCCAGCAAGCAGTAATGTTGCTCCCGCAACCTGGGGCAGGGCTCGACAGCCTTTTATCTCTGACGGGGTAACAGCTGGTCCTGATCCCCCGGTGACTCACCTCCCTGTCTCACCCCAAGGTGAGCACTCCTCCTGCGAGTACTCAGGTCTCTCCTTCTCTCAGACCTGAGTCTCTGCAGCTTGGGAGATGTTGGTGGGTCAGCCTCTCCTGACCCAACTGGTCAGGTGTACTTGATTGCCCAGCAGAGGGCAACGAGGTAATTCCCGCATCTGGAGCCAGGGCAGGCTCAGGCCCCTGACTTGGCCCAACTGGTGCTTGTTGCAGGGGAACCTGTGCAGACTGGGACTCTTCAGAATCAGAACTAGACTCAGTTCAGATGCTGCCTGAGGTAGAGGATCCTCAGTGCGGACTGAGACTCCTCCGGTTCGGAGTCCGAGCCTGAGTCCCAGGCCATCACACGTGCCCACTGCGACTAAACAGGTCGTGCTCCCCTAAATCCATCTCTGAGAGGTGGGGAACCACAAACTTGGATGCCAACTAAGGCCTTTGAGGTTTCTACATCCAGAGGAGAGGTATAGCATGGGGTAGGGCTAGGGGGACCATTGCCCTGGGCACAGTTTTGGGGGGAGGCATCCAGCTGGAGGGCGCTTGAGAAGGACACAGCAGCCCAGGCACCCTGAGAGCCCAGCGCTGCCCCCATAAGGCAGGGATTGATTTGCCACAGAGAACGCTCCACCACTGTTATATCCAGCCTTTGGGACTCTGTTGAGGTCATACTCTCTCTCCAAGCCACACCTCTCAGTGGCTCCCGAAATGCTGTTTCCTGGCTGGGTTGTGACCCTGACTTCTGATAATGTCTCTTGCTTATGTGGATGGAGAGATGCGTAGGGTGTGTGTGTTTAGAAACCTCTGATTTCTGCATGGCTGGAAGGTAGCCTACCTAGGAAAGGTAAGAGTAACATCCATTGCTCCACCCTTTTGCCTCTGGTTGTCCCCACCATTGGCATGCAGATGTTTGCCCACAAGGGGATGCAGCTCTTGGGCTAGAAAAGATTCTCCATCCCAGCATATATGATGGAAGCATGGCCAGAGGCACCCTTAATGTATGGCCAGGTAAGGTGGCTGCTGCTGCTCTAAATGGCACTCAACGTCCACTACCTGAGCCTGAGGGAGCCATCAAGGGCAGCAAAGGGCCTGATCAATGATCTGAGCCATGCAGGCCACCTTGCCCTCTTGACTGAGGGGGCTCGGGGCTGCGTGATGTCAGTGTGCCCCATGGTGTGTGTGCATGCATGACGTGTTGTGTGGGTAGCCCGTGGCATGTGTGCATGGCTGCTGAATAAGTCAGAGGATGGTCCTCTGATTGGGATTTCCCCCCCGGAGGTGTTGGCCCCCAAGGCCCCTCATACATGGCACCCATGATCTGAGCTGTGAATCACAATCATTCTCCTGCAATAATAGTAGTAGCAGTAATTCTATATTTCTTGTACTCCGCGTCTGACTGTTGCCTCAGCCACTCTGGGTGGCTTCCAACAAAGCATAAAGGGACAAAACAAAACATTAAACATTAAAGGCCTCCTGAAACAGGGCTGCCTTCAGATGTCTATGAAAGGTCATATTATTAAAAAATAATACAAACTCTGTTGGAATGAGGGGGAGCTGTGAAGAGAAATTCTCATTTATTTCAAAAGCTCCCCAGTAGATTATGCCCTGTATTAATTTAGTGTAAAGGTGAGGTGCTCTTCAGATTTTCTGCACTTTTAATTGTTTATTTATTTATTTATTATTCGTTTCACGTCATTTATGCATAGCTTGAATGTAAAAAACATTAAAGAGGTTTGCAAGAAAGTGATAAAGCTATAAAGTTATCACGAAGAAAAATTAACAATAATTTAAAACTTTCAAAAAGTTAAAATAACAATAGACTAAAAACAGATCAAAACTCAAACCAACTTTCTAAATAGCTGGGTAGAGGTAAAGGTACTCCTGACCATTAGGTCCAGTCGACTCTGGGGTTGTGCACTCATCTCACTCTATAGGATGAGGGAGCCGGCATTTGTCCGCAAACAGCTTCCAGGTCATGTGGCCAGCATGACTAAGCCACTTCTGGCAAACAAGAGCAGCGCACGGAAATGCCGTTTACCTTCCCACCGGAGCGGTACCTATTTATCTACTCGCACTTTGACGTGCTTTTGAACTGCTAGGTTAGCAGGAGCTGGGACCAAGCAATGGGAGCTCACTCCATCGCGGGGATTCGAACTGCTGACCTTCCGATTGGCAAGCCCTAGGCTCTATGGTTTAGACCACAGCGCCACCCATGTCCCTTAAATACCTGGGTAGGTTTTCCTAAACCCAAAATGTTCTTAGCGGGTGCTGAAAAGAGTACAGTCGAGGCACTTACCTGATATCAATAGGCAGGGAGTTTCAAAGTGTGGGTGCTGCCACACTAAAAGAGCAATTTCTTACATATGTGGAACGGGTATTACCAGTATGCGGCATTTGAAACAGTGCTAATTCCGTTGATGATGAATCACTTCTCCTAAAACACCTGAAGGCAATATAGCAATGAAATAATCAATAATAAACCATATTTAAAGACAATTTCAATGCAGACTGGGAGAGAAACAACAACT
Organism: Podarcis muralis; assembly: GCF_964188315.1. Taxonomy (NCBI): domain Eukaryota; kingdom Metazoa; phylum Chordata; class Lepidosauria; order Squamata; family Lacertidae; genus Podarcis; species Podarcis muralis. The sequence continues at coordinate 36,838,992 of NC_135655.1, forward strand.
GGGAGAGAAACAACAATTGTACTTAAAAGGCTTGTTGGCGAAGGAAGGTCCTCAATAGGTGCTGAAAAGATAATGGAGATGGTAGCTGCCACCACACTGGTCCATGTGACCAGCCACCAAAATGTCTTAGATCAGGGTGGTCCAACACAAGGCTCGAGAGCCAAATGTGGCCCTTGAGGACTTTTTTTTGGTAGCCCTTGGCAACTTCTGGTGTCTTGAGTCACTGAGGTGCCGCCAGGTGCTTTCATTTGGAGTCCCTTTTACAGATTCCACTTCACCTTGGACAACCCCTGAATCCCTCAGAAGCAGCTTGTTTTGGGCTTGGGATTTGGGGTTCATTAGAATCCCTGACACACTCCTTTTTATAATAATTTTTATTAATTTTAACATATAAATTATAGTACATACCACAAAACTTCATCTCTTATACAATCTTTTTTGGACTTCCATCAGCTCCTCTGATGATCCACCGTTTTAACCACTTCTTATGCATTTCTTAAATTCAAATTACCTTTAATTGTCTTAACTAACCATCCTTCCCCTTATCCATTTTTGCAATAATTCCAATAATACTCCTCACAAAACTTCTTGCAAACCTACAAACGTAGTCTGATCATCACAAATACTTTTCAAATAGTCTGTAAATTTACTCCAGTCTTCTCTGAATTTCTGTTCGTGCCGATTTCGAATCCTTCCTGTTAATTTATCCAATTCTGCATAGTCCATTAATTTCGTCCTCCATTCTTCTTTCTTCGGTAATTCTTCTTGCTTCCATTTTTGGGCCAATAACATTCTTGCTGCTGTTGTTGCATATAAAAAGAGCTTACATTCCTTTCTATTTATATCACTTCCTACAATGCCCAGTAAAAATGCTTCTGGTTTCTTTATAAATGTAAATTTCAACATTTTTTTATCTCATTATATATCATCTCCCAGAAGCTTTTCACCTTTTTACATTCCCACCACATGTGATAAAATGTCCCTTCTTTTTCTTTACATTTCCAACATTTATTGCTAACTTTATACATTTTAGCTAACTTGACGGGTGTAATATATAATCTATACATCATTTTCATCACATTTTCTTTCAAGGCATTGCATGCAGAAAAATTTAAAACCTTCTTTCCATAACTTTACCCAATCACTCAGCTGTATATTATACCCAAAATCTTTAGCCCAGTGAATCATAACTGACTTTACCTCCTCATCCTTCAAATGCCACTCAAGCAGCAATTTATACATTTTAGACAAAATTTTACAATCATTACTTAATATCTCTGATTCAAACTTTGATCTACTTTCATCAAATCCTTTTTCTTTAAAATCTTGTTTAAACATTTCATTGACCTGACGGTAGTGCAGCCAATCATTCACATATTCTTAAATCCCTGACACACTCTTAATGGAGAGTTCTGCACTCCCTTCTGCTTGCCCCTCTTTCCAATCCCTTATTGTCATTGGTAGGAATGTGTCCAAAAGAATCATAGAATTGTAGAGTTGGAAGGGACCCTGAGGATCATCAAACCCCTCTGCAATGCAGGAAAATGCAGTGGCCCCATACAGGGATTGAACCTGCATAGCCTTGGCATTATTAGTACCATGCTCTAACCAACTGAGCTAGTCCTTGCACTCATGGAGCTGGTTTCAGGAGAATGTGAAGGGACTGCTGCTTCCCTGAAAACATTGCCTGGGCCACTCAGTATCATGGATGGTTTTGTTTCCACCACAGTGTTTTCCTCAAGTAAGGGGCATAATTTGACTTTCCCCCATTAGGAATCAATGGCAGCCGTTCACTTATAAGGGAGAAAATAAAACTGTGAGCCACTTCATCACTAGGTGGGACTAAAGCCGCCCCGATGTCCATGTTATCATTGCAAAAAGATTAAGTTTTGCTCCCTCTTAACTGCAATTCCTATCACCATCCTATTTGCTTTGTCCTGCAGAACCTAACAGAAGCCTCTGAGAACCAAGCTGATCCCTATCTGTGTAGTTCTACCCAGGACTCTGTTTCCTGGGACATTCTAGAGCAAGGGTGGTTAACCTGTGGCCATCCTAATGTTGCTGGACTATCATTCCCTTCAACCCTGACTATTGGCCATTCTGGCTGAGGTTAATGGGAGATAGAGTTCAACAGTATCTTGAGGGCTACTTGTGTTGTGGAGTGTGATGATGGAATTAGAGTGTGTTGGAATGCTGGGGACTGACTTTTGCATGTAAATATTTTCATTTAACATCCCTAGGCTTTGCAACACAAACTGTTTGAAAAGCAGGCAGAGGTTGGATCAATGTATGCTGGTACTGCTGGCCAGTTGTCTTTGAGATATTATGTTCAGTTATAAGAAACAACATGGTTTTCTCCATTTCCATTTTTAAAAATTCTATAGGGCCTCACAACACTATTCATTAGCATCCTGATTTCCTATAGTGAGTACAGCATTAGCAAAATGCCGTATCTGGGACTCAGAATTCAGTTCCAATCCATGCTTGATTATTTACATTTCAAGATTTGTTTTTCCATCACAAACAAGGGTCAATCAACATTTCCAAATAACTCATAATGCTAACCATTTTCATTCAAACTTATCCATCTAACATTTTTATGACTGTCCAAGAAAATATGCCCCAGATAATAGCAGGAATAAATTGTCCAAAGAATAGTAATTTCTTTAATCAAGGGAACATGATGATTAAATCAAAAGCTTTAGATAGGTCTTTGGATATCATCAATGCTCTTTTGTCTACTAATAATGACATATCGTTGGTGAATTTTAAAAAGGCATTTACTATGGTGCACAATGTCTAAATCTAGATTGGAGAAAGGTCAGAACTGTATTCGTTGTAATTAAATCCATTAACTGTAGCGCAGACAGATTTTTCAAGTGATTTGGATTAAAATATATTAGTGGAATGAGACAATACCTACACCAAAAGATACAATTTTCAGATACAAAAATATAAAGATTGTACAATTTTTTTTACATATGTCCCCCCCACCCCGGATTCTGTTATTGTAAACAGAATCGAATGCTAGCATTTAGTTTGAAAAGGGCATGGTGGAAATGGAACCATAGAGGGGGAGGAAAAGGGCTAATCAAATCTTTGCTCAACATGTATCACATTTTTGATTACTTGTATTAAATGTCCTGTAGGACTGCAATGGACTGGGCTGGAGGTAGTTACAAAAGCTTCTCAAAGTACAAGAAAGACCTATGGCACCTTGACTTTTAAGAGAAACATTTCAGCTTCTGCGTCTTCATGTGATGTATGTTCCATAGTCATTCTCAAAGGAAGAAGCATTAGCTGGTGTGGTGTTCTTTTTTGAAAGTTTGAGATGGTACCTGCAGGAGAGGGCCTTGAGTGTGGTGGCACCTGCCCTTTGGATTTCCTCCTGCCACATATCACACAGGTACTATCTCTATTGTGCTTTCAATGCCTGTTGAAGACTTTCCTTTCATAACAAGTCTTTTAAATAACTGGAGATATTCACCCCGATCTGTACTGGATTTGAAATCACTTTTAGACTATATGGAATTGGCGGAAATGACCGGCAGAATCTGAGACCAGGGAGAAGAGTCGGTGGAAGAAGATTGGAAGAAATTTAAAGATTATTTACAGAAATATTGTAAAATTAATGAATGTTAGAACGATGTTGGATTGAAGCTAAGTGGTTTTCAGCAGTAATGTTATAAAGATGTGTAAAAATGGACTGTTAATAGGGGATAATTTAAAGTTATAACATATTAAGATTAAAGATTAGGATAAAAATAAAGAGGGAAAGGATTTGCTGAACCAACCAATTGAACTGGATACAAAAAGGGAGGTGTGAGGAGGTCAGGGGAACAAGCGAATGAAAGATAAGACATGAAAAGATTGAATTGTTTTTAACTGTTTTTAACTGTTTTTATTTTTTCTATTTCTTTTTTCTTTTTGTAATACTTTGAAAACTTTAATAAAAATCTTTTTTTAAAAAATGAAATCACTTTTAGTTTTTTATATATATGGAATTGCTGTTAGTGTTGATATTTTATACCATGAAATCACTCTGAGATATTTTAGCGGAAGTGATTCATAAATGGAATCAAATAAGTAAATGTGGTGAAATTATTTGATGGATGTACCTTCACAATACAACCTCACTATGGGAGAATGACAGGGAAAAGTCACTGCATGTTGACTTTTTCTTGTAAGAAATGATTTGGCAAATTCCTTGGTGTGCTTCACTACCTAGTCATGATGGCTGCATTCTACCTCCATTGTCAAAGGCAATACAGTGGTACCTCTGGTTACGTGCTTAATTCGTTCTGGAGGTCCGTTCGTAACCTGAAACTGTTCTTAACCTGAAGTACCACTTTAGCTAATGGGGCCTCCTGCTGCTGCCACGCCACCACCGCACGATTTCTGTTCTCAACGTGAAGCAAAGTTCTTAACCTGAGGTACTATTTCTGGGTTAGCGCAGTCTGTAACCTGAAGCATATGTAACCTGAAATGTATGTAACCTGAGGTACCACTGTATCTCTTGCAGCACCAGTAGCTGGGATTCCGAGTTGGGGAGAATGCTGCCGCTGCCATGTCCTATGCATAGATATTGGACTAGAGGGGCTTTTGGCCTGATCTTGCAAGCTCATCTTATATTCATGAGTTGAAACACAATGTGAAACATAGATCTATTATTTATTTGTATACTGTCCTTCATCTGTGGATCTCAGGGCGGTTCATCATATGGCTCTTTCCCCAACAGTACAGTGATTCCTTAGCTGCTGTATGAGGAAGCCCTCACATAAGTCTTCCCTTTAAGGCACTTTCTTTCTATTATTATTTATTATTGATTAAATTTCTATACTGCCCTTCATCCAAAGATTGCTGGGTGGCTTACAATGTAAAAAACACAAAAATACATACCATAATAACAAACTAAAACAATAACCTCCCTTTTCTAGACAGTGACATTTCTGTAATTTGCCAAGGCAGGCCCAAGAGTAGCAGTCAGTCAGGTCAGAAAAAAACTATGAACATTAGTAATTTATTTAGTACAGCCTTATATATCCTAAGGTTAAATAAGGTTTGTGTTTGATTTCTGTGAAAAGTGACAATGGTGAAAAGTGTGTAGGGAAGTGATGGCTGATTATTAAAGACTTAAGGGTTTTTTTTTAAAAAATGATGATTTGCCTTATTAGTGATTTCTGTTCATGGTGAAGTGGCCACTTCCAAGGCCCCAGCACCATTTTTGGAGGTGGCAGTGGCCTCAGTGCCATATTTTGTGGTGGCCGCTTCCCCCACCAGGCCACATCTTTGATAATGGACTAAGCAGCAAGCGGGCGCAACAGCAGGACCTGCCGCCTCTGGATCCCGATGGGATCCCACCTCCTGAGGCAATTGCCTCAGTTTGCCTAAAGGTAAGGCCAGTCATGCTGAGAGGCATAATACCTTTGACACTGGAGGTAGAACACAGCCATCATGGCTAGAGCTGCTAATAGCCTTGTCCTCCATGAATTGTCCTCTAGTTCTCTTTTCAAGCCATCCCTGCTGGATCACTGCTTCCTGTGGCCCTTATGTCAACGCTGAGCTCACTAATAATACGCATACTTCAAGGTGGCACCAATGACTGTGAAAGTTCTCACTCTGATATCAGCTCCGGAGTGGCTCATTTGCATGTGCTATTCAGCACTTGAAGTTGCATTCATGAAGTGATGAACAGGAGACATATAAGGTATCACTTCCCTCTTGAAACGGGAAGTCAAACCCTGTACGTATTTTCTTTTTTCCTACCTGTGCTGCTTTCTCGAAGGCCCTGTGCTGGATTGAACCTCTGTGTTTCCAACAGCCATTATTACCAATACTCCAAGGGGAGCAGGGAATTATTTTAAAAGCCTTGTTCACTGTGTAGATATGGTTGTTAAGTTTCTATTGCAGGAATGAATAATTTCATGATCAGTGTATCAGGCCTCCCTAGTGATTTGCATGTATAATCAAATGAAAAGACCTCTGAAATATTGAAACTCTTTCGACAAGAAAAGTGAGTTTCAGATTAACAAGGTGGAAAATCCATTTATAGCCCACTCGAAGATCAGACTAAGATACATACATATTTGTTGGTATTATAGCAGTACAGGGTTGTTCATCTTACCTTAGATGTAATTTTATAGAAACAGGGGCATTCAAAATATGTAAGTAGACAGCTGAAGGGTTGTTTTTTTTAACTCATGCAATGTATAATTAACAAACGTCTTTACATGTATTCACAAAAGAAAGCAATAAACCATTTGTAAATAATGGCAGACATGTATTCTTTACAACTAAATGCCAATAATCTGGAGGGCTTTTCTTCACAAGTCAGTTACAAAAGTACTTTTTTTGACATGTTATGTAGAAACGGGTATCATTAGCGGCAGTACATTTCAATTTTCTAGCAACAGAATTATATTAATATACAGGCAGAACCGAAGACTTCTTCTATAGAAAGTTGGAGGACATGTAAATTAAAGTGCAGCATGATTTGCATAAAACATCAAGGCCCCAATTCAGAGATCCACTTTCAGAGCAGTGAATCAACCCATCTCTAGACCTCTGCCTCTGCCCAGGCAGTCACAATCTGTTAGCTTTAATCAGCTGTTCTATTTAGAAGGGGATAAATTAAACCTCTCCATCTCTTAAAAAGGTCATTCTTTCACCTTGGTTTCCAGATGTGGGTTCCAACCAGAAGATCCGTGACACATGTGAACAGAGAAAGCTGCTTTATGATGCAGGGGTTAAAACAATAGTGAAGTATTCTCAGCAGTTTTGGTTAACAAGAAGGCTATTTTGGGCCAATTGGTCTTCCTGAATGTTCTTCGAAGACAGAACATTGGAGTAATCTGACTTGGAAGCAACCAGAGCATGATTAGCTGTGGTAGTATGCATTAGCTGTGTTACGAGTCATGACGGCCATGCTCTTCCCAGGGCAAGTGACAGGCTATTTTGCTTCCTAGGCAAGGCTTGCACCCCCTTCCTTAAATTGCCAACTTCAATTTTCAAAAACAGAAGTCTTGTAGAAAAAAAATAAAAAGCTAAATTTATCTTAAATTGCAAGAATAAGAATAAGTACAACTATCTTTGATTCTTTTTCGAATACAAAAGAAAATGTTTCAGTACACAAATCATTTTAAATAATCTTGTGAATTGCGATGTTAAAATTCAAGACTCTTAAAAACGTTAGTTTTAGGCACATCAAAATCTCACTTTGTGTGCCTTTTGCTCTGCAAATTTTGTCACCAATTTCTTCAGGTCAGTTGCTGATCCTTAGGCATGTTCAATGGATATAATTGCCAAGTCACTTTTGCAACATTGTTGAGTGTATGTATGTTTTTATAAGTTTGAGCTTTGAGAAACTGTTGTTTGCTACTTGCCACTGCCACTGGAAGTGTGAGGGGTAGACACACACACACACACACACACACACACACACACACACACAACCTTCAATCAACTCTGCAAACTATCTATTTCATATATACATAAAAACAACTCTAATGTATAAATTACTTCAAAAAGAATGAGTCTTCAAAATATAAATTAAAAGTAAAATATTTTCAGAAATGTATATGATTTAACAAATCTGTGCCGTCAAAGGTCAGTAGTGCATCCCTCTGAGATCTGTGCCCAGAGAGTCTGCCTAGCTGGCTTTTCCTCCATGGCTGTAGACTGTAGGCTTCTGAATATGAGTTGCTGGGAACGACAGGTGGGGAGAGTGCTGTGGTGTTCCAGTCTGAGAGCCAGTGTGGTGTAGTGGTTAAGAGCGGTAGACTCGTAATCTGGTGAACCGGGTTCTCTTCCCTGCTCCTCCACATGCAGCTGCTGGGTGACCTTGGGCTAGTCACACTTCTCTGAAGTCTCTCAGCCCCACTCACCTCACAGAGTGTTTGTTGTGGGTGAGGAAGGGAAAAGGAGATTGTTAGCCGCTTTGAGACTCCTTCAGGTAGTGATAAAGTGGGATATCAAATCCAAACTCTTCTTCTTCTCTTGCTTGCAGACATGTGTTTGGCCATCATGAGAACAGGGTGCTGAGCTAGATGGGCCATGGCCTGATGCAGAAGGCTATACTTATGTTCTCATGGAATAGCAATCTTAGGTAGCTCAGTTATGTGGCAAAGTACCATACCAGATTCTGGCACCAGTATGAAGAGACAACTGCACCCTTGTGCCTTGTGCTGGTTCAAATGCTTTGTGCTGCTTTCATTAATATTATAGTTTAATTAATGTATGAGTCACCTTAACTTACAATAACAATAGACTAAAAGCAAATGCAATTCATTCCTCAAGCGCAAGCCCAATTAGCATCAAATTAAACCAACTCTGCTAAATGATGTTGAAAGCGAGGAATGATGCAAGGTGTTAAAATTGTTCAAGGACATAAGAGGAAAGAAAGGTCTTCGGTTGATGCAGGAAGATGTTGCAGTGGGCACGGGTGAGCCTCTTTCAGGAGAGCATTCCGTAAGCAGCAACCACTGCTGAAAAAGTCCTCTCTCCAAAGGCAGGAGACCACAACTGAAAAGGTCCTCTCTCACTGCCATCCATCATACCTCAGAAGCTCATGCCAGGTCCTACAAGTCATGGCCTGTGAATACACCAGCTCTTTGAATCAGGCCACTAGGTGGGCATCGACCCACAACACAATGTATAATATGAGCGTTGGGCTGAGAAGACTTGCAATATATTTGATTTTGTTAAATGTTCCAAATCCACCTTTTAAATGTAGATATCAAATGGCAGAGAGTAGTCAGAAATGAGCTCTGATTATTATTCATGCCAATACTGCAGTGACTGACATTACTGTAATGACTCAGACAAACCATAAGGTGTCTGACTGATGATGAGAGCTTCAAAATTATGTGGCGTGGCTGCATGAGGACTGTCGTTACTGTCCAATATTGTCTTTCTCTTAGATCTTCAGTTGCTTATAGAACTCATTCACACCAAGAATTGCCTGAGAAATGTCATTACCTGGTTGTTGGGGAAGCCTTTGCCCACTTTTGACAGGCCTTTTAGTGAAAGTTTCAATGCAGCAAAAGTCTTAAGAGAGTTCCTCTTGTCGGAGGGGGCGCATAGGTCTCCGAGGCACTTCTTGAAATACAATTTATCACTGTAGTTGAAGTGAACAGAATTCTTCCAAGCCAGTTGTAGAAAATGACCTTTCTTGTATGGCTGATAATAACTTTATGATAATGAGGCTAGAGAACCATTCCCTGCGCTGGTAATTTCATTCCTAATTGAATAGCTATATTTGATATAGGGCAGTTTAACATATTCTGAAACAGCAGAAATATGATATGCAAGGGAAACGATGGCATTACAGTATTTGGAATAAAACGAGGATGCACAGATGCACTTCCCTCATGATGCACAAAGGGAATTAAACCTGTTTCTTGCATATGAAATTATTTTTTCAAGTAAGGATAGGTTGAAGCTTCTGGCTGCTATTGACAAGAGACCAGCAGTGAGTCTCCTTCTCCATTGTAATGGGCCCAAGGCTACACACACACACACACACACACACACACACACACACACTTTGAGCTGGGCTCTCTTAGATCTTAAATCCCTGCATGGGGTGCACCTTGGCTTTAGTGCACATGTGTCCAAATTCCTTCATTGCTGCCCCATACTTAGACCTTTTAGGGTGTTAAAGGGCAAAAGCACTATGAACTACTATGTCCAGAAACCAATTGATAGCCTCTGCAGCCGGAAGGGAACAATTAGGATGGTTTGACCTCAGAGACTTAGGGAATCCAATGATGTTCGTGACTACACTTAGGGAATTTCCAACTGAAGGTGATAACTGGGAAAGACTTGGAAGAGACTGGGCATGTAGCAGGTCAAGGCCAGTGGGCAGTGTCAGCATCACAGTGGTTGACAGGGATTCAGTCTCTTTTGCAAAGGTCCTGGTGAGGCAATGGTCTATGTTGAATCCTGCCTGTTAGAGCTGCCTGAGGCAGCCTCAGATACAGCATTGAGGTTCCTGAATCTATTAGTACTGGTGGAAATCAGTATTCTGATGCTTCTTGTTGGTAGCCAATGGGCTGTCTCTTATATGCCTGACACATGAAACACATGATGCACTGGATTTGGTGATTGTGAGGCTTTGCCAACCCCCACAATCTACCTTGAGGGTCCGAAGTGCCTTGGTAAGCCCAGTGTCCTTTTCCTCCTTCAGAAACACTTGGTGAGCCTCCCACTCCATTTTGCTCAAGGCTCTTCTCATCTGTAGACACAGTCATCCTTATTAAAAGCTTGAGGGTTTCAAAGCACATATGGAGCTCTGCACAATACAGGTCTTCCCTATTCACTTCATTGCTGGGGACAAACCTCAAAAACTGATTGCATGTATGGAGCTTTCTCTCCTAATGAAATGAATGGGGGAGGCTCTGCTCACTCAGAAAATCACTGTGTGCCTCAGAGCTCATGTCCATGGACAGCAGCTGTTGGATTGACTATTTTGCCTGGTAAAAAGACTCATTATAAATCTCCAGTATGTTTTCCCTTGATAAGAAAATTCCTTCAAACTCCGAAGTTTGACTATTTAATACTTGTATCTAGGCACATTCACTGTTAGATAATTCCCACCACATCTTTTTGTATTTTCTCAGTCAAATTGAATGTGCTTCTCTGAGGATAATAAATCTTTGGAAGCTTATTTTGAAGCTCCTTCCCCTTTGCTTCTTATGATTGCCTCATATTGCCTCATGATCTGATGAACTTTCTTAATCAGATTACACGACCCACTGATTCTGAATATTACCTGATTCACTTCTCTAAATAAGGGGACACAATGCTGTGCTTCACAATCTAATCTGGGAAAGAAGAGCTAGACTGACAGTAAATGAACCAATCTACACTTCTTGCTGAGGGAATTCCACTAATCTGCCAGTAATCTTATCCCCACTTGTCCCGCCACCCGGGCCTCACTATAAAAGTGTGAGAGAAAGCTGACTTATTTAAGAAATTCTGAGCTAAGGATAATTCTACCAAGCAGAATAATGTTCAGTAGTTCTACCCTAAAATGCTATGCATTTTTAAAAAGGGGATGTTTTTAACTCTACATCAGCAGGACCTGCATAGAAACTCTTTAGAGAGCCTAACTGATGCCTGGGGGAGGTGTCAAGAAGCGAGACTGCAGGCCACCTGGGGAGACCCCCCCATAGGCCAAACTTGGCCTACTTATTTATTTGTACCTTATTCTCCCTTCATCATAAGGTTCCAGAGATGATTATAGCTATATAATCACACAGTTAAAACAAGTAAAGGATAAAGAAAAGAAAAAAGCTTATGGTTGGCATTTGTCTGTCTTGACAGATAATGGAGTGCGTCTCTGGGGATGAAATCAAACTGTCGGAGAATCACAGCGCCTGCTGTGGCCGAACGACCGGCAACTTGTACCTGCTGCCTCCTGTATTGTTTTTGCTGTGTTAGCAGCACTGAAGTGACACCTATGGAGCACAAACCAGGGCTGCCCAGACGATAAGACCCCCCTCTCAGCCTCACTCATGTGGTCCAAAGGAAAGCAGAGTAATACATTTGGCACCAGCTTGGCTGCAGGAATTGCTGGAAGGAGGCATGCAAGACACCAGCCAACCATCTTAGGGACTCCACTCTGGATTTGTGTAGGGTTTACTCATTAGCCTTTTCTTCTCCCAAAGATGTCCCACAAGGCAGCTGGTACATAATTTTCCTTGGGGTTTCCTCCCAAAGCATTTATCTCAAATGAGTATAGCTGCAAGTAACCACCTTCTTGACCTTTGGACTCACTATTGGTTTTGTCCTCTCAAACCACCAGAGCCTGTCTTCACATGCAGGGGAAGTGCCCAACTCACCAAGAGTTTGATTCCCATCGGCTACCCTCAACTGGTTTAGCCAGTCAGTTGAAGCCATTTCCTAATGTCTGGCTACTGTTGCCTGCTGGCAGCTTCTAGGAGCTACAGGTGAAATCTGAGTGTAGGGTGGGGACCAAAGGTGGGCAAACTACCCCAGAAGGAGCATGATGTGTCCCCCACCAGGGATACTATCCCTCTCCTAGTACCTCATACCCCTCCTGTAAGCTAATATACAGTTATAAAAACAAATTGCAACAAAAGCAGAACAGTATAAATAAAAAAGAAGTGGGTCCCACAAAATTACCTTAGCTATCACAGCCAGGGTCTCCTGCATATATCAGGGAACCAGTTGCTGATCTTAACACCTGAAAGGGTCTGCACAGATGGAGATTTCCCCCCCAGATTTTGGGAGCTTAAGCGGTTTAGGGCTTCAAATACCAGTGGGAGCACATTGAATTGAGCCCAGAAACAAACTGGCAACCAGTATAGCTGTTTTAAAACAGAAGTGGGGAACCATGGGCCATAGATTTCCCCCTGACTTCTATAATAGGTACCTGGAATGGTCTGTCTTTTCCAGGGGCAGTTTTCATATCATCAGCTTTGCACTTCAGAGCTAATCCAAGAACAAGGCAGCAGCAACAAATCTCCCTTCCCCCCAGGATTGCAGTGCTGCTGCCATGCACAATTCTTCAAGACCAAGGTTCCAAATCCATTCCACAGTAGTTTATCCAAGGTGTACACTCTCTTCTCTTGCTCATTTCAGTTATTTCTAGTGTGGTTTATATACAGGAATCCAAATTTAAAATACAAAGCAGAATCTCAGTGCAGCACAGTTTCACCTGGTTTGGGGATGGTTGCCTGGTTTGGGGATGGTTGCCTGGAGGAAATTGTTTGGGGATGGTTTGGGGGTGGTTGCCTGGAGGAAATTGTCTATAGCTATCTATCTCTATCTATCTATCTATCTATCTATCTATCTATCTATCTATCTATCTATCATCTATCATCTATCTATCTATCATCTATCTATCATCTATCTATCATCTATCTATCTATCTATCTATCTATCTATCTATCTATCTATCTATCATCTATCTATCTATCATCTATCATCTATCATCTATCTATCTATCATCTATCTATCATCTATCTATCTATCTATCTATCTATCTATCTATCATCTATCATCTATCTATCTATCTATCTATCTATCTATCTATCTATCTATCTATCTATCTATCTATCTATCTATCTATCTATATCTATCTATCTATCATCTATCTATCTATCTATCTATCTATCTATCTATCTATCTATCTCTCTATCTCTCTCTCTATCTCTATCTCTATCTCTATCTCTATCTCTATCTCTATCTCTATCTCTATCTATCTATCATCTATCTATCTATCTATCTATCTATCTATCTATCTATCTATATCTATCTATCATCATCTATCTATCTATCATCTATCTATCATCTATCCATCCATCCATCCATCTATATCTATCATCTATCTATCTATCTATCTATCTATCTATCTATCTATCTATCTATCTATCTATCTATCCAGTGGCGTAGCGTGGGGGGTGCAGGGGGGCCTGGCCGCACCGGGCGCAACATCTGGGGTTAGGGCAAATCCACGGGTTAGGGGGCGCAAATCCACAGGTTAGGGGGCACAAATCCACGGGTTAGGGGGCGCAAATTACTTGCCTTGCCCCGGGTGCTGACAACCCACGCTACGCCGCTGTATCTCTCTATCTATCTATCCATCCATCTATATCTATCTATCTATCTATCTATCTATCTATCTATCTATCTATCTATCTATCATCTATCTATCTATCATCTATCTATCTATCATCTATCTATCATCTTTGTCTTTCTGTCTGTCCACCTATCTCCTAGATACTTTTCATGAGCAAGTCTCATCGAATTCAACCAATGAATAAACTGAACCTGATCATACTGGATGCCCAATATATTATGGCTCAAGATGAAAAAAATAATAATTCTGCTATGCATTCCATTATATGGGCTCTGTGCACAATAGGCAATGCTTATTTTGCAAAACATAAAGTCTTGTGCATCACTATCCTAGGGTAAACAAGGTGATTGTCAGGGCCTGCCTTGAGTCTGGGAGCATCTAGAAAGATATCTTACAGAGGGATGTGGCTCCCAGATAAGTGGGCATAGAATTGCAGGCACAAAAACTGTACTTGATGTGGCTTCCCCCCTCCCAAAATGTATGCTCATGTCCTTATTTTGCTATGAAAAAACCCTGGTATAGTTTACTGCTCTGGGCCTGGCAGGGAGAGGGGAAGAGATAGTTTCATAACATCACTGCTGTGAGCCAATTAGAGCTGTGCACAGCTAGCTTCTGCTGACAAAACTGTTTTCTACTGAGCTGGATCCTGGAAAGATAATTGTCTGATGAGAATGTTCTAACTACATTTTCACCGCTGTCTCACCATTCAAATTATGTGCGTATACACACTCTAAGTTAAGTCTGAGGCTGACAACAAGTCCGCCTTAGGGGATGAGGAAGGACAGGTTCCAACTCTCCTATTTTGATGAGAGCTCCTTGCATTGAGCCTATAACTGGACAATGAAGGCATCCTCTCTCTCAATAACCACTTTGTAAAAAAACAACAAACATTCTTAAGTAATGAACACTACAGAAACATAATGGGAAACAAAAACAAAAAGATACAAGTCATTGCTTAAGAGGCTTACGTGGTGATATCTAACAAGGAGGCAGTGATGGCCACCAACTGGGATGGCTTTCAAAGAGGATGGGGAAACTGATGGAGGACGAGGCTATCAATGGTTGCAAGCCATGGTGGATACATATGTTCTGCCTCCATGGTCAGAGGCAGTTGCTGGAAACTACGGTGGGGGGAGGGGGGAGGGAGTGCTCTTGTGTCTGGGTCCTGTCTGTGGGTTTCTCAAAGGCATCTAGCTGGACACAGTGAGAACAAGATTCTGAACTAGATAGGCCATTCACCTGATCTAGAAGCCTTTTCTCATCTCCAGTAATTTTGTGTCCCATTGTCAGGGACTGGACTGAGCAGGAAGGCTGAGAAGTGTCCCCTCGGTCTGCTCTGCTCCTCTTGGAAGAGGAGAGGGAGTGGGAAGGTTCGCCTCCTGTTGTCTCCAGCAGTTTCAAGAGGAGAAGGAGACAGGGCTAAATTACAACTGAATGAAGAGTTGCCAAGTTACAAGACAGTGGTGGTGGTGGAGGAGGAGTGAGTGAGAGAGCAGCCAGCAGAGACCTCCATGGAGAACCTGGGAGAACCTCCTTACCCAAGGGCTTGTCGATCCCTTCGCATTTAAGAACAAAGACTGCAGAGGAGTGTGACTCCTGGGACTTTCTGTAGGTACTCATGATGTTGTTGGAGATGAAAGAGGAGGGGCTCAGAATAGGCAACATCTTTGCATGGAGACATGGATTCTTTGTCTTGCACCCAGATGACTGAATAAAACCCATAAATATAAACTTGCTGGTTCTTCTTGCCTTTGATGCTACCTGGGGAAGAGAGGATCCTCCATGCCTGACACCCATTCTCCTTCCATCCACATGCAACTTGTACCATATTCCCCCCTCCAATTGTCAGTTTCTTTCATCCCTCTTTTACATTCACCTTTTTTTGCTGGAACAGCTTTCTTCTCCCTTTCACCTTCTCTTGCCCTTTCATCTCAGAGGAGGGAGACCTTCTTTCTGTCCTTTCAGCTCTCTGAACCTCTCTATTTCCTGACCACTTTTACTTGACATGCAAGGAGTAGTTTGTGCTGACATTGGTCCCACCAAAAAGCTATAGCATGTCTAGGGAACTGGGCAGGCTGTGCTACTGAGGCCCACCTGAATGGGACCCAAGGCTCGCTGGTGAGAAACACAGGTTTAGAGTGCTGCTTTCAGACCGACCAGGAAGAATGACAGTGATGTGGGTGAATTTTTTTGTAGGGAACAGGCAGTGTCCCCCCCCTCCCCGACAAATAGCTGCCAGTACTCACCATGAAGTAGTTACAGTAAGTGCCACACTTTTTAACCAAAAAAAAAAAAGAGGTGCTGGTACTGCATTCCCTTGAGTACCCCTCGAAAAAAGCACTGGGAACGGGGCAGAGGCACCAGCTTGTGAGGGTGATGGGGGGGGGGGTGTCACACAAGTAAGCATCTTGCCTACCTCCCTAAGCCTGGCAGAAGCTTTCCAGGCTTTGCGAAGAAGGTGGCATGGCTCTGACAAGATGCTGGAGCCCTCTTGCCTCCTTCCCAAAGCTGGGTGGTCTTTGGGAAGAAGAAGAAGAAGAAGAAGAAGAAGAAGAAGAAGAAGAAGAAGAAGAAGAAGAAGAAGAAGAAGAAGAAGAAGAGTAGTAGTAGTAGTAGTAGTTTGGATTTGATATCCCACTTTATCACTACCCGGAGGAGTCCCAAAGCGGCTAACAATCTCCTTTCCCTTCCTCCCCCACAACAAACACTCTGTGAGGTGGGTGGGGCTGAGAGACTTCAGAGAAGTGTGACTAGCCCAAGGTCACCCAGCAGCTGCATGTGGAGGAGCGGAGACGCAAACCCGGTTCACCAGATTATGAGACTACCGCTCTTAACCACTACATTCACACTGGGAAGGTGGCAGGAGGGCTCTTGGACCCGTTGGAACATTGTGCCACCCTCCCTAGGTTGCGCAGAAGTATCCCGGGTTTTGGGATGGATGCACTAGGGGAACATTTAGGGGACTAGGCTAATCCCCCTAGTCCACTGACTGCACACCACTGAAGAATGGGATTCAAATTCTTATTCAGCAATGGAGCTCATTAGGTGATGATGGACTAGTCATTTTTTCTCTGCCTCACAGGATTGTTGTGAAGGGAAAATGGAGAGGGGAAAATGTATGCTATTGCCTTGAGTTCATTGGAGAAGTTGCTGGCTACAAATGCATGTCTAAAGGCTTATTCCATTGTTTATACTAATTGCGCTCAGTAAAATGTGTTAAAGAATAAATAAAAACAAAGCTATGTACCAAAAACAAAGAGAATCAGAAAGTCATTTTTATGTCAATCATGGGAATGTGTTTGCGCAAAAACGATACTGCAAAAGGTTTTAGGAGAACTGACAATCTTAAAAAAGAAAAGAAAAAAACCTTTGAGCTTGTGTGACTCAGAAGAGGAGCTGTCCTTGTGGAGTACTGTGTTCTTTCCAAATGCCACACTTAAGTCTCTGTACCTAGGATATGAGACAGAGATTTTGGCAGAACACAAATATTTGTGAAGTGTGCTCATTAACACCTCAAGGCCATCCGTCAAAGTGATTGACATCATGAAGACAAAGTACTGGTAATTCTTCCTAGGACCCAGCATATGTTGGAGGTTTCTGGGGGCTCATGTGGCACACCTGACAGATGTGTGAGTCATCTGACACAATGGGCAACATTCATGAGTATTCTATTGTCTCAATCATCACAATAGAGGTGTTAATCCTTTTTCCTCCAAACAATCTTCGTTTATGAAAATAGAAAGAACAGATTTTACAAGATAAGGAGATTCAAATTATAAAGCATGCCTATGGTCTATCAGTGAGCCCCATTCTGCTAATAATGATGTTCGTGGCATTATGTGAAATGTTATTAAGCAAAATAATGGCTTTCTGAACTGTGCCTTGAGAGAGAAGCTTCACACACTCCCTGCCATGCACTTTGCAAAGCTCCATTAAATGTATCCAGCAAAAAACTAATTGGCACGAATGAGTAACATCAGTGCAAAAGAAGATAGCTTGTCACCTTTCTTTCATGTACCTTGAAGCACTAAGAGGATTCATTAAACTATCCTGCATTACATTTGAGATTCAGATAAGCAACAAACCAAAAGAAACAATATTTTATTTTCCCATCATTAACTTGTGGGGCAAAAGGAACCTGATGGTCAGAAGACTATTTGAACTGCTCTTGCAGACTCAGAATAATGGCAGTCTATTTAACAGTCCAATCACCTGCATTTTTACTCAGGAGTAAGTCTTTTCAAAGTCAGTGGCGTTTACCCCAAGTAAACATGCACAGGATTGCCCTTGAACAGCCTATCCTACATATTCAGTGGGTCTTACTCACAAGATAGTATGCATAGGATAAACAGCCTTAGTTTCATAAGCTGGCTGTGATGGTGACATCAATCCCTTGTCATTTGACCCAGCACCAGGTAGTAAAAAGTCGTCTTCTTCTTCTTCTTCTTCTTCTTCTTCTTCTTCTTCTTCTTCTTCTTCTTCTTCTTCTTCTTCTTCTCTTCTTTGGCGATCGCTCATAGCCAAGTAAGATTGTCTTCCATAAACACGGTTTTAACAATGAGTCTGTAAGTGACTGTGGAGGCCAATTCTGGATCCACACGTCCTTCCACAACAGGGACATTGGTTTCCGGGTGTGTGGATTTGCCAAGTGTGCCTTCCTCTTAGCACATTTCTCCCTTGTGTCCTGAATTCGAGTGTCTTCAAAGCCCATGACACCTTTGGTAAAGGCTGTTCTCCAGCTGGAGCACTCTCAGGCAAGTGTTTCCCAATTGTTGGTGTTTATACTACATTTTTAAAAATTTGCCTTGAGACAGTCTTTAAACCCCTTTTGTTTCCCTGACAATGGAAGTAATGCTTTTGCCTATCATAGCTAGTGGCCACTGATAGGCCTTTCAATCCATATGCTCATCTAGTCTCCTTCAAAGGCATTTTTGCCAGTTTCCAAAGAGCACCCTGTGACAATGTGTTCTGCAGGTTGATTGTGGACTGTGTAGAGCAGTGCTTGGTTTTATTTCAATTAAGCCTGTCCAGTGGATGAGCCTGAGTTTTTGCATTTTAAGAGAATTCATAGTTCTATTAATTCCCTGCCCCATGACTCATGGTGTTTTAAGGCTCTATCATCAGCTCCACTGATCAGAGCTGTTTGGTGCATCACAGGAAGCGACAGAACAGGAAATGTCAGACATTTGTTCTTTTTTATGCTTCTGCTGCAGTTCATGAAGGCAGAATGGCCACATCTGCTCTATAGGAAGAAGGGAACTGTTTCCCTATTTGGAGCACATGTACTGAGATGCACTCTTGCTTCCTGTTTTGCCACTTCCTCCGACATGCAAAAGAGCTCCCGCTCATGGGTTGGGTCACAGTAAACATCTAGACTAAAAATGCAATGGAACAACTAAAATGCTACTGAAAATCACAAAAAAACCAACCCCAACCCAGAATGAAAAGAAAAGCACTTTTCAAACTTGCGACAACTTCAGAACCAATTCACAGAATATAATGAATGAATATCTCATTGCTTACAAAGTTGCTACAAAGCAACTAAGATGTAGTCATCCAGCCTGACAGTACATTTGTAAATACTGCCATTCTAAATAAATCAATTGTCTCCTATACCTTGTGATGATTCTAACAATTTGGGAGTGGGGTGGGGTAGGGGAGCTAATCAAAAAGCAAATCATCACTTTATATATTTCACATATCCCCCCCCCAACATGTAATCTTAAAAACAGGCAAATGAACATTTGATTTTGCTCAAGTTGTTATTGCTGCACAACCTAGAAGTGATTTGAAGGTGCATTTATTCTGTGGCGGACATTATTCATTTACCTATTGCAATAGTACATCTAACTTCATGTGGCAGGGCCAATTATCCACAAGCCCCAACCAACCAACCAACCAACCAACCAACCAACCAACCAACCCATGCAATCTCCATAAGAGTACACCACAAGAGGAGGACACATGGAAGGACCACAGAAAATGTCTAGGATGAAAATTGACCCGGAGTCTCCTGGCACACACATGCAAGCAATATGTTCTTCTTAGTAAATAGTGTACAGGCAAGAAGGCGGTGATCAGGAGAGGTGGGTAATCCCATTCTCACAGTGGCCAACCTGTGGGAAATTGTAATGCATTGGCATGGACTGATTGGACTGGTGGGAGGAACCAGCTGGGGAACAACCAAGGGAAGAAGGCTCAGAGCCAGGGTGTGGTGGTGGATAGAGGGAAAAGAGGAAGAAAACTGGGAAGAGGAGGTGTTGGAAGCTGAAGAGGTAACAGGGCTTAGTGAGCTGGGAGAGTCTAAGGTAGAGAGAAGTCTAGAATCAGAGGCAGAAGCTGAAGCAAGAGAGGAAAGAGGCCAAGAAGCAGAGAGAATTCAGGCTGGTGAAGAGTTATGGGTGCGTCTCCCTCCTGCTGCAACACACTCCCCTCCCCTCCCAGAAGCAGGAGAAACATGAATCCCTGGTTTGCTGCATGCTGGGGAGTCTCCAATTGGCTGGAAAATACGTGGAGGGGATGTAGACGGCTGTGGGGAGGCATGGACTTTTGGTCTCCGTAACTGATAATCAAGTCTGTGGAGATTGTGTTTGCTAATAAAGAGTTAACTCCAACTTGCAACGGCGTGATTTACTGCTGGTTCTCTCTTTGACAAACAATTCTTCAAACAAAACAGGAGCACAAAAAGCATATATTAGGGAAAGTGCTGTTCAAAACAACTTTGCACCAGGGAACATTGCTTGTAATAAATAAAATATTTAGAAAAAATAATAATACAAAATGGCCTTATTTATTTATATAACACCCTTTACCCAAAGATCACATTTATTGGTATATTGTGATAAATATGTTCACAAATGTATATGAATTTTTGCATGGAGCTTTTTTTTTTAAAATAAAGCAAAATAGCTAATTGATATGAAAATAGGGTGAACTGAACTGAAAAATGGAAAAATGAGAAATTGAGAGAAACTGCACCATCTTGAAGGACTAAATGCTGTAGTCTTTTTTATTATTATTAACCTATGAACCTAATAAATTCCTAGCCAGTAATGAATAGCTTTCATGCCCTGCCCCCGCTTAACTGTGTAGAAAAGAAAAAAAGTTGAAAATATATGAGTTAAACGTTTTATATAAAAGCTCGTCACTATTATGAAGGAGGGATTGGAGTGTATGCTGGAAATGTAGGCTTCACAATTAAAGTAGGTCCAAATGCTCTGTTGTCCTAGTGCAACAAATCCACTTTCAAAAACCAGCCACAGACGTTTTGCAGTTAAGAAAGTGACAGAATGCAATGAATGATTTAATGGGAGGATGTAGAAACACCTCACAAGCAAATCAGGATGAATACTCAATAAAGAGCAGACTTTGGCCACATCCGCAACATACATTTAAAGCACTATGATACCAGTACTAGCTTCCTGCAAAGAATTTTGGGAGCTGCAGTTTTTTTAAGGGTGCTGAGAGTTGTTAGGGGACCCCTATTCTTCTCCCACTGCTACACTTCCCAGAGTTCCCTGGGGAAAGGGATCAATTGTTAAGCCTCTATGGGGATTGTAACCCTGTGAGAGGGGAATCTAACAACTCTCAGCACCCTTAACAAACTACAATTCCCACATTTTTTGGAGGAAGCCACGACTGCTTAAAGTAGTGTCATAGTGCTTTAAAGGAATAATGTGAATGTGGTCTAGGTCTAACTTCTGCGTAAGCAAATCAGAATAGACACTCAAGAAACCTATCACGTGGAGGAGCCCTAGGTGCCAGTGACCTGAGGTTTTCATGCAGCCCAATGAATTATAAACACTTTGCACCGGCTATGCACCGGGAAGCGATGCGTTAAAGCCGTCAAACACATGTTTATTTCATGCTAAACTGTAACCTTGACTGCTCCGTCAAACTCTTCAGCTCCTTATCTTTCACCACTTTCTCAAAGACAGCCAACATTTTTTCCCACTGACTGCCCTTGAATAGGCAGTTCTGTCGGATGGCGAGGGAGCTGTGGCGGCAATGCGCTAAGTGAGCTTTTTTGTACAGGTCATTAATAGGCCGAGTACCTTGCGCGGAAGCCGGAATCTATTGGTTGTGCTTTGTTGCTTCAGATAAGTGAGCATCATGATCTTGCTCCTTGTTCTCAGACTGTTTCGCATCATTTCCTGTGGAAAACAAGCCTGTTCCACTTCACAGCAACACAAAGTAAGATTACAGGATGCTTGAAAATACATTATGGGCTTGATTCATCCCTGCTGGCATGTTGCAGCTCCTGTGCCAGCTTGGGCAACTGCGCCTGAGGGAGGCTGCTCATTAAATGCACTGCTAGTTTCTCCAAGGAGTTTAGTGGAGGCAGATCAGCCTTGATTTGCAGACTGGTCTTGATAAGGACCTGTTCACCTGATCCTATTGCTCCTTAACCCGCGTCCTTGTGTTGTAAGCCAGAAATGCAGTAAGAGATCAAAGGGGACATCTTGCAAAATCAGAAACTCCATTGCAGGGCAATGGCTTCCAGGAAGATGATGCAGCCAAAACAAGACACATAACTTTAGGAAAGTTGTTCCCAAACTTTCCTCCCTGCAGATGACTTGAACATTCCTGAAGGTCTTGGCAGACCACTTAATAACTTTTCTGCCTGTGGTTGTGCTAGATGATGTTTAATTGTAACACCACGTTACAAGTGAATGAAACTTGACCCTCCGGTGGCACAACGGATCAGTGTGTCTGGTTGTTGACCAGAAAGTTGGTGGTTTGAGCCCACCCAGGGACAGCTGTGGACAGGATTCCTACACTGCAGGGGATTGGACAAGATGACACTTCTAGCTCTACAATTCTATGATTCTAAGTCATGACCACTGGTGGTTCTCCAACCATATCGTCTGGGAGCCCCAATTTTAGTTCATGAGAAGAGTCTGCTGGGTCAGGCCAGTGGCAAAGTCCTGCATCCTGTTTTCACAGTGGCCAACCAGATGCCTATGGGAAGCCTGCAAACAGGACCTGAGCACAACAGGAAGAGTTGCTGAGACCACTAGGTTTATTTTCTTGAATAAAGATTTAACTTCACTAGCCTTGGGTGATTTATTGTTTTTTCTTGTTGCTGACCTACGCCTGACTCAAGCCCTGACAACATGCTACCAGGCTAGGTTCAAGATTTTTGGGTTAATTTGTAATACAGCTTTGGTCTACGATACCTTAATGACAACCTGATACTTTATATTCCTGAGATGTTCAGGGGAGTCACTGTCCATGCCTTGCATGGTTCATAGTCACATGGAGCCACACATTCAGCAATGTGGGTCCATTTCTGAGATCAGACAGGCCTTCTTCCCTGTTGAACTTCCAGTGCTTGGTGAAGACATCAAAAAATTCCAGTAGGCATTTTAAGTCAGTTTTCTGATTGATTTGAACTGACCCCCATCCACTTTATTCCTGTTGTTTTTCTTTTTCTTTTTCTTGCAATTCTATTGTACACAGCTTAGATGCTATAGTGTTCAGCAGGATGCAAATTGTGGAAATAAATGACATGTGAAGCCACAATTCCAAGCAGAATTACTAGATGGTGTTAATGTAAATTAATGTGAGTCATATCCCCAGAGGCAGGGTGTGTGTGCGCCTTTCTCATGATTCAGCAGCATTAGAGAGAATCAGGCTGAAACTGATGTGGCTTTGAGACTCCTTAAGGGGAGTGAAAGGCGGGATATCAAGTCCAAACTCTTCTTCTTCTTCTAATATCCTTATGTCGTCCACCACCTCACTCCCTCTGTGCAATTTCCCTGTATTAAGGCTTGGGCCAGAACAAGGGCAAATAGGTCAGAAAGGGAAGGATGTTGTCTCAGTATAAGTCCATTTGGTCCACCTAAGCCAACGGTTGCCAACCTTTCTGGGTCTGTTTGCACAGGAGTGCCATGGGTGCACCACCCATGGCCCACAACCTCCCTGCCAGCAATTAAGCTTGGAAAAAGAGTTTTAGCTTTACAGTGGATGCTCGGGTTGCGAACGTGATCCATGCGGGATGCACGTTCGCAACCCGCAGTGTTTGCAACCCACAGCGGAGCGTCTGCGCAAGCGCGGGTTGCAATTCAGTGCTTCTGTGCATGCGCAATGTGTGATTTAGCGCTTCTGCGCATGCACGACCCCTGAAACCCGGAAGTAACCTGTTCCAGTACTTCCGGGTTTTGGTGGGTCCGTAACCTGAAAAAACGCAACATGAAGCGTCTGTAACCAAAGGTATGACTGTATTTCAAGACTCTCCCCCTGCCCCCCCGCCGCTTTTGCTGGGTTATCTTCCCTCCTCAACTGTAAATATCAATAAAATGGGCTTGGAAAAAAGATAAGCTTGTGGCAAGTGGGAGGGTGGGGAATAACATACTACGAGTCACAGCTGGTGTTAGGGACTGGGCAGAGGAGGAATGGTGGGGACTGCCTCCCCAGCTTGACCCTTCCAGGGAGGAGGAAGAGGATGACAGTATAGATTTACAACAGGGCTTTGCGGGAGGTCACAGCTCAGAGGCAGATGAGGGGAAAAGTTGGGAAATAATGGGAGAGGTGTAGGAGGAAGTGGAAGTGGAGCTACAGCTGATGGACACAATGTCATTGGAAAGACATTCTAGAACCAGGCGAGCCTTGAAAGTAGGAGAGCAAAGAGAGCAAAGACAGAGGGCACTTAGCGGCACCTGTAGAAGTGACGAATGAGGAAGTGGCAGAGACGGAGACGGCGAGATTCACTCGGGACAGCACCATTATCCAAGAGGCTGGGTTCTACAGCCTCTCTCTGTAAATATTGAATAAAAAAGGACAGTAAGAGACCTTTCCTTGTCTTTATACTTTCCTGGGCAACCAGCCGGGAGCCGCTGACAGCAGAGGAGAGCAATACTTTCCAATTGCACCCACACAACAATTAGCTTAGGAAGAAAAACCCTTCTGTTAGCTGCAGTAGGCATCTATCATTCCTAACTATCAACAGGGAACATAAGAAGAGCCTACTGGATCAGGCTGATGGTCCATCTAGTGGAGCATTCTGCAATCGCAGTGGCCACCATGAAACCCTCAAGTGGGACCTGAGCAGAAGATCACACTCCCCAGTGGTGTTTTTCAGCAACTGGTATTGAGAAGCATTACTGCCTCTGACCGTGAAGGAAGAGCATAATCATTGTGGCTAGTAGCCTTCTCCTTCATGAATTTCTCCGATCCTCTTTTCATTCATTCATTCATTTCAATTGTATGCTGCTTTTCCACACACAAAAGAAACATGCTCAAGACAGCTTGCAACAAAGAAAGAGGCATGCATTTCAAACAGACACGACTAAGACAATTTCACAATAACACAGCAAAACAACAGCGAATATAACATACCAACCCTCCCCCCCCCATTCCAATGCTATAAACATTTCTTAAACAACATGCAGCACCCAATAGAGAAAAAGAACAAGGGAGCTTCACAGTTTCACCTTAGTCTTGGAAATATTCCTGCCATGATGTTCCTCGTAGCTCCTCGACTTCAGCAGCTTCTTTTCAGGCTTCTAAGGCCAAGGGGTAGAGCAACTGCCCCTCCCAACTGGTAGCCATCCCTGCCTCCTGTGGGGGTGAGTGCCATAGTTCAAGAATGTAAATGACAGGGAGGATGTGACCCTGTGGTTTCTAGGGAAAGCCTCTCAAGTGCATGAGTGACTTTGGGAACAGTGTTGGTTACCCATCATCTAGTCCACATAGAATCATAGAGTTGGAATAGACCACAAGGGCCATTGAGTCCAACCCCCTGCCAAGCAGGAAACACCATCAGAGCACTCCTGACATATGGTTGTCAAGCCTCTGCTTAAAGACCTCCAAAGACGGAGACTCCACCACACTCCTTGGCAGCAAATTCCACTGTCGAACAGCTCTTACTGTCAGGAAGTTCTTCCTAATGTTTAGGTGGAATCTTCTTTCTTGTAGTTTGGATCCATTGCTCCGTGTCCGCTTCTCTGGAGCAGCAGAAAACAACCTTTCTCCCTCCTCTATATAACATCCCTTTATATATTTGAACATGGCTATCATATCACCCCTTAACCTCCTCTTCTCCAGGCTAAACATGCCCAGCTCCCTTAGCCGTTCCTCATAAGGCATCTTTTCCAGGCCTATCATCTACTCTGAGTGGCAGCAGCCCTCCTAGGACTTTGGCAAAAGTTCTCTAGCATTGCTAGCTGAGTTCCTTTTAATTCAAACCCAGGGATTGATCCAAGGACCTGAAACGGGCATTACATGTGCTATACAACTGAGCTTTGGTCCTTTCCTAAGATAAGGCCTTCTGGGTAGTGGTGCCCCCCCCTTGCGAAACTCCCTCCCTTCAGATGTCAAGGAGATAAAGAGCTACATAACTTTTAGAAGACACCTGAAGGCAGCCCTGTATCAGGAAGTTTTTAATGTTTGATGTTTTACTATGTTTCATATATGCTGTAAGCAGCCCATAGTGGCTGGGGAAACCCAGCTAGATGGGCGGGGTATAAATAATAAGATTGTTGTTGTTAGATGATGATGATGATGATTAGCTTAACAAAGACAATGCAGCAACAGTAGCCTGATCTGAATGGAAGCACACCAGCCAAATTTATTTAATATTCATATTCCGCTTTTCCAACAACCATGTTGAGCTTGAAGCAGCTCCTAGTAATAACAACAGCACTGACAATT
This sequence comes from Podarcis muralis, assembly GCF_964188315.1. Lineage (NCBI taxonomy): Eukaryota > Metazoa > Chordata > Lepidosauria > Squamata > Lacertidae > Podarcis > Podarcis muralis. The sequence continues at coordinate 36,865,252 of NC_135655.1, forward strand.
CACAAATGTTGCAAGCACTATAATAATAAGACAACACAATAGGATGTAAATAAGGCAAAAAGGTGCACACAAATTTATCATTCCGGCAGCAGAAGTATTGGGGCAGGCAAGGTGCTGCCTCTTAACAGTTCTGCTGCCTAAGGTGGGTACTTCCTCCTACCTCATTGGTGGGCCGGCTCTGCTGAGCTAGATGGATGAATGGTTTGACTCAGTATATGGCAGCTGGTTTCCTATGAGTGGAATGGGTGATGCCTTCTGGCAGTTCCCCACACCAAGATCCCCCTGGTGTCTAGGCTGAGCACACCAACACCCTCCCCCCCAGCTTTCTAGCCTGCTAACACTCATGTTGTCCTCCATAAACTGGTGATGCTGGTGATTGACTAGTGTGGGAATCAAGCCATAGGAAGGCTGTTTCCATGCTGCTTAGGGAACCTATGAGCCAGCCGAATTTCAAAGGAGAGAGGCAAAATAGCCACATTGTCAGACAATTCTATTAAGCACACCCGATGACACCATTTTGCGTTTCAGATGTTCAGCACACCTGCCTGTAAGCGTGTGTGTAAATGGAGCCACCGTATCTTTCTGTTTACATGCTGTACATTTGAAGCCCAAAGCCTGGATGTGGAATTCTTTGAAAACAGCATGCCCCTTAAAATTAAGTGAAAACAAAATATACCTACTGGAAACAAACAAATACAGTTTGCCAAATACCCCGCTCCAAAAAACAAACAAACAAACAAGGATGCCAGAAGAAATTCAGCTATAGACCTTTGTCTGGAAATGTGCAATAGAAAAAAGGCAAACAAAAGGATTTTTGCACCATATCAACCTCATTGCAACCTTTCAAATAACCACAAGATGGCGATATGTTTCTTTATTAACTCTCTATACGGGCTTCTTTTCCACAACTACTGAAATCTTAAAACTTGGTACAGAAATAAACCACCAAGTCAATAAAACAATCCAATTGTAATACACTAATTCTATCAGTTAGTTTATTCTCGCCCATCTCTTCTGCTTCCCCAAAAGCCTTAAGCAAAGAAAGCTCTTGTGCCTTTGACATTCAGCATCTCAAATAAAAATGCAGATGTTTTCAACAGCCATCCAAAAGAAAAGAATAGGGGAGGAATGTGAATATGCTCTTTCTTTTTAATGCCACATGAGCAAACAATCCCTAACCCCTTTGAACATGTACTCTATCACAAACACGTGTGATAAATGTATGAACACAGAAAGCAAATCCCTGAGCCATATACAGTGGTACCTTGGTTTAGGAACAACTTGGATTAAGAATGCTGCAAACCCGGAAGTAGGTGTTTTGGTTCCGTTTCCTGTTGAGTGTGTTCCATTTGCAAATTGAGTCTCCCGCTACTATGGGAAAGCACACCTTGGTTTAAGAACACTTTGGTTTAAGAACGGACTTCTGGAACGGATTAAGTTCGTAAACCAAGGTACCACTGTAGTGACATGCTGTCCCTTTTTACAGTCTATTATACTGTATGTAAGTCCATGGCTTTTTCATAAACAGCACATGCCAACACAGGCATATGACCATTGGTCCTTTTAGACCAGTAGTCACTGAAGGATCATAATGCTATGCAGATCTGGGTCTGGTCAATGCCTGGGTCTGGTCAATGCCCCACATCCAGAGCTGAGCCAAGCCTAGGAACCACATGTGCCCCATCTTGAGTTCTATGATGGTAGAGATGTAAGGAGATTTTTTAAAAAATAAAGTCTCCTCTGATTGGCAGGAGGTTTTCTTGGGATGGAGCCTGAGACAGTATGCAGGAAGAGCAGGAAAAGCCCTACCACTGAGCTGCGACCTGCCCCTTCTATACTGGGTGCCCTCTTAGACATCCTCATAAACGTGGAAATGCATCACCTGAAAAGAGGAAGAAAGAAGGCTGAGATTTGCATAAAATGCACACATGCTGATGGCTATGTATACATTTAGAAATAATTAGTCTGATTTAAATCGAAATACACCTCACCAAAGTGACCAGTGTGCTTGCTTAATTTTCTGACAAGGGGTTAGATGTTGATGGACAGCTTTAAGGTCTCCTTTCTCTATCTTTTAGCCAGACTTGGACTGGAGTGAAGTTCATATAGAAGCCTTTCCCCTGACAACCCTTCAAACAGAAGACTGTTCTCTGCAAAGCAAAGTAGAAGCCTATTCGGCAAACATGTAGAGGTAAAGATAAAACATTTACTAGAATTTCAGTACTGGATGAGGTGAAGTGATGCTGTGGAAGGGTCCAGTCTAAGAAAGGTGGTCCATGATGATGTTCAGTGGCTGCCAGAGAAGGCAGCAACATGCAACAAATGAAATCCAAGCCCCACATCCAGAGCTGAGCCAAGCGTGGGACTAAAACTGCGGGTTTGCTACGTGAGAGAGGAGACAAGGCAGTCATGGAGGGAGACAATGGGGACCACAAGGGATCTAGCAAGACAAACATCTAGATCTAAGGAGTCACACACTGTGCAGAGAACAATCCCAAGGCAGGAAGCATATTTACAACCAGCAGGGAACGGGAACAACCCAGCAAAGAGTTTGTGGGAAAATCTGGTCAAGAATCCATGTCTGGAAATATGGCTCCATGATGGGCGGTGAAGTCAAAGCCATACTTGCCTGTTCAGCAGCCAGCAAGGTCTCTGAATTGTGACCTTAGGCTTATATGGAAATAAAGCTAACAATATTTTGTTGCGAGTCATCTCTGCCTAATGTCTGTTGCCCAGGGCTGTGTACAGGAGTCCCATTTGCTAGCTAAATGTTACGCATTCAGTGGGCTATTCTTCTATATGGTGGGGTGCTCCTACATGAACTATGGTAGAAAAATCTTGGTATGCTTCATGGTGTCCTATGAACACAGTGAGGCACTGTGGCAGGTTGCAAAGAGGCTACCACCACCAAGGCAATGATCCAAAGGGAACGGGATTCCCAATCCCTTCCCCAACAGAAGCTGTGAGGGTAGCTGTGTTCGAATTCTCTCTCCCTCACCATGTGTGTGAGGCTCCTGTGTGTAGGGAGTCCCATAACATGCAAAATCATGTGTGCAGACCAGCTCCATGCCATGCAAATTTCCTCCCCCCTTTTTTTCTTTAGCCAAGGCAAATGTGTTCAGGATTCAAGTGTCTGACCCTGCAAGTTTTCTCAAAAGTTGATCCCTTTTGGACTGGAGGGCTGGGGTGGAAACATCTCTCCAGAATAAGTATGCGCAGAATGCATTCTGAATGGAATCACTTTAAGTGGAGCTGAAATTAATCTACTAAATAAAGGTTGCATCTGAAACTATTTAAGCTAGAGCTGAAATGTGACCATTTCAACTAGAGCTGAAATTAATCTAGCCAAAACAAAGTTTGCATCTGAAATTGTAAATTGAAGTCACTCTTGCATTATACTGACACATATTTTTCAGAGGCAGCAATGTCCCCCGAGAGCACATCCATGCCTTTAATATGTAACATCAGAAGTGGCATTCTATCTCATTTTAATTACTTCTGAAAATTTAGGGTAAGTCATTTTCTATTGAAAGCAGTCAAATAAAAAATTGTTTTGAGAGAGGAAGCTTTCAGAGAATCTTTATATTACTTTATCTAGCACTTTGACACCAAACATGAGGATGGCTTGATATCAATTATTTTTAAACATGTGCATTATCAAATACAGTATTTTACTTATTAAACTGCATCCATGAAAGCTAATGTTAGTGCAGAGGGGAAAAGTCCCTCACTGGGATTTTGAATGACATAATCCACTGTGATAAACTTTGCCACCATGCTCTGAGCTACTGCTGTACTATTATCACTGCTGCCTTATAGTGTTCTATGCAGGTAGCTGTTCTGAAAATCTATTTTTCATTCCTTATTTAGACCTCAGATGAGGAACCAATTGTATTTCACATGCTGGTGGGCTCCAACTCCTATCAGCCCCAGACAACTTGGCTGATGCTCAGGGATCATGGGACCCATAGTTCAACAATATTTGGAGGGTCACAGGTTTGCCCTCTCTGATTTATACCACTGTTGTAAAGATCTTCACACACACAAAGCCAAGTTTGGTCCTCAGCTACATACAAAATATGCTTTGAAAAAGAGAAATGCTTTAGCTGAGTCTCTGAAATCGCTGCTCTTTAAAACTGGCCTTCACAGACATTTATGGATCAGAGTAAAAGCTAAGATTAAAACTGGATTTTAACGAACAAATCCCAGGTCACCAAATGACCACAGGAAAAGCTGAAACCTGGAGGCGATTGAGCTCATATAAAACGCTGCCCATTTTCAGCTCAGCGAACTCTAGCATTAATGTTGAACAGCTATGCAGAACGGGAACTATCTCACTGCATGAATTTTGAGAGAGCTGTCAGCTAAATCAAAGATCCAAAGGTTAAATCTCACACTCTTGAGACATCCTGATGAATTGTGGGACTTGGTGGTAGAGTGTGCCATACATGTGATAAATGGATTCCCCCCTCCCTGTTACTTGCTGACTTTGACTTAATAATAAACTCTCCTATAACTATCTTAAAACTTTAGGTATTAGGGACCATAGGGCTGTGATGTCTGAGAGATAAATCATGCATATTGATGTTTCTGTTAATATTAGCATTGTGCATTTTTATTTCATCCTGTATTTAAGAAGCTCATACACGGTTCTCTCTCACCCTATTTAAACTTCACAACAATCTTGTGAGGTAAGGCTGACTGAGAGAGAATGTGTGGGTCCGAGGTCCCTTTTTTTTAAAAAAAAAAAAAATCTTTTTTTGATACAAACAACATATACAACAAAAACCATAATAACAATAAACTCCCTTGACAAACTCCAGAGCTGATCATAGATTTGAACCTTGATTCTTCCTGGACCTGGGAATTACAACTCCGGCCACATTCACACCATGAAAGTTATGATACCATTTTAAACCATCATGGCTTTCCCCAAAGAATTCTGGGAGCTTCAGTTTGTTAAGGGTACTGGCACTTGTGGGGAGAACCCCTGTTCCCCTTTCAGAGCTACCTACATTTCCCAGACTGTTTTAGAAACCAGCATATTCACAGGGCACTCTGGGAACTGTATTTCTGTGAGGGAATCTGGGGGGGGGGGGTCTCCTCACATCTGCCTTAACAAACTGAAGCTCCCATAATACTTTGGGGGAAGCCATGACTATTTAAAGTGGTATCATAGTACTTCAAATGTATGGTGTGAATGTGGCCTCAGAATTCCTCGATGTGCTTCAAATGTGTTTTAAATATATAGTATATACCCAGCAAGGGAAGGAAAAAAAGCAGGATTAAGGAGGGTGGTGGTGGCAACAGGGCAGATGGGCTGGGATGATTCATTCATTCATTCATTATTTTTATTCAGAATACTTATACAGTACCAAAAATATCCAAGAAAATGCCAACATCCATAATAAAATGGCATCAATTCCAGTTCAAACTTCTCAGTGACAGGTAAGAGCCCATAAAGTCCATGTGTGGGTCCGAGGTCCCTTGACAAACTCCAGAGCTGATCATAGATTTGAACCTTGATTCTTCCTGGACCTGGGAATTACAGCTCTGCCCACATTCACACCATGAATGTTATGATACCATTTTAAACCATCATGGCTTTCCCCAAAGAATTCTGGGAGCTTCAGTTTGTAGGAAGACCTGAGTAAAAATAAAGAGTTTTTGCAGCCACTGAAAAACAGAAGATCATTGGTGCATGGCTTATTTTCACATGACAGGTGCTGCCACATCACAAGCCCTACTCTAGGTGGCCACAAGATGAATTTTAGGGGCATGTGGTTCCGCTAGATCAGGGGTCAGCAAACTTTTACAGCAGGGGGCCAGTCCACTGTCCCTCAGACCTTGTGTGTGTGTGGGGGGGCAGACTATATTTTGAAAAAAAATATGAACAAATTCCTATGCCCCACAAATAACCCAGAGATGCATTTTAAATAAAAGCACACATTCCACTCATGTAAAAACACACTGATTCCCAGACTGTCTGCGGGCCGGATTTAGAAGGCGATTGGGCCTGATCCAGCCCCCAGCCCTTAGTTTGCCTACCCATGCGCTAGATGGCATCCTCAGATCATGACTTATCAGGTTGGTGAGGGTGAAGGTTGTCTCTTAGGGAACTTGATCCCAAGTTGCTCAGGGCTTTATATACCAACAGTATAACCTCCAACTGTTCCTGCTAGAATATTGCTAGTGTTATGTATTCAGTTGTCTGTATATGAGCTTGAGCTTGAGTCTGGAGCCCCTGGGTTCTGATTCTATACATGATATCCAATCACAGAACACTGCAGGATTTGAGGCTCTGCCATTGGCCCTTAAACTCTGAGTCATGATTTGCCGCTTGTGCGTTTAGACAGCCAATCGTGTTGGGAGTGGGAGTGGCCCAGGCCTTCAGAAATGTATATAAGCAGTTGCTTTGCCCCTGTTGTCCAGTTCTTATAGTTCAATAAAGGTTTTTGCTGTTACCACTGTGTCTTGCCTTGTGGGAACCCACCTACACTTCACTTAGCCAATGCAAATGTAATTTTGCAAGGAGGTGAGGATGGTAATGAAACTGGGATTTACAAATTGGTCCTTCACTAGTCGAATCTAGGGCTTGCATCCGGGGTCAGCATGGCTGGGCATCTGCCAAAGGGGCCTATTGGGGGGGGGAGAGATGGGGGTGCAATGTGGAAAACACAGGTGTGCTGCAGGTTGGCAAGGATACTGCTTGAACTCTTCATATAGGACACCGGCCTGGTCTCACCAGATGGGGTAAGCCTAATAATAATTTCACCGAAACTTCTTTCCAAGTAAGCATGCTTCGGATTGCAGCCACCACCGCATATACGGATGCTGAATTAATTCCACCTGCTGTTCAGCTGCTCGCCTTGAGCTTCATGCTGAGAGCCAGTAGTCTAATTTTGCTATGCTTTGTTCACAAAGTACATTACATAACTGATGTTAAATCCATGAAAGAATGTAATCCACAGTTGTCAGAGGGATAATCAGCAAATATAAGAGGACTGCATATACTATATTATGAATAACCTATAGGTGAAACCTTTAACCAATGGGAGTCATTTTGACATGGGAATTTAAAATGTGCATACACTTATCCGCTCCCAATTCAGTGGTCAATCACTTTTTACATTCAGAAAGACCCATTTCCAGGTAAGGAAGGAGACCCCTATTCCCCCGCTCTTGAGCAACAATTTCCTGAGTGGGTTAACAGTCAATCCTTCTTCCCTGGGACCTCTGGGAATTGTAGCTGGGTGAGGGGAATAGGGGTCTCTTAACAGATCTCAGCACACTTAACCAACAACTGCTTCTAGAGTTCTCTGGGCGAACCAATGACAGTTTAAAGTAGTATAAGGACATGGTGTAAATGTAGCCTTGGAACAAGGCAGCTCCCTATGTATGCATGAGGAAGCAGGCTTCGGCATATTGATCCCCTTGCCAGTTAAATTGCAGTGCAGTCATATGTAGTGGTACACACGTTGTGTCTCTCGCACATTATTTTCACAAATCCACTGACTGCATAAATCCTGTAGCTGCATCAGGAACTTAAACAAACAGGAGCAGTATTGTCACCACTGGGGGGACAGATAACATTTAGGTCAGGAGACCAGAGAGAACAGTGGGTCAAAAGAAAATCACACCAACATCACCAAAGTCTAGTTGTGTACAGGATCTGTAAACTAAACATATAACCATCTTCCACCATGATCAGCTAAAAGCTGGTTTCTGACTCCAGACAGAAAAACAGGCAGATAAACATTCTGAAACATGCAACCCCTAAGGTTAAATGCCAGTACCCCCCTTACTTCTACACTGACCAATGGTAGGTAGGTCTCCAACCCTCTCTGTCCTGGGATTTGCTTCCCATTTTAGAAGGGAATTACAATTTCAATTTTTCTATAATGAGACATTTTCATTTAACCCCCCCCCACCAATTCTGCACCTTGAGATTTGAGAGTTGATTTTAGGTGTGTGTGTGTGTGTTTCATTTCCAATGTGTGCTTACTACCAACTTGGACTAGTTTAAATAAGCTTGCTCCCGGGCAAAGAGCGAAAATCCTCCTTGCTAATCCTCTGAGCCATTGGCAGTAGCTTTGTGAAGATTTGAGGCTTAATGGTTCAGCCTGAAAGTGGTGTCCCTTCATTACTCCTATATGATTTATCAACTGCCTTTGACACTTTCGACCAAGAGATGGCCTTGAGTCTTTTGCAGAACTCAAGTCCTGCTCTGACCAAGCGTCCGATGCATTTGATTGGAGTAGGCATTTTCCATTGTTCTCCGTGTCTCTCTAACCTCCTTTAGCACCCTCTTCCCCCTCAGTTCTGTAATATCCCCCAAAGCTTTTCAATTTCTACATCCTATCACTCCCCCTCAAGCTATTGCTTTTATACTGATGACACATGATTTTACCTTTTGCTGTTTGTTTAGGAGTTTGGGTGAAAATGCATCGCCTTTAGGAGGAACGCTCTATCTAACTCAGCATTTCCACCCCCCAGTCTAATATATTTTGTTAATTATCTCTCCATTTCTCTCCCTCGTAAAGAGCTTTTGATGGCCATCTCAATGTTTTTCTTTTTCGATTATGTGTTAAGAGTTTGGTAGTTGCTTTGCCATTCGTCAAGTCTCTGCTTTCAAACCCACTTTATTCAGACAATAAAATGTGATTTTATCATCTCTGAAATGTTGCAGAGAGGAGATAGGGAGAATAAAAACTCAGAGGGCAGGAGCCCTCTGATTCACATTAGGCCTGGGTTTATGATGAGTGTTGTGGGTGCGACTGGAGAACATAATGTGCTGCTGCATAGGTGGGAAGAGATGAAACTGCTGCCTTTTCTATGGCATCACCCAGCAAGGTGCAAATGAAGTATGAAATAAAAACTCCCTGCCCACTCAGTGCACAGACAGAAAACAGATATTCTTTTAGCCTCACTGCTGAGAGATGTGATTTGCTGTAATATTAAGCTCACACAGAGCAAGAAAAAGCTCCCCAAGTTTTACAGATGGAGAACCGAGGAATACATTATGTCTTGTTGGGCCATCTCGGCTCCCTGCTTGCCCAGCAATCAAGGAAATGCTGCTGTGGTATTCAAGAGCAGATATTTAATCAGCCCAAACTAACCTGAAGGTGAGGTGATCACTGTGTTCAATAACTTGGCGTCAGAAACGATGCATTGAGTGCAATGAAATGCACACAAACGTAGCAGAGGACGAGGGTGGAAATCAGGGCAAAAGAGACAGAAGTCGTAACGGAGGGACGATGCCACACATCCACAACAACGGTTTGTTTCATTATGTCATTCACCAGGGCTGCTTGCAGACAGAGTGCCCTGGAGCTATCTGATTGGCCAGGATCTTTCTGCAGTGCACTTTGTCTCCAGTTGTGGAACACAATCTGGTTTATACAGACTGATGCGCAGGAAGAATGGATGAATGACCATGTCTTACGCCAAAGGCAAGGATGAATGACACGAATACTTTGACACTCAGAGTATTAGAATGCTCAGCAGTATTATAGTTTTGTCCAGAAGTACTACACATTTATGGCAAGGTATATTATTACCTTATTATGCTGTTTTATTATGCTTTATTATATCTTTATAATGAGCCTGGCTTTATTGTTCTCAGATGTAGCATATATTTTTTATTCTCTTCAGCCTCACACAGCAGGGCTGCAGACACTAGTATAGTACAGGGTTGTGAGTGAGAGTTATTCTAATTAGAGCAGACCAGCCATCATAATTATGAGTGGTTTTTGTGTGAAACTGCATGAATATTTGGAGGAATCTGTGTGTGATCTCTCTGGAACCAAGATCAGAGCACCCTTGATATCTCCTTGGTCACTGCATATAAAGCCATCTATTCTTGCAATGGGGCAAGACCTGAAAGTAGTCAGCAGGATACATTAATTCAGTTATGGTAAGAGAGCAACAACAAATTGTCCATTTCCCCCAATAAGGAAATTAAAATAGGTTTATAAAGCTGTGCGATATAGAGCCTCAGGTACTTTTCATGCTATATTTGGGTTTTGCCAGGTTCTGGTCTGATGCTGGATCTCACAGAGACAGTGGTAGGGCAAGGTTGTCTGACCACAGATAGCTTCAAGTGAGCGACTTTGTCCAACATAGGCTTAAAGCAGGCGTAGGCAAACTCGGCCCTCCAGAAGTTTTGGGACTACAACTCCCACCATCCCTAGCTAACAGGACCAGTGGTCAGGGATGATGGGAATTGTAGTCTCAAAACATCTGGAGGGCCAAGTTTGCCTATGCCTGGCTTAAAGTAAATGGAGGCATTTAAAACCTTCAGGTAACCTCCTCCAGGCTTCACCCCTTCAGAACCTTAAAGGGTCAATCCTGTGGCCTGAAGGTAGGCACTCCTCCATTCCATAGCCTCCTTCTTGGTGCTCTCACAGTGCAAATGGAGCAGTGACATGTAAACCCTCATAGTCTGGGAGGTTCTCCTGCCAGGTGCTATGGTCTCATTATAGCCAGCACTCAGCTCAGGGTCTGGAAGTTGACCTGGCTCCATATCTGATGCATCTGCAGCCTTTGTGTGTCTAGCTTGCTGCTGCATTAAGGGGTCATGACAAGCTTCGCATGTGAAGGCCCGGCTGATACCTTCTCCAAGACACAATGGGAAACTCTGATTACTGCAAATGAATTGTGCTACATTGTTCTCTGCACATGCTATCAGTGATGTTAACTCTTTATTCAAAGAAACAAATAGGTCAGGAGGCCAGACCTATTGAGCACAGCAACTTACCCAAATGAGGCAGTTGTGAAGACTGAAGGTCCGCCACCTTCCCACAGCTCTCCAAGTCTCCTTCTTTCCTGGGTCCTTCCCAAGCAATCTGATGCTCCTTTGTCTTGCCTGTCTTTGCTCCTCCCTCTTCATATCTCTTCTGCTCCTGGGAGACCAAGGGTAGGGGGAGGGAAGCCTGTCTCAGCAGGAGGGGGAGACACCCTGGATTCTTCACCACCCTGAACCCTCTCTGCTTCTTGGTCTCCCTCCTCTCCTGCTTCAGCTTCTGATTCTGGAATTCTCTCTGCCACAGGCTCTCCCTGCTCACTAAACCCTGTTACCTCTTCAGCTCCTGACACCTCCTCCTCCCAGTCTGCTTCCTCTTACCACTCTATCACCCACCACCAATCCCCTGGCTCTGAGCCTTCTTCCCTTGGGGGTTCCCCAGCTGGTGCCACCCACCACTCCTTTGCACCCAGCCAGTCCATGACATCATGGCAGGCAAGCACTGACTTCATTATAGATCCTGTCTCTCCAGAAGAAGCCTCGGTTGTGCAGTAAAACACACTTTCGGACCCCGGATCACATTCAAAAGCAGGCTTCCCCAGCCTATTTTGCTTCAGATGTTTTGGACTTCAACTCCCATCAACCTTGACCATTGGTCATGCTGGTCATACTGGGTAGGACTGATCGGATTAGCAGTTCAAAACACCAGGAAGGCACCAGATGGGTGAAGGCTAGGTGAATACAGTGACTCCTGACAATAAGCAGTTGGTCCATTCCTAATCTATAACCATGGTCAAAGCATATAAGACTTACTTAGAGTCTCAAGTAATCACTTACCTTGGGGAGTTAATTTTGAAGTCAATTTTTTATAGGCGTTCTGAAGTTGTGCCTGCTTTGTCTGGGGATGTGTGTGTGTTTCTGGATGTGTGTGTGTATTTTGCAATATAATTTATAATTCCAATTGCATGGAGACTGAGACTGGCAGAGTGATAATTTTTTTGTTTTGTTTCAGATAGTCCGTAAATTCTGAATATCAGAAAGCATCCTCATTGTGACAGTCCAAAGGGGGCATTGGAAACAGGCCATAAATTGTTGCAAATAAAAATAGGATACAGAAACAGTGTATTAAGCGGGTTAATAGAATCTCTCTAATCAGATAATAGAGAACCACACTATAAATTGCTTTCCTCTAGAATAAATATGGCTCCAAGGGTTTGCTTAAATTTGGAATGTTCCACATCCTGCTATGTAGGAAGATTATATAACTTTTAATTCATTCTTTTTGCTCTTGTCTGTTCCTAAAGGTATTTGGTCTAATATGCATGATTTTGTTGAATGTACATTTTTATATCAGTCCTACTCTGTTCTTGCTAGGAAGGCTAAGAACTATAAATCATTTTCATGTGGATAAGCTTTGGTATTTCAACTGTCTTTATTTATAGGTTGTACAAGCATGGACACAAAACTAATATATTCATATCCACCTGCTTTGAAATTATGGCCATCTTTATTATTAAAGACCTCGTATTTGGAAATCTTACAATCCAAATGGGTATTTTAATGGAAATCCAACTATATAATCAGCCATAGGAATTTATGGAACATATCTGAAATAAGTATGAAAGATCACGAATGGAACCATTTTTTTCTGACTGGGGTTTTGGTTTTTTTGGAAGCGGGAGAGATGTTGTTTTGTTTCATCTCAATTTTTGATCTCACATCTTTATTTCATTGCATTTGCAATATGGGTTTCCATCTTGCTCCCTCAAAAGGAACAGATAACATGAAGGTATATCCCGTGGTAACTGACTTTTTGGATCTTATTCTTACAATGCAACATCACCTTAATGCAACTGCTTAAAGGCAAAGTACTGGTACTGGATAGCTAGAAGAGTTTGGATTTGATATCCCGCTTTATCACTACCCGAAGGAGTCTCAAAGCGGCTAACAATCTCCTTTCCCTTCCTCCCCCACAACAAACACTCTGTGAGGTGAGTGAGGCTGAGAGACTTCAAAGAAGTGTGACTAGCCCAAGGTCACCCAGCAGCTGCATGTGGAGGAGCGGGGAATCAAACCCAGTTCACCAGATTATGAGACCACCACTCTTAACCACTACACCACACTGGCTCTCTAAAAATTGGGGCACAGAGTAGATACAACATGAAAGGAATTAGCATCACGACACAATGGTACACATTGCTGGAGAGGGGAGCAGTGTACAGGGCACGCACACCATGAAGAAGTGATTTACACAAGAGGTAGAGTGCTTGTAAATAGTGTGCAGCTGCAGCAAACACTGAAGAGGGCTGTAATATATTATTCTAATATAATTGATGTATAAGCACCAATTGTGGTTCCATAAAGGTACTTGTGAAACATGTACAAAATATTATTCTTCCGGCTTCTTCAATAGGCAGTTTCTCTCCAAATTATGGGAAATGGTCACTTAAGTAAAAAGTAGACTTGTTTACTTTCGGTTATTCAGCTATTTATATTTGATAGATGCCAATGTCTTCAGGCCAATTCACGCAATATGTTCTCCCCTCCCCTCTGTGCACAAAGTCCCAAATATTCCTGGTTGTGTGCTCACACGGACAGATGTTATATATGAATGGGATGAAGATAGATATAAATCAGCAATTCCCTTAATCAGTGATTTTGAATCATTTTACTGTCTTTGCTTTCGGCAAGACGAGATGCATCGACTAGGGCTGAGGTAGAATGCTCTAATCCTTGTTGTACAGAAAGAAGCTCTGATTTTCCAGGAGCTCAGACTCAACTCGAATATACTGGAGTCTTGACATGGTTCCTCTGGGCAGATCCGCACCAGACATTCAAAGCACATCCAATGCACATTTAAAGCACATGGCTTCCCCCTAAGAATCTGTAGTTGGGAGCTGTAGTTTCTGCCTCACAGAGCAGCAATTGGACTACAGCTCCCATCAGCCCCAGCCAGCATGGCCATTGGTCAGGGAAAATGGGAGTTGTAGTCCAACACTTCAACAGGGTCACTGGTTCCTCACTCTGTGTCATAGAAACACACAGTGGTTTTAACTTGCATGTGCATTTGGTGAAATGGGTCAGTGGGCGCTCATTGTGACAATGTGTGATGGCCTGGGATTCCGAGTCTGAGAGCGATCCGGAGGAATCCCAGCCGGCACAGGAGTCCCCGCCTCCAGGGCCGGCTGAACTGGGGCAAGGCCTAGATGCTGAGGAAACTCAAGAGCAGGCACCAGGTGAAACCATTCTGGCCCCAGAGGTGCTGGAAGACTCAGTGGCTACAGGTGAGCCTTCCCCGGGGCCCAGTAACCCTTCGGCCTCTCCTGAACTGCAGAGGCTTAGGGCAGAGAGGCGAAGGGAACTGGTGTCTCCCAGGAGGAGTGCTCGCCTTAAGGCCAAGAGAGGCGGGGTTTCTGGGGTCCGGGACCGCCCCCGGCCTTAGAAGAAGATAAAGGTCAGGCAGCCCGGTCCCAGGTTGCGGGAGCAACGTCGTTGTGGAGTACCTGCTTTACCCAGTCCTAGATCTGCACTCCCAGTGTGCCTGTTCCTCGCCCGGCTTCCTGTTTCTGACTCTCCGGTGTTCCTGTTCCTCGCCTGGATCCCTGCTTCTGCCCTACCAGTGTTCCTGTTCCTCGCCTGGACTCCAGCTTCTGCCCTACCAGTGTTCCTGTTCCTTGCCTGGCTTCCTGCTTCTGCCCTACCAGCGTTCCTGTTACCCCGCCCGGCTCCCTGTCTCGGACCTCGCGTCTCATCTAGTGATCGTCTACCCTGCTAGAGACTCTGGACTGATCTTGGGCTACGGTAATAGTACCTTACCCCCCCCCCCCCCTGGGACTAGCACACAATGTGAATCTAAGGTCCACACATTTTCCTGTGTGGGGAGAGCTATCCATGTAGGGGCTTTATCAGATGTGGAGCAGCACCCAGATTTCCTGGCCAATCCACAAACTGAGTAATGAAATGATATCTAAAACACTGTTATGAATGTGTTCCTGAGGTTAAGAGCTCTCTGGCAACTGCTAACCAGTTGTGCTAGCAAGAACTGGAAGTAAGGAACTATGGGGTTTTCTGCATAAGGTACTATGTGTGTTGGGATGTGATCAGATTCTAGGAGAGGATATATTTATTAGGTATTATCCTTCCTCATGTTTGTGAGTGCAGCAGAGTGCCATCCCTTTGCAGCCTAAAAGGGAAGTTTAGATAGGCTAGTTTAAGCCTTTTAGTTGAAGTAATCCAGGATGCTTTAAGGCAGACTGGATTCTCCTGGTATTTCCTCCTTTTCTCCTACAAACAGTCTTGTAAAAGGTAAAAAATAACATTTACTCACTCAGAACACTCATTGAAGAGTAGCAGATACAGCAGCTTTGTTCAGGAAGGCTTAAAACAGTAATTAAGTCACGAAGACATACTTAAGTCTAGCTTAAAATGGTGTCGGAGCTTGGAGCTCAAACTAGCAGATGTTCTCACATTGCTGGTGTCGGAGCTTGGAGCTCAAACTAGCAGATGTTCTCACATTGCTGGCAAAGTGGAATGAGGAGGAGAAGAAAGAGGATGTGCCCAGGCAGGTAGGAGAATATATAGCTATGTCCTCCGCCTGTCAGGGCACAGTGGGAGTGTCTCTCACAGAGTCCTCTCCAAGTTTACAGGGAAACTCTGTGCTTCAGCTCCTATCACATGCCAATCTAGCAAAACATGAATTATTGGTTTGACTGCACTTTAAATATCCCACAATGTGTGCCATCATGGCTTAAGCCAAGGCAGGGGCCTGAATTTCTAATAGAAACACTGGAATTCATATGCGTTGTTTCTGCACAACTTCAGTGACATTTCCTAAGACTGCTGGAATGGTTGTGTTCTCTTGCCTTCCCAAACTCCTAACATGGCACTATGCTTTGGTAAGAAGCTCAGTGGGCTGTACCTAAGTGGTAGAGCACCGGCTTTGCATGCAGACGGTCCCAGGTTCAATCCCCAGCAAATCCAAGCAATACTGAGAACGTCCATTTGAAATCTTGGAGAGCCGCTGCTAGTCGGTGTATCAAGAATTCCTAGCTGGATGGACCAATGGTTTGATTTGGTATAAAGCAGCTTCCTATTTAAGTTCCACCTTTTCCCCAGAACCATGAGGACTGGCATCTTTCTTTATTTTTAGTGCAAGGATGATTGTTTAGAGGCAGACACTTGCTTTACTCACATAATATTTCTGATTCAATTGCTGGCATCTCTAGGTCAAACTGGGAGTGACCCTTGTCTGAAATCCTAATCTCAACAAGTGCTTCTGACCTTGCTTTTCAGTATCCAGGTATGGCTTTACCAGTATCCCAAAGGCTGCCATATTGTGTGAAGGAAATAAAGTCGCACGGATGCTTGAAAACACCCACAACTTTATTCCATTATGCAAGTCCTGTGCATTGGACTAAAAGCGGGGTGGGGTGGGGTGACTAAAGCACACACATTCTCCTTGCTTTGTGACTGATCGTAACTCCGTCTTTCACTTTGGTAAACCAGCAAAAGACAAAGAGCCAAGGATATTTATAACGGAAGGAATTTACCTACCGGGTAAATTGGCTGGCTTGTCCTTGCTGAATCACCTGTTCCAATGATACTTTGTGAATTTCACGCCTTTCATGAATACAGAGAGCAGGACAAAATGTTGCCTGAGGAGATGAAACAAAAGGTTTTGTCTGTGACTGTTCTGGAGAGCGTCTGCCTCGTTCGTGCATGTAAAGGCCGCAGCCCAGTAGATGGCAATCTACTCCTGCCACTGAGGCACATTGTTTTATCGATGGAGCTGTTGGCTCCCTTTTCTCTTTGCTTATTATAATTCATAGAAAGGTTAAAAAATAAGAAAGACTCAGAATTCATGGGAAACCTTTGTTAGGTTTAGAAAGGCAGACTACGAGGGGTGGAGACGACTGCTCTTGTTTATTCAAATACTGGTTAGCCATGTCTTCAAGGGGGAGAAAAATGTAAGGCAAGCTTCCCCATCACTATGAACTTGCTTCAGTCCATTGGGTGTTTAAGTACAGGACACACACAAAGTCATTTCGCCACATTATTGTTCTTCTCTCTTGTGTACAGCGGATCTTTTAATGAACTTCTCAGAAGAAAGAAAATGGCTGGCTCCCTTCCTCCCTCGCCCCCTCCCCTCCTCATCAGTCTCAGGGTTTGCGGTCTCTGAAGAGGTGGGCTGGAAGCCTGAATCAAATGCAAATAAAAGGAGTGTGTATGTGTGTGTGTGTGAGAGAGAGAGAAGAACACTGTTTTCATATTAAGCTGACAAACTTGCCACATTAAAATAATCATTCCGGGGAGCAATGTAGGAGCCTGGCTTTCTATTTATGATTCCGAAAAGCATGGTGCCAGAATTTCAGCTCCCACCCCTCACAGAAAGCCTTTTATTGCTAAATAACAGATTTATGCAACTAATCTCTATGATGTTTTAAAAAGCGATACAGATGCAGCACTTTCTCTTTTTTCAGTGGCACATGGAGGGAGTGGGATGGGGTGGGGAGAATCTCATCTTCTGCTTCTGTACGAAACAGGGCTTAATTATTTGTTAAAGCTCTGAGCCATAGAATTGGTTTTCACTACCTAGCCTCTATCCTGGAATACAATGGGTAACGATAAACGAAACAGCAGAATGCTTCTGAGAATAGTCAAAGTGTCTTTTCCTCCACAGCAAATAGCTTTGCCCATTCCCACATATTTGGGTATGAAGGACTACAGCACCCACAACAGATGACATGGCTTCCAGGCACCTTTGTTTTCAGAAACTGAGCAAAGGGATGGAATGAGAGGGAAGAGCATGATGATAAGTTTGCATGCAGAAGGTCCCAGCCTCAACCCCCAGCATCTTCAGGTAGGGCTTGGAGAGAATGCCACCAGAAACCCTGGAAAGCCACTGCCAGTCAGTGTAAACAATACTGAACTAAATGGAGCAATGTTATGACACAGTAGAAGGCAGCTGCTTATGGGTGGGGATTTTTTTGGGAGGGGTGTTACATGGTTATTGCAAGTATTTGAGAACACTTGCTTGACCAGTGAGTCCTTTAAATAGATCATAGATGACTCTTGGGTACAGAACTTCTACTTAGCTCTTGCGGTATGATGGTTCTGTCATTTATATATATTGTCTATATCAGAGGTTTTCAACCTTTATGGGTCCATGGCTCCCTTGACCAACTACATTCCTTCTGTGGCACCCCTGTGGGATGAGCCAGCAGCCCCTCATCACTTTTCGAACCCTCCCTTGTGGAGTGTTCCCTCAGTCTCCTCCCCTCTCCCTTCTCCTTGGGAGTCCTCTGGGCAGCTGCAGCTGCCGCCCCTGCCCCAGAGAGAGGTGTCTCCTCACACTGCCCCACAGGGGCCTGCGAAGAACTCCCTGGCCAGCCCCAGAGGCACCATTCACCTGGGGAGCTTGTAGCCAGAGATGCTGCAACAAACAGCTGTGCAAACCTTTGGGAGGCAGAGATGCAAGAGGGCATCAGAGGAGGGAGGGGAGGAAAGAGGGACAGATGCCAGTGTTGCCCACGGCACCCCTGACCATCATTCAAGGCACCCCAGGGTGCCATGGCACACTGGTTGAAAACCACTGCTCTATATACTGTATTTTTCGCTCTATAAGACGCACCAGACCACAAGACGCACCTAGTTTTAGGAGAAGGAAAACTAGAAAAAAAATATTCTGAGTCTCAGAAGCCAGAACAGCTAGAGGGATTGCTACGCAGTGAAAGCAGCAATCCCTCTTGCTGTTCTAGCTTCTGGAATAGCTGCGCAGCCTGCATTCGCTCCATAGGACGCACACACATTTCCCCTTACTTTTTAGGAGGGAAAAAGTGAGTCTTATAGAGCAAAAAATACGGTAGTTTTTGTAAGCATGGATCTCTTCTGGAATATTTCCTTTCCTATCTGGCCATCCTGCAAAACAGCGTTTAGGATTTGCAAAACTCTATCATTCACACATCTTTTTCATTTAAAGAATGGTTAGGCCTTTCTACTACATGACTTACAAACATATTACAGATAAAATCCTCACATTCCAAGAACCTTATATAATTTAAAACAAATTACACACAACAGCAACTGTGATTTGGAAGCAAATGCAACCGTGAGGATTGCAAGCCTTCTTGCAACAGTACAAAACCCTTCTAATCCTGAAAAACCAGCAAGTTACTGGTTTTTCCTTATTATTGTTGGTGATTCGTGTATGTATGTGTGTGTGTATAAATAAATAGTCTGGTAAAAACCCCTGGTTGAAAGGATAAAGAAACTGAAGGTTTATTACGCCTAGCTAGCAAAGCCATTCTGAGTACATATGGCCGTCATGGACTCCTGAGGTTAACAAAAGATCTAACACCAGCTGAGCGAAGAAGAAGTGGAAAGGACAGAAGTAAAGTCTGAGGAAACACAACCTACAGTGCAACAAATCATGACTCAAGAAGGAATCAACAAAGGAAGAATAGATTCCTTTCTGTTTATCACCTCTGACAGGTTCAGGTAACATATTACACGTGTTGCTGCTTTACTTCCAACAATTATAATAGTTCAACCCAGGTGTTTCTGTCAATTACTCCTTTGGCTGCTTGAGTGCTGTTGCTACTGGGCTGGTGTCCAGTAATATTCAACATCTGGGGCAAGTAGGGTCTTAATGATATTCTCTCTGCTGCCATGTCTAGAATAAACTGTGCTAAGTATTCATTTTGGCTCTTGATCAGTTCTGTCCTTTGGAGTGACTACACATTTCAGCCAGAGCCCCAGTTTTGATTGTAAGAGTACATCTTCCTTGGATATGATACAACATAGAGATTTTTCTTCTGACTATAACACAGGCTGTCTTTTTTAACAATATGCATCAGGTCCTGATATGCTATGAAAAATTATCATTCCAAATTTATGTTTTACTTACACTTTCAATCCTATAAAGTGTGTAAAGCATTGCAACCTTAAACAATAATTTTCATTGATTATTATCTCTGGTGTTTTTCACCTTTTGGTTGCAAAACTCACCTTTCCTCATGCTAGGATAAACATTATCTGTCGTAACAAGTGACCCATCAAAACCCACACGTCTTTCTTGGATTACCCTTTGGTACACCTCTGGAACTGGAGAGATACAATTGGGAACGTCATAAAACTGCACCTGCCAAAAGGTTACCGAGTGCACATTTATTGGAACTTAAATTATCCAGCTGAATTTGCCCAAATCCATTGCTGGCATCAGTGGCTGAAACCAATTGTGTTCCAGATAATTTCCTGTGCAGTTGGCAATTGAAAATGTTGCCTTAATTTTGTTTTGCAGAAATATTTTGGATCCAAACCTATCATTAATTGTTATTATTTCATACTTAAGGTCATAGAATAGAATAGAATAGAATAGAATAGAATAGAATAGAATAGAATCATAGAGTTGGAAGAGACCACAAGGGCCATCGAGTCCAACCCTCTGCCAAGCAGGAAACACCATCAAACATATGTCCAAACATATTATTTGGTCTCAGTCACCATCAAACATATTATTTGGTCTCAGTCACCATCAAACATATGTCCAAACATATTATTTGGTCTCAGTCACAATTATCCATACAAACTGCAGGATCGACCCATTCTCTAGTTTTTCACCTCTTCCTCTAGCAGCAGACTTAGTTGCTGAGAGCGAACAGATTGTAGCCAAAACAGGGTCACTGAGAAACAAGAAGAGCTTATTAGCGTGTTCAGTGGAACCTCCAGGTTTGCAGAAGTACAAAAATGATAATGGAGAATAAAATCAAGGGGGTAGTCCCCCCAAAAACAACCCAATGAGGCTTGAGCATACTTAATAGCCGTGGCATGTTCAATGTCAATTGGCAAAACAACCTTAAAACTGGTGGTGGGAGGCGGGAACAGAATGGGAAAGCCACTCTGGAGAAATGCAGGGCTGACTGAAACCTTGAACCTATGTCTAGTAGGAGCTGAGAATACATTGAAACATTGTGTTGAAGGTCTCAGTTGCCTTGACTATAACTTTCCCTTTTCTCTCTCTTCCAAATGATGCAGTTAAATGTGAATGTTATTCCTTAGTGCAATGGAACTTTCAGAGCTGCATAAATTACAGTTGCTACCTTTCGATGTGTTTCTATGGAAGATTGTTCTCATAAGCAACATAGGCCTTGAAATACATCTTTGTAATTTGCATGCACATCCCAGTGTGCTTCTAGGTCTGCTTCTGTTACATTAACTCTTCATAGCCAATTTGAAATTAGTCATGGCTCTAAACCCCAGTCTTTATTTACCGGCTTGTGCACTGAATGAGAGAAGTGTCCAAAGGAGAAGACATGCACACAGTGCCAGGCTCTTTTGCACCCTAGGCAAGCCCAACTTCTTGCACCCCCCCCCAGCTAACTTCAATTTTCAGAAACAGATGTATTGTAGGGAAAAAAATGAAAAACTCAAAACTGCTAAAGTTATCTTAAATTGCAAGAATGAGTAATACAACAATCTTTGATTATCTTTCTCAGATACCAAATAAAACATTTTAGCACACAACTCATTTTGAATAACTGTGATGTTAAAATTTAAGCATCTTGAAAGTTCAAATTTTAGGCACATCAAAGTCTCACTTTGTGTGCCTTTTGTTTTGCAGATTTTGTCACCAATTCCTACAGGTTAAGTGCTGATGCTTGGGCATGTTCAACTGCTATAGTTGCCAAGCCAACTAGTTTCTTTTGCAACAATGTTGAGTATATATAGATTTTTAATAAGTTTAAGCTTTGAGTTTAAACTCCTTTCACCACTTGCCACTGACATCGGGAGTGTGAGAAGGATCCTTAGAGCAACAGAAACATTAGGCACATTATGCAGGAGTTTTTGTTGTAGTATGAAGTAGTACTCCTTGTGGCAGAAAAGATTTTGGAAGTCTTGGAGCTATTGTTGTAAGTTCACAGCACAGATATTCAGCATCAATGTATTTCTTTCCATTGTGTATCAATGATTTCCCCCCCAAATTCTTGTAAGCCTTAAGTACATATTGTTGACACTGTATACAGCATATAATACAGGAAGCCAAATAGAGAATTATATTGTTGTAGCTGTTGGAATCTCTCTTCAACAGATTTTATGGCCATGTTTAAGGCAGCATAGTAGAAACCTACTTTGAATTTCTGCTTTTGGATCTTTCTCATCTTAAGTCTCATACTCAAATTGCAGTTTCTTTCTCCTTTTTCTAACTTGTTCTGTCTCAAAGTTTGGTGATATTTCTAGCTCCCTTGCAATCTCAGCAGCATCTATCAAAACTTGTTGAAAACCCTCATCACACCTATAGCCCAGAAGGTAATTCTTGATCACTTGCAATTGGTTTGTAGCTGAATTTAAATCAGCTTCCAACATCAAAAAGGATGTTGTACCATGTAACAAGGAAGACCACAAACTTGAACTTGAAAATTGTAGCAGCAAGGGCCTTAGCTTTAGTTCAGGAAATATTTCCAGATAAACTTGTTCATTAAAGGCTTGTTCAATAAAGATCTTTATTCAAGCAACATATATACTACCAAGATGGTATCACAAAGCATCAATTTGACTCTCCCATCTTGTTTTGCTCAATGGCTTAACAGTTATGCCTGTGTCTGATGCATGACCAGTTAGAATTTGCCAGCACTGAGTTGCTGAAGATAAATAATTATAGAACTGTTGAACCAAACCGAAGAAACTAGTTGCTTCCAGACAACACTTAGCAGCATCATTGACTACCAAGTTTAAAGACAAAAAGGCACATGGGTTTATGTCCAAGACGGTCTTCTGTAAGCCATTTTCTTTGCCTTTCATGTTATTGCTATAATTATAACCTTGACCAGGCAAACGCTCAATTCACAGCACAGATCTTCAGCATCAATACATTTGTTTCCATTATGCATCAAATATATTCTGAAATTCTTACAGGCCTTAAGTACATATTTAGTAGCTGTTTTGTTGATACTGTATATACCATACTGTTCTTCTTGTCTAATTTCCTGTTGGTTAACATTATCAAGTGTTTCCCTTTAGATAAGTGCAATTCAAGTTCTCTCCAGGTCTGATAGCTTTCTAAATGGTCAATATTCCTCTAATGTGAAGACAGAATTGCTCCAATTGTCATCTAGTCTTTTGAACCTGTTTCTTGTCGGATTGGTGCACCCTTTACTTTTGCTGAACAACTTACTGGGGGGGGGAACCACCCATGTCTTTTGAAGTTGAATATATCAGCCATTGATGACACACTTCTTCACCAAATTCTTCAAAGTATAAAATAAAAGCAAAACCTTATCAGAAATTTATAAGATATAACAAAAAGTAATCCGTATAAAACTATGCCCCTCGGCTGCTGCCTAGTTGGCTTAGTGACAGCACTAGCCCTGCATACACAGCACTCAAAAATCCAAATGAGCTGATGGACCTAAAAAGGTTGGGGACCCCTGCTGTAGTCTTTCCTTTGCTCTAAGGCTGGCTGCTTCTTAGTTTTTAGAAAGTACTTTTGAACAGCAGGGTATCTATTTGTTCTTCAGCTGCCCCACTGCTGTCTCAGTGTCTTTGTAGCAGCTATTTCCTCTGCCCGGCGTATATCCTCCGAGGTGGCATGCTCCAGGTTTAAATCAGTCTCTCTCAGTAATCTGCTCTCAGTTTATCTGAGCTTATGCTGTGCCCTATGCAATCTTTTACAAGTGATTCAAATCACTCCCCAAACTCACATATTTGTGCTGACAGCTTTAAGTCAGTCATAAGTAGACCCAGGCTTTCGCCTGCATTCTAAACCATGAAGATTTTGAGCCTTTCCTTTGAACCACTTCTTCTGGCACTCCATATTTTTGCTTAACTATTTTACTTTTCACTTCTTCCTCCACAAATGCCACATAATGCTGTATTTGTCTTGGTGCAGTCTTAATAAAATGATGCCAGAGGTTACCGGAGCGCAGGGAAACAACCTGTACTTAACACTGTGCAGCAATGGCAGTTCTTAAAATGGCTGCTGCTGTACAGAATGGTTTCCCTCAGTGAAACCATGAACAGAATACTCTGGCTCCTATCAATAGTGACTGGCATGGTGGGGCTCTGCCACTCACTTGGCTTCCCTCTGGCTATGTTGCTGCTGCATACCGGGATAGAGGGGGAGAGCGAAGCAGTGAGCCTAGCAAAAAAGTTTTAGTAAATGGTGGAAGCGCCCAAGAGTCAGCGCCTCATGAACAATAAAGAGTGGACAGCTGCTACCATGGAGACAGACCACTTCTGTGCTGTTTGCCAGTAGGCTGCAGCATTATTAGCAATGTTTCCTCCAACAATCTTTGTGATCTACCGGGTCTGTAATGGGGAAGGTGTCCTTTAGCATTCCCAGACAACGGGGACCTTGGAAAATGTCCTGTGTGTTCCTGGACACCCTGTGCCTTGGACACGCACACCAACTTGGGTGGGGGGCCGTCCAAAGGTAACTCAACCCCCTAAATCAGTGGTGTCCAAACTTTTTTCAAAGAGGGCCAGATTTGATGAAGTGAAGGGCCATGAGGGCCAACCAAAGGGCCAAGCTTTTTTTAGGATTGAAGTTGTTGAGGTTTGTTTAGGATTTTACCCCAGGAACTGGGGCCAGATTAAACCAACTGCCACAGGGGCCAGATTAAACCAACCGGCAGGCCAGATTAGGCTCCCAAAATGGACTTTGGACATGCCTTCCCTAAATATTTGTTTTAGGGGGGCCAGGCCCTCTCAATCTTCAGGCAGCCCTGTGTATGTTGAGCACGCATGATGCCACACATGTGATGTGCACCGCAGGCCCAGTGGCCGGTTCCTCCAGAGTGCTCAGCTTCCTGTGTTGTGTGTGCATGATGTTGCACTCATGAAACATGTGTTGGAACCCCCCCCCCCCCCAATCTTGGGAGAAATCCAGTGCCTATGGCCTGGGATGCAAGTTCTGGCCCCATGCTAAGCACAAGGGAGCGAGGGTAGCCTCGCATGGAAACATCCAGTGAGACTTCCATGCCATTGCTTCCTCACCAGCAGGAAAGCTTTGGGGAATAAAAGCAGGGTGGGGTGGGGGTATAAGAGTTCAGAGCAAGTCTGTGGGGATCAG
The DNA here is from genome assembly GCF_964188315.1 of Podarcis muralis. NCBI lineage: Eukaryota > Metazoa > Chordata > Lepidosauria > Squamata > Lacertidae > Podarcis > Podarcis muralis. The sequence continues at coordinate 36,890,061 of NC_135655.1, forward strand.
TGGGGTGGGTGGCAGATGCATAAAAGATGGCTCCATTTATAATGGAGACCACGCTGTCCATTTCATTGGGTTTCTTGCAAAAATCAAAGATTACAACTGAACAAGAACTGAAAATGGAACTTTGGTCAGAGGGCAACCCACCCCTTAGAATGAGCTCTTTTCATAGATGGTATCCTTTCCTTCTTCTGCTATGGGGACTATTGAGAACCTTGAAGAAAAAGGAAAACATAACATGGACTGGCAATAATGATCGTTTGTAAACTGGTTTGTGTTTGCTGCAGATATAAAGAAGAGAGAGCTTTTGCTTTGAAAAATGGCAGAAAAAAGAGAAATAAGTCTTGGGGAAATACGAGCAACTTCAGGGAAATGGCTCAATGCCGCCTTAGGACTGCTTTTCTAATCAAATGGGGAAAGATAGTATTGCCACTGCAACACTCCACCCCTGTCTCTTGCTCAGGAGGAGCACCACCAAACCAAACTTCCCATCTACTTTGCTCCCACCCTGGGTAAGGGTCACGGGTCTGTCACACACAGTGCTTGGCCTACAATTCTGTATTCTGACTGACTGGGTGGGGCTGCCCCTGCAGTTCTACAAAAGGGCAATCCCATCGCAACTGACCACACCACAGACCCTATCATTATAGCAAGGCAGGCTCCGGACCACACCCAGTTCCCTGCTGCATCCACTCAGCCAGCAATCAAACAATACCCAACACTGAGATCAACCCCAAAACTCAGGCAGATATCCCACAGGACAAAGAAAATGATTCAGGCAAACACCTACTCCAGCACCACACTGTCTTGCTGGATTTGTGTTTTTTGTTCCTTACCTGCTTTGATTCAGTTTTGCAACAGCCTTATGATTTCTCATCACTTACTGGTTTAACAAGTAAATGTCATCTATCACGATCCACCGTTAGCCACGTTGTTTGGTCTCCAAAACTGCCTTTTGCAACAAATGAAAGAAAGCCAGCAAGGCGTTTCGGTGCCCATGTGGCCTGGTGTTTAAATGGCTGCCGTCAGTAACTGAATTATTGGTGCTAATGTATAATTAATTTTTAAATTAATAAATAATAAAATGAACAACTTGCTGGCTGCAGGGAAAATGCAATAGAACAATTAAGGAATGACACCGAGGGAATGAATAATTCATACGTTAACACAGAAAAGGGGGACTCTGGCCTTTTTATATTATTATTATTTTTTTTACCCAAGTTTCTCGCTTCAGATTGAAATGTCCAAGATAATCCAGTTTTAGAGTGAGAAATATTATCATATCCTGCTATGCAAGAAACCTAGTAATCCTAAATAGAGTTTGTAGAATCTGATGCGCCTGTGTGAGAGATGGGTGGTTTTTTTTACACGTAGTTGAGCTAAATAAATAATAATAAAAAAATAGAGCTTTACTTGCCTGCCAGCTATTTTTCTTCTCCAATGCTGGTGGAGCTGCAGAAAGGAAAGGAATTAAATAGAGGGAAATGATGCTTTTTCTATTGTCTTGCCTAACTTCGTTCAAGCCACCGGGAATATTGTGTAGCATGGTGTCAAGTGCACACATTCTGAACATAGTTCGGCTGCAGAATTTGCTCCCACAAGAAGCAGGGATGGCTTTTTTTAAAAAAAGGATTAGAGAAAATCATGAAGGCTCCAGCTATCGATGACTACTAATCCTGATGGCTGGGCTCTGCTTCCATTGTCAGAGGCAAGAATGCTTCTGAATAACAGTTGCTGGAAATTGCAAGTGAGGAGACGGTTGTGCACTCAGGTCTTGCTTTCTATGGGCTCCCCATAGGTATCTGGTTGGCCACTGTGAGAACAGGATGCTGGACTAGATGGGCCACTGGACCTGACCCACCAGGTCCTTTCTATGTTCTTATGCAGTGGCGCAATGGGTCAGTGAATCTGGCTGCTAACCAGAAGGTTGGTGGTTTGAGCCCAGCCAGGAATGGCTGTGGGCATTTTAGGGGGTTGGACTAGATGGCCCTGGGGACCCCTTCCAACTCTACAGTTCGAATCAAATTATGTAAAACTATGTAAACCAGTATCATATTGCACTGTATATGGTCACCATGAAGAAATAATAATAAATCTCAATTATGGAACAAGGAATTTTGAATATAAGGAGTGAAACTGCTGGGCATATATAGCAATCTGTAAAATCAATCAACTTTTTATTTGGGATCTATATCCTTTACAAGATTGTCCTCAACTAGGCAATGCCCTGTCTGTCCATCTTATTTCTCCAAATCACTTTGACAGTTTAGGAAGGAAGAGAATACCAGGAAAGACGGAGGAACAAGAGTTGAACATCTTGGGTTCTCTGACTCATGAGAATCCATCTAAAAGCATATTTTCTTTTGTTGTTGTTGTTTAGTCATTTAGTCATTTAGTCGTTTAGTCGTGTCCGACTCTTCGTGACCACATGGACCAGATCATGCCAGGCACTTCTGTCTTCCACTGCCTCCCGCAGTTTGCTCAAACTCATGCTGGTAGCTTCAAAAACACTATCCAACCATCTTGTCCTCTGTCGTCCCCTTCTCCTTCTGCCCTCCATCTTTCCCAACATCAGGGTCTTCTCCAGGGAGTCTTCTCTTCTCATGAGGTCGCCAAAGTATTGGAGCCTCAGCTTCACGATCTGTCCTCCCAGTGAGCACTCAGGGCTGATTTCCTTAAGAATGGAGAGGTTTGATCTTCTTGCAGTCCATGGGACTCTCAAGAGTCTCCTCCAGCACCATAATTCAAAAGCATCAATTCTTCGGCGATCAGCCTTCTTTATGGTCCAAAGACAACAGGCATATATTTTCTTTAGGAAACAGAGAAAAGAGACCAGAGGAGGGAAAGCTGCATGAATAAAAATGCTATAGTGCCTGTGTGAAGCCAGAAACAGTTCTAAAACTCCTTGTCAACTTTTCATTTCAGTTTGGATAACATGCCTGTGGAGCTGTTCAAAGTTTGTTTGTTTTTTTATTTAAAAAAAATTAGCCAGTTATTTTTAATAGTGTTTTATGTTTTATGGTATGCATTTTGTCATATGCTGCTATGCTGGTATTTTATGAGATGGTGGTATATTTATAAATATATTTCCCCCCCCAAATATCACCCATAACTGGAGAAGGGGGAGAAGGAAAATTTCCTGACTAGTTGTATAAAAACCCCACCACGTTTCTGTAGTTTAAATCCAACTTCTATTCTTGGATACTGTGATGATTAAAATCAAAAGGTGCCCTTATTATCTCCAGTGCTGACTTATCTGATAATATAGGTGATAGAATTTCACCCAGGGTTTCTTGCAAATAGAAGTCATATTTTTCCCCCTCCTGTGACAAAAATGTTTCACTTGCCATCATTCATTTTGCTATGTAGAACGTATTTATAGGCTCTGATCATGCCCTCCTTTTGCCCTAAAGTCTTTGCTTTTCAGACCTTTATAAAAAATGTTGCTTTCTTTTAAAAATCTCATCCTACCTGATTAATTTGTCTCCCAGCCCTTATGTTATTGAACAGAGATTTAAATCCATGGCCAGAAACATTTATATTTTTCAAATGGCAATTTTACAAAAGGAAGGGGGAAAAAAAGAAATAGAAATATTGATTAAGCAGTTCATATTAAAACAGCAAATGCTGTTCGCTTAGGAGTCCTTTGTTCATTGTGTTCGGAGCCCACACACTAGTTTCAAACTCCATTGTGTTACATTGTCATTCCAGTAGCTAACCTTTCATTTAGGGTTTTCAGCTGTCAATCCTAATCCCAATCCTAATGCACTGTTGAAAGGATTTAGCAGATGTCCCCTTCTGCTGCTTCCACTGGTCTCTGGCAATAGGGATGGTGGGGCAGTGGCTGTGCTGTTATGGAGGCCTGCGCTGCCACTGCTTACATTGGGCCCTGTAATGGAGACCCTCCAAGTGTCCTTATTTCCCAGGGAAAGTTCAGGATTTACAGAAGCCATCCCAGTTTCTGATTTTATCCCAGAATGTCCCACTTTTCCTTAGGACGTCGCTATTTCCTTTGGAGAAATGTTGGAAGGTATGGAATAGGATGTCCCGATTTTCACTGGAGAAATGTTGGAGGGTATGGTAATGTGGTGGGGCAGGGCAATAGTGAAGCTGGGTCAGCCATAGATCTGTTGGATCCTATGCTGGTCCAGATCTTGTAGAGAGGCCCAATCCACTCTGTTGCAGCAACCTTGAGCTGGCATCAGGAACCCCCCCTCCTAAACTTCTCCTAAACTTCTACTGTAGCTGGCAGGAACAGTTTGGTGAAGGGATGGCTCCACTACTCTGCCCTGCGATGCTACTCCCTGGCTACAGCTTGGATTGCTCTGCCCATCTGGCAAAGGAATTGTTCAAAATTAGGGCTCTCTTAGGAAAAAGAAATATGATGTTGGAAGAATTCGGGGCGTGTGCCAACCATAGCGAAGAGCTTTTGAGCCATGTTTATTTCAATAGGATATTTTAGCACACACTTAAATTACTTCTGTTGACATTAATGGTGTTTAAAGGAACTGATGTTGGCCTGGTTTTCACCCTCAGTGAGATGCCAAAGATAAGAAAGATATGAAAAGGGCTATATGTTCTATCTTGGAAAAATGACCCTTGGTTCCAGTAAGTGCAGCACCGTGACGCTGAAATTGCCCTGAACTTTTGGGAAATTACGTAAATCGTGAAACCCTGCTGAGGAAAAGATCTGCACCAGTCAGTCACAATCTGGAGCAGTGTGAAATAACACCTGCATATCCTGCCTCTTCGTTATTATGTTTCCCCCCATTTCTAGATGTTTCTTCCTTTCCTTGTTAAATTTCCTTTGATACATTTAATTTTACTTTTTAATTATAATCGTGTGCCTTGTATCTTTTGTACTCCACTCAACCATGCCTGGTTGACACAAAAGTGTTCTGTTTGTGCCCAATATTTGGGTTCTTTCTTTCTTAAAAAAAATACAAGGATGTTTAATAAAGTAAACAGTATAGGATAGCAGTGTGGCAACCCAGGGCTTTTATAGGTTTGGGTTATTTGAGGGTCCTGTGAACAAGGCACAAAATTTAAAAATAGCTCTTCTCTAATCTTACCCAGTCCAGTAGCACATGTCTGCCTAATCTGGCCCAAAATGGAACTCAAAGCACTTGACTATGACAATATGTTTCACAATCTTCTTGAACGGTCAAATGAGCATTTTTCAACCCACAAGCTCAGTTTCTAAATAAACTTCAACATCCAAAACAATAACACATCCATAGGTGCCAACTCCCTGGGTGAATGAGCAACCACAAAATTCCCCATGAAGGGGCCAGGCACCTACAAATTTCAGTAGCAGGGCCACCATGCATGCTGCATGGCACCCGTGGCCCTGGACACCCACGGCCATGGGGTCAAGTTGGTATTCCTGACCAGATCTAGGTATTGTTGTAGTATCTATTCTTATAACATCTTGGAGGGACGTATTCAGCCTGCAATCTCCACCCTGAAACTGAGTCCACAAGCTGACCTCATAGCTTCAACATCCAGCCTAATTTTTGCAAAATAAAAATAATCCCCCCACCCCCTGCTTTGTGTAGAATCTTACTGGATAGAGAGTTCTGTAGAACTCAAAAGCTTGCCACACTTTTATCATATTTTTATTTTAGTTGATCCTAATAACGGTATTAATGGGATGCGGGTGGCGCTGTGGTCTAAACCACAGAGCCTAGGGCTTGTCGATCAGAAGGTCAGCACTTCAAATCCCTGCAACGGAGTGAGCTCCCGTTGTTCGGTCCCAGTTCCTGCCTACCTAGCAGTTCGAAAGCATGTCAAAGTGCACCAGATAAATAGGTACCGCTCCGGCGGGAAGGGAAACAGCATTTCCGTGTGCTGCTCTGGTTCGCCAGAAGCGTCTTAGTCATGCTGGCCACATGACCCAGAAGCTGTATGCCGGCTCCCTCGGCCAGTAAAGCGAGATGAGCACCGCAACCCCAGAGTAGTCTGCGACTGGACCTAATGGTCAGGGGTCCCTTTACCTTTTTTAACAACGGTATTGCCCAACTGTAGACAACCAGTGTGGTGTAGTGGTGAGGCTGCCAGACTATGACCTGGGAGACCAGGGTTCAAATCCCCCTTCAGCCATAAAGCTGCCTAGATGACCTTGGGTCACTCACTCACTCACTCTCAGTCTAACCTACTTTACAGAGTTGTCGTTAGGATAAAATGGGGAGAAGGATAGCTATGTACACCACCTCAAGCTCCTTGGACCATCCATTCCGTACATGTGTGTTTCTGTTCCCTCATGATTCCACCATAAAAACAGCAAGAAAGACTAGTGTGCTGGTATGCCACCCCAAATTTTGTCATTTTACTTCAGAGATTTCCCAGGTTAAGGGGGCTGCCAGTGGATTTTTTTCTGGAATCAAATAACATGGAAATGAGCAGTAAACACGCACCATATGCCATAAGTTTTCTGGAAGTTGCTGTTACGGCTCAAATATAATGTAGAAAATAATAGTTAGGGGAATGTCTGGGAAATTGAATAAACTGCCTTGTGAATACAGCCAAAATAGAGGGGAAAGTGTGTGAGTGAGCAAGCAAATATTTAAAATTTCTTCACTGAACCAATTTTACATTTTTGGCTGGCACCCAGGCTAATAGCTACAAAAAAGACCAAAAAGAAGTTTAATATCTTTCCAATGTATAATGTAGTGGCAGACACAATGGTAGAACTTTATCCCATGTTTCTTCATAATGGTGTGATAATTCCTGTTGTTAAAAAATTGCTGTTGAGTTTAACCGTCATTATAAGAGAATTCTCCTGCAGACTACAATGGAAAGAAACATTGTTAACAACGTATTAATCACAGTGAATTAAATTAGCTGATCATTTCATGGATTCAGAGAAATTAGAACTAGGAAATTCTAGAGGCATAATGAGTTGATCAAATGCTGTCTCTTGTTGGAAGTATCATAATGGCTGCGGGGGGAGGTTTTTTTTTGTCATGATGGTGACATGAGAGGAACAGGTTTACATTTCATACACACCTCAGTCCTGATTGGAGACCCCTTACAGCTGATATTTAACACACACCCCTGAAAACACCCCCACCAGAGAGATTGTATATTATGTAGCCTCAGGTGCAGCCAGGAATTCAAGGGTGGAGCCTGAAATTACTTGGTGATTTTTCAAAGGAGATTTTGAGAGTGTCTCTAATTTGGGGTTACATTCTGGTACCCTCCAGATATTGCTGGACTGCAGTTCCCATTAGCCCTAGCCAGCATAACCAATGCTCAGGGATGCTGAGATATATTCAATGTGCATGCCGATTCTACTGCTGTTGATGTGCTTAATGACACATCATGTATTTTATTTTATTCATATTGCAATAGCATACTGGTGGCAGTGAATGGAGCTGGGCATCTGGATCTTGCTCAACCCATTATGAAAACAATATTCTCTGAGGCAATGGGGTGGGGGCAGATCCACACTTGTTTATCAAAGAAGACCATTTTGCTTTTAAGCACTTTTAAATGTGCCTTTAAGAACTTTTAAATAGCACTTTGGTAGCAAATTCTGGCCGTGAGTAATGTGTTTCAATAGTTATTACTGAATATACTCATGAAGCGCATATTTGAAACAAGGCGGTCAATTCTCATCCTTCACAGGCACCACTTCCTTTCACAATGGTCTCTGTCTTAGAGGGTTAAATAAGGTATGTCATACTTTGATGGGATGGAAGTAGGTTCTGCCCTTTGACCCTTATCAGGACAGGCTCCAGGTTTTAGGGGACCCTGAGTAAAGTATCCTCTGGTGGACATTCTCTTCCTTAAGTGAGCTCTGGATGGAGGTTTTCTGGTTGTGGCAGTAGTGATCCAAGCAACACTCAATGTCTGTGTACAGTCACCCTTTACATTCCCCCAAATGCCCCAGAACGACTCTAAAAATGGGGCATTGTGGGAAATTAAAAGCATGGCTAAATCCAACTAAATAAATAAGGCAGGGTAGCTCCTGGAAGCTATCCAGTTCCTGATGTCAGTGCTGGACCAGTGCTTGGAAAAGAGAGTGACATCCATTCCCTGGCTATCAGCCAACTGGTGTGACAGCTAGAGGTCTGCTGATGCCAATACAGTAATAGATGGAGGTGGCCATTTCTACAGACCATTTCATAGTCAAGATGGAGATACTTTTCTGGATTACATGACTTGGTCATTCTCAATCTCTCTCTATTAATTCCATCACAGCATTCTGCTGCAATGGATTTTATGCATTAGTTATACAACTGATGAAGAAGTCCTAATTTTTTGTTTGCTCTTGGATTGCCAGTTTATCAATGTAAGTTAATGGATCTAAGGTGCCTAAAAACATTCAGAGTCATATTTATTAATCACCCACATGCCAAGTTATTTTATAAATCCCTATAAACCATTTCATTTTCCAGAGTGGATGAGCTTTCTACTACTATCCTGTGATTGATTCCCTACATATGATCTGACTACTTTCTAAAACTTAAAGGACTCTTTTCCTTTTTTTGACTTTGCTTTGCTTTTCAGGGAGCAAACAAGTTATACTACCACTAAAAAGAATGAATTGACTAAAATGGACTGGGAATGAGTAGGAATGAACATGTCAACATCCCAGAATTGGTTGTGAAGTCAAACGTGTAATGGCTTGATCCCCCTACAATTTTAATCAATCTTTTAAAAATGCTTTTAGTGGCTGGTAAAAATGTCTGCTTTCTGGCCATTTATGTTGTTTACATCAGATCATATAATTGCTTTTGGAGTGCTTCTTAATATATTTAAGGGTGCATATACTTTTATATATACACAAACAGAAATAACAATTAATGTGCATGTAAAGCTTGCCTCCTATTTTTAAAAAGAAAGTGCTTGTTACATTTTATTACTGAGAGACCTCCTACTAGCTCCCTCCACCATTATTTTTGTGCAATGATTTCCATATTAACCACTTCAGTAGCTGCCTTCCAACTAGCTTTCTCGTCATGTCTGGCTCCTCTTGCATGCTGGAGCTGAATTTCTGAAGTCTGAGAAAGGACTCCAGATTTATAACTGAAGGATTCCCCCCCCCCCAATTCACATCTTGGTAGCCCCATTATCAAGACCCATGTACAAACTGCTGTACCATGTAGCTACTGTACAATTGAGGTTTCCTTGGTCAGTTCACGGGACGGAACAGTTCTCATGCTCGCCTCTTTGTTCATGCACAGGTGCCCACTTTGTTTCAGAGGATGGAGAAACAACCATCAGAGTCTTAGACAAATCATAGGATCATGATGAGTTTTTAATATGTCATACTTTCCCATCTATAGGACGCCCCCATGTATAAGATGCCCCCTACAGTGGTACCTCTGGTTACGTACTTAATTCGTTCTGGAGGTCCGTTCTTAAACTGAAACTGTTCTTAACCTGAAGCACCACTTTAGCTAATGGGGCCTCCTGCTGCTGCCACGCCGCCACCGCACGATTTCTGTTCTCATCTTGAAGCAAAGTTCTTAACCCGAGGTACTATTTCTGGGTTAGCCGCGTATGTAACCTGAAGCGTATGTAACCTGAAGTGTGTGTAACCCGAGGTACCACTGTATTTTGTGGGACTCAGATTTAAGAAAATGGGGGGAGATGGCACAGAGTTGTTGAGCTTTTTTCAGGGGGATTGCCAAAAATCACTCTCACCCACATGCATCGTAAATTCCGCCTCCCATCTATCTCATCACTGGCAGAAGCTGCCAATCACCCGCCCAACTGCCAGAGCATCAGCCAATCAACACCACCCATTGATGCAGCAACCAATAACACGCACAATAGCCGCAGCAGCAACCAATCAAATGTCTACCCTATGCACTACCCATGTATAAGATGATCCCCACTATTTTGCATGATTTTTTTAAAGAAAAGAAGATAGTCTTATACACGGAAAAGTATGGTATCTTACACACAGATCTCCCATAAATTATGCTAGACTCACAAGAATGACAACAAGTTATTTTTGGTCTTGAACATGATTTGTATTCGGGGCTAACTCTGCTGTAAATGATTTCTTTCCATGTGACTGGCAGCTCCTCTGGGCGTCTACACTAGATGCACCCACTTGATGCCCTCCAAATTGGTTCCATCTTCTCAACTCTAGAATAGATTCAACATTCATGGCATATCCCTATGTCAGCATGGTTGGGTGCAGGGTTTTCATCCACCAGACCAATCATCACCCTCAAAAAGCAATATGCACCCTTCCCTTCTGTCAATATGCCCAGTCCTTCAGATCAGAACACCTTGTTTTATGAGTCCCAGAGTCCCAAGGTAAATCTTCATAATCTTAAAAAAAAAAAATCTAGTCAGATTTCTAGAAAATGTTTATTTTCAAAGCGTATTGGGAAATGAAAAAAACTATCCCGATTAAAACAAAATATGGGTTGCTAAATTTTATGCTTAATAGTCTAGCGCCATCACCTTGGAAAATGGCCACAATTTCCCAGTAATTACTGTGGAAGGTAATAATAATTGTAGGGAGGGAGATTAGTGGAAATCATATAAAGAAAGGGTATAAAGAATATATTGACTAGGTATAAAGGGTATAAAGACTATATGTGCTAACGTTTTTGCAAATGGCTGCAGTTTTCCAGGAGTGGTATTTCGTAGAACAGAATAAGCTTTGGTACATTCCAAAGTATATACAAAACAACTAGCAGACTCTTGTTTTTGAGATTCCCCATCTTACTATCTGTCCCGGTTTTTCATGTGGATGAATAACCACACCATCAGAAGGAGCCCTGAAGAAACATGGTTCTGAACAGATTGTCCTGCAACCCAACTGATGTGCAGTAAATCAGAAGGAAGTGACACAGGTCAGGGAGGAAAATTCTGCATTCTGGGCCACAGTGGAAAAAATGGCAATACAGTGGTACCTCGGGTTACAGACACTTCAGGTTACAGACGCTTCAGGTTGCAGACTCTGCTAACCCAGAAATAGTACCTTGGGTTAAGAACTTTGCTTCAGGATGAGAACAGAAATTGCGCAGTGGTGGTGCGGCGGCAGAAGCAGCGGGAGGCACCATTAGCTAAAGTGGTGCTTCAGGTTAAGAACAGTTTCAGGTTAAGAACGGACCTCCAGAACGAATTAAGTTCTTAACCCAAGGTACCATTGTACCTGATAGCTGTCCATGGAAAATCAGGATTCTAAAATGTGCAGGGAGCCTCTGCAAGTTCATAAATCTGCTACACAAGTTGGAGGATGGTCAGAACAGTGATGGGGGGGACAGTGCTAGCACACTTGTTATTGCTGCCTTTACCTCACATGTTAACTTCATGCCCAACTGCAATGCCCAAAGAGGGCTAGAATGTATTGTTCAAAGCAGAAAATCACACTGGGCATCTGCAAGTCCTTCAATGAGCCTGATATTGGACCCCAACTTCTGGGGTAGAACGAGTGAAGGAACAGCAATTGCATGTTCCCAGCTGGCATTGTGCATGAAATGCATTCTAAAATAGTTCTCTTGATCCCCTCATCTCCATTTGCTTCCAACAAACATCCTTAGCAAACTAAAAGATAGAGTACACCTTGCCAGCTGGGGTAGCCCCATATCAGTAGTTGCCAGGCTCATTTTCCTGAAGTCTGTGAAGCCCACAGTGCACTGATAAAGGGGGGGAAATAGCTTTTAATCTCATGCTTTATTTAATTATTGCACCAGTTCTGAATCAAGAATCCTATTTTAATAAGTAATCCATTTCTGTAGGAAGATAAGAGAACATACAACAGCTATGGACAGCACAGTTCCTCGTGTTTCTTATAGCTAAATGCAGCTTAACAATAAAGTTCATCATTAATTCTAATGCGATGGTTAAGTAGTTACAGATTATTACTGTGATTGGTATGACAAAATTAAACTCTGAAGAAACATATTCCTAATTAGAAAACATTTGCAAGAATCAAAGTTAGCTTTCATCTCATAATTAATCTCAACACTGTTAACTACGAAAATACTGTATACTGGACAATTTCTAGAACATTATTATGACTCTAAATTGTTTTTTCAATAATAATGTAGGTTTCCAACCCCCCATTTTGTGATCCCTGTCAATTTCTTTCTTAAAGTACTTTCACTTATAATGAGATAAGCTAAATGACTCTATACTTTAATACCATATCATTTTAATTGTATCTGGAAGGAAATGTAAAACAAGAATTCCAGAGTGAGGCCCTATTTGTACTGCACATTTAGCACTAGTCCAAAATTAATGTTTCTCCAGATGTTGTGCAGCATGCATTTCTACTGTTTTGTTTGGAGCAATTAGGTCATGAGGTCAGCCCACTTCACCAGTAAGTACTTTGCTATTTTTTTATGCTTTAAACATCCACCTGGCTGTCACATTGAGCCTTTAAATTCACTTAAGCAGCTACAGAGCTGAAGTGTCTTGTCTGGCTGAATTGGACCGTACTAGGAAACATGGTGCCCCATTGCCGAAACAAATCCTATTCTACCTTTCATACCTTTTGGATAGCACTGTGCTGTGCCAGCTGCCACAATTCCTTAATGACCTCTTTTAGGTTAGAGGATCAGATAGCCACAAAGGTAGCCATGTGCCCCATGAAAATTATGGAGTTCATCTGTAGCCTCTGATGATGTGGTTGAGCCTTGAGTTATCAGATTTCTAAATACATATAGAAAGTTGCTAAGGCCAATATGCTCAGAGGCTGTATATAAACTCCACCCCAGGTAGTCAGCTTTAACCACTTACTGTGTAACGCCCCCTCATTTGGATCAGAGAAAGGATGGGCCAAGGGAGCAGTCCCAAATCTAATCTAACACAGCAACATCTAAGTCCTCTTGTTTCTGGTACAGATTAACAGGTCAATAATAGGTAAATCAAAAGTAAATCAATAGGTAAATCTAGGGTTGCCATATGTTTCCTGGACATATCCAGAATACTGCAGTCAGAAGAAGTTCAACAACTTTGGTAAAAAAAAGCTCAACAATGTTTGTGTCTGGAATTTCATTTTTTGAATATGGCAGCCCTAGGTAAATCACTTTAAACCATAGACTTGTAGCCACTGGTTGTCTAAGCAGAAGGTAGATCATGCAACCAAACTTTATTTCCCACTGTGCACTCCCTGGAAAGCCTCTCCAGAGGGTTCAAAGGCCCTTCTGAGCAGTATAGACAGTGTAATATGGGGCTGCACGCAAATTGCCTGAAATCATAAGTTTGCACCAGCAGATCTCCTCTTGCAGAAGGTTCCTCTGCCTGATTTTAGGCAACTCCACCCCATTTCCATGCAACACACATCCCATGGTGTTCAGGAGATCCTTCCACCTTCTGGAATTATTTTCTAGGGGGTGCAAAGGAGAAGCAAAATACTGTTTGTGTGTGATGCCTTCTGCTCATGCAACCACTGGATGCAACCCATCATTCATAAATGTACCTTTACATGTTTGGGGCCACAGCAATTAAGAAAGATAACTTGTAGGAAAGTGGTTCACTAATACTGATTTCCAATGGAGGATTTCCCTTTCTGTTGTAAATAAATACACTGCTTTAAGCCTATTGTTAGAAAAAACAGAGCATCGGTAGAATGAATAAAACAGCTTTGTATAAACACAGCTGATGAAGATGGGATTGTAACAAATGATACTTTTGTTCCTGCTGAGCCAATACCAACACCTGCAGTTAAAATAATTATTTAAAACACTTCCCTTTTAAAAAGAACAAGTAGTTAGTGACATACTTGTCTTGTTATAGTAAATTAACATCTGCAGTTAATATGATTCCTCTTGGTTGTAAACATTCCGAATTAAAGCTTGTTATCTCCTTCAGGAGGTATGTTTTGATGATTTCACCTGTTTCTTTCAAGATAATTGCACATTTCACTAAGGGAGAGGGTGGACAATGATAATATTTCAGCGGCTGCATCCATTACGAGATGTTTCAGAGCAAACACTCTCATTAATTAAGTAGGAAAGGTTTTGAATTAAAGGTAGCACAGCATGCAAACTGAAGTCTGAGAAGAAGGGCAGCGCTTGAGAAAAAGGAAGAGGATGCTGCAGAGAATGCAGATTTCAGACTTGAAATAATTTAATTATTATTGCAGGCAATTATCCTGATGCACAGATTTGACCCTGTTTGCTGTTATAGGCTATGATTCTATGTTTAAATCTCTTTGGTGTCAATAGTTTTTATGCTGTTGAGTGGAGTGGGTGCTATAGGACTCCCCTCACTTAAAGAGATAGTTGATTAACGTGATGATTCTGGCCACCTCCTAAGGCATTTGTAGGCAAGTCAAATTTTTAGCTGGCACAGGGATCTCAGTGCATAATGGAACCTTAGATGATAGGTGAGACCACAATCTTGCAAGAAGAACCAAGCACCCGTCTCTTTTGTAAGAATGTAGCTCTCGAACTGGAAGAGGATTTCCACGTGGAAGCCTGCATCCACATTCAGGGCACATATATGGACCTGATGTCTTGGCTGTTTTAAGACCAGTACAGATTGCTGGCAGTCTGCACTGAACACCCATGGAAAATGAGGCGGTCACAGCAGCTACATGTATAGTAGGTCACATATGGATACACTGATTCCTGCAATCAGTACCTCCACATAATTCCTGCGGAGCTGAGAATATACTAGGCTGGCCACACCAGGATCCCACTGGCGGAGGAACGGGGGGTGGGGGGAGTGCACTGCCCCCACCATCATCGGGGAGGGGAGTACCACCGCGGCCGCCCCCCTGGACATGCGCCGTGCACCCCCACCACGGCGGGTGCCACACCCACACGGGCGGTGCGCTACACCCACAGGATGCACACCACCACCCCGGGCAGTGCACCATGCCCCCGGGACATGCAGCATGTCACGCCCCCGGGATGCACACCATGCCCCTGGATGCACGCCCCACCCAACAGATGGCATGCCACATACCCGGGATGCATGCCATGCCCCGGGGGCACGCGCCAGCCACACCCCCACCTGCTCTCTGCCCCTGGTTCCTGAGCATGCAGCTTTCCCACTGTAGGATCCTGGATAAGATGTTAGGAAAGTGGGGAAGATGTTGTTGGATTACAACTACTGACTGTCAGGGACTGGACTGAAGAGAAATGGTGGAGGCCACCTCCCAAAAAAAAACCTTCCGGAGAAGAGGACAGTATAGATTTACAATGGTGGTCATGACTCTGAGACAGAAGAAGAGCAGGGAGATAATGGAAGGGGAGGAGGGGGCAGCAGCAGAGCCAGAACAGCTGGCTGACATGTTATCATTAGAAAGCATTCCTCACCCCCCTTCTCCTAGAACCAGGAGGGCTGTGAAAGTGGAAGAGCAGAAAGCAAACAGGCAAAGGGCCTTACGCAGCCACCGTAGAAGGGGTGACACTGCAGACGACATTGAGTAAAAGGGGAGAGGAGATTACTCGGAGCAACGCCATTGGTTAGTGGAGACTACATTCCTTTGTTCCTCTCTGTAAAGCTTGAATAAATGACGTGGTAAGGACCCTTCTTGTTAATTGCTTTTTTGCTGCCACCAGGGGAGGGAAAGGATTCCCTAAACCTTGACACTGACTATGCTGCCTGGAGCTGTTGAGTCCAGCAACATTGGGAGGCCACAGTGTAAGAGAAGGCACAGCATCCCCATTCCTGCATTAGGGACATCAGTTTGCATGAGTCAGCCCCAAAACACATTGGAGGATGTGTGAACCCAACAATCTGATTCTCCTAAGCATTTTAGATGATGTAAGGCTGGAGCTAGGCTTCTCTACTTGTCACTTATCACTTATCAAACCTTTATTAGGCATTATACAAATAAAACCATAAAAGAGAAAATAAGATATAAAAGCCTTGAAATATATATAAAAAGGCAGCAGTTGGCTACATACATATATATATATATGCATATAGAGTCAGTGGTTTTCCTTGTTAACCTGCTCCTTGGAGAACTGCTACCAAAAACTCGGCTACCCCCGCCGTTACCCTTTGGTCAACGTCGGATAGGCAGAATCCCACACATTCACCTTGCTGGGGTTCCGGACCACCCAAAAGAGGGGACAGCACGCGTTGACGGAGCGTACTGTACAATGGGCAATGAAAGAGAATATGCTCTACGGTGTCCGGGACATTCATAGAACATCTGCAGAATCTCTTGTTTCTGGGAATGTTTTGATATCTTCCCCTGACAAATGCTGAGGGAAAAACATTCAAACGGGCCAGCATAAAAGCCCTACGTTGGGCTGGGATTATTAATTTAGTGACGTAATTGGCTCTGCTATCTAAGATATTTAAATCATAGAATATGGGGGAGCAAATTTTGTTTACAGCTGCCATAATATTTTGTCTCTCGACATCCTTTAGTCTAGTTAGGATATTATGGAAAATGTATTGCTCATTAGAATTGTACAGGGGCTCCAGCTCGATGCCTAAAGATTCAATCTTTTTTTCGAGGTACTGATACCATCTTGATTTATAGGAGTCTTTGAGCAAATCAGCGAGCAGACTTGATGGAGGGCAGCGAAAATGGCAGCGTAACCAGTACTTTATTGAGGTGGACCAGGCCCAATATTCCATTGTGTGTATGCCTATTTCTGCACACATTGTTTCATATTTGATCACAGCTGGGAGTCCAAGAATACGTCTCAGAAAGCTGGAGTGAATCTTTTTTAAATCACTGTTATATGCTTGGACCCATAGCGGGATTCCATAGAATATCTGGGATTGCACTTTTGTTTGGAATATCTGATTGGCCGCAGGAATAAATTGATTGCCTTTCTGATAATAAAAACGGGCAACTGCTGATGAGGTGCACTTTGCCTGTTTTATGGCATTTGTGCGATGATTTGCCCACCCTAAATTGCTCTGGAATAAGATTCCCAGATACCTATAGATTTTCACTTGTTGGATTTCTTGCCCTCTTATTTTCCATTTCTCTAATTTCCAACCATTCGAGAAGACCAAAATTTTTGTCTTCTCGTAGTTTATAGAGAGTTTGTTACATTCGCAGTAAAGGATCAGAGAAGATATAAGACGTTTCAGACCCAAGCTCGTTAATGATAGTAGAACAGCATCGTCTGCGTATAATAACAGAGGAACTGGTTTCTGATTAAGTTTAGGGGCATGTGATTCTATTTTTTGAAGGTGATCTGGCAAGTCTGATAAAAATAAATTAAATAGAAAGGGGGCAAGAATACACCCTTGTTTTACCCCTTTCGAGTTTGGGATGTCTGATGAAAGGTGACCTTTGGTGTTAAGTTTGACTTGACAGATATTGGAAGAGTATAAATTTTGTATTAGAATCAATAAGCGCTGATCAATTTTTAATTCTGCGAGTTTCCTCCACAGCTTTGGGCGGTCAATTGAGTCGAATGCACCACGAAAATCTACAAAAGCAGCATATATCTTAGATTGCCTTTGAGATCTGTATTTTTCAACCAAATGCATAAGTATAAGGCAGTGGTCTAATGTAGAGCAACCTTTGGATAAACCTATTTGTTCTTTCCCTGGTAAATTTAGATTTTTCATCCAGGTAAGGAGTTTAGATAAAAGGTGCTTAGCGTAGATTTTCCCTATCACTGATAATAGGCTTATCGGTCTATAATTCCTTGGTTCTTTTGGGTCGCCATTTTTAAAGATTGGGATAATTATTGATCTTAACCATATCTCAGGTATGATCCCATATTTATCTATGAGAGTAAACAATTGAGCTAAGGGTTCTGCCCACCAATCTATATAGGTCTTAAATAATTCTATTGGTAGACCGTCTGGCCCAGGAGATTTCCCCGATTTGAAATTTTTAACTATCTCTCTAATTTCCTCTTCTTCTACCCTTGGCCACTCCTGGAGTTTATTGATTTTATTTTTAGTGGTTTCATTTCCTTTAAGTTCACTGTGTAGATTGTTAAATACAGATGTAAAATATTGGGACCATTTGGATTCTGCAATTGGTGGTAGAGTTAGTTGATTTTCGGCTTTCAATCCTCCGTACACTAGGTTCCAGAACGCTTTGTTGTTTTTACTCTGAATTGAGTCGAGTAATTGTAGCCATTTTTGGGTTGCATATTTCTGTTTCTTTTCGGCCAGAATGTAATGATATTTTCTTTTTTCATCAAGATAAGAGGGCTCTAGTTTAGTGCGATTATTTTTAAATGTTTGGCGCAGTTTTCTTTTTAGCTGGAAACATTCATCATCAAACCAAGGGCTTGTCAATCTTTGCTGGACTTCACACTCACAGATGTGTTTGGGACATTTTGAGAATCCACAGTAGCAGACACATTACTGACTTGACTCAGCTCCTTCTGATTTCTCTTCTATTCATTATAATGGAACCACTGATGTATGGTGTATTCTTATTTCATACTGCTTTGACATTATGGTATAAAGCCATATAGAAATTATTTAAGTAAACCAATCAATAAAAATGATATAACAACAAACACCAGTTTTTAATGCATCAGAGTAATAAATTAAGAATGACAGCTCATCTGTTCTTCACTGGACAGGAATGGCATCTAAAAAGGACACCTTGTAATATCTTCATTTGGGAGATAAGTGTGTTGTTGTTTTTGGTGAAAAATGTATGAAAACATTCCCCATGGCTTAAATATTAAATGTAATGCTTCAGAGGAAAGCCTTAGAGAGCCACAGTTTGCCTTCAGTCCTCTTAAAATGGAGGAATGTAGTAAGCAGTTTTGTATTTGAAGTGCATTGCTTTTTATCTCTCTCTCTCTCATATATATATATATAATATCTCACATGCACACACACCTACATTTCTTTAAAAACAGTTTCCCCACACTCAAAGTGCTCTGTTCAAGAACCAAAGAGCCTTCAAACAACTGTTTCACCTCTGAGCTGACATCCTTTCTGATTAAATTCCGCTTTTTGTGCCCGAAAACATTCCAGGCTCTGATTGTTCAATCCATTCTTGCCACTGAACTAGCACTTGGATGCTTTTGAGACTTTGAGATTCCCACTTTACACTTGCTCCATAAAGGGTGCCTGCGAAGGATGCAGTATAAACCCTTTCTGTTGGAGATTGAGGGCATCACCTCTATTATACTCCCTGCTCCTGCCAGAGTGCGAGGTTAGCAGCCTCCCTCACCTGCACCAGGATCTCCCACAATGCACTCTGGCACATCATTGCTGAGGCACCAGGTAGAGTTCTTTCTGCTTTTCATGTCTTATTATTTCTCTCCTCCTTTGGTGAATTCTAACTCATCCTCCTTTGAATGCTAGGAGCCATAGAGCTATCCGTAACAACAAATAGCTAGCCCTTTTCAGCATTAGCCAGAAAAGAGGTCAACATATCCTTTAAAGAAAGTGAGGATGCTCATGGATGGCAATAATTAGACATGCCGAGTGTTCAGAGGCAGAATGAAAAACAGCTCCTCAGCCATTGAAGCATTGAGCTTGCCATTTCTAATTGAAGCACTGAGCTCGGCATTTTGGTCCTCTGCTCAGCGAAACAGGAATAGAGAATCGTAAAAAGAGGTTGTTAAAGTGGATAAGTTTGCCCTCTCTTTGCTGTCGTAAAATGATACATTTTCTTTCTTTCCAAGTTCTTCAGTGCTGCTTTGGCTAATTGTCAACCTCAAAACTTACTTCTGGGAGAAAAAAGGTCCCAGACAGCAGCACTACAGCAAAAGCAGGTAGATTCGATCTCCATTCACCTTTCTCAAAGGACTGGTGATCCCTTTAATTCACTTGCGATGCAGCTAAAGTGTGAAAAGACTTTTGGATCTTAAACTCCTGCTCAGAAATTGCTTGCGCAAACAGTAGAACACCTTTAAGTTTTTTTAAAAATTGATTTTTCGATGATACAACAAATATAACATAAACTCAAAGCAGAAGGAATGTAGATGCTCTAAGGAACTGCGTTTAGTTGATGTGTGCAAAAACTACCCTGGAACAGACAAGCATATAAATTACAAGCAAGGCCTGCGCTTGCATGAAGCTGAGTGAAACAACTTGCCTCAGGTGGCAGATCTGTCCCCATTCCCATCTAAGCCATTGTGAAATTGACAGCCTTGCTGTAGCTTTGCCTATGCCACCACTGCTGCCACCACAGCGCCCTTGCCTCCACTGCGAATGCTGCGCCCCCACTGCTGCTGCTCCATTGTGATGGCAGCATGGGTGTGGGTACAGATATGGTGGTGGGGCCAGCAGTAGTGTGTGTGTGTCAGCAGGGGCAGGGAGGGAGATTTTTTTGAGAAGTGGCCTACATCTTTTGAATCTACTTGTGAGGAATCAAATATGGATGTTCACTATTATAATTATCTCTACCATATTTACTCGAATCTAATGCTCACCTTTCTCGGCCAAATGACGTTGCGAAAATTAAGGTGCTCATTAGATTCAATGGCACATTTACATATGCCAGCAAATACTTTTTTTCACACATTAGACTTGAGTGAATACGGTGTACGATTTCTTGCAACCTGTCTAGCATCTGAGCGACGATAATTAAAATGTAAGTACATAAGATAGACCTAAAATATTAAGGACTGTGAAAGAATTGTGGTGTCATATATGTGAGCCCACACTTGCCCAAAGTAAGGGGACTCACCCTTACTCTGAAAGTTCAAACACCATCCTAATTTTGACTCCTGAGAAAACAATGTATGGGAAATAGGTTGAACCGCCTCTCCCCATTGTTGCTTTTAACACAAGACAACCATGTCAGGAGCTGCATTCACACATCTCTTCTTACATATCCATGCACACAGGGCTGGCCTGCCCATGAGACGGAGCAAAGCACCCACTTTGGGTGGCAGAATTCCACAGGGCAGCCCGACAGCGGATGCCCCACCCATCCCTACCATTGCTGTTGGGGTTTCACAGTGGCTTCTAGTGAGATCTTGAGAGATCTTGCCAGAGGTTGCTGTTGCTGTGCAAACCCAGTAAGCGGGGCTTTGGCTGAGGGGGTTGGGCACAGGAGGCACCTTCCTGTTTTGCCTCAGGTGGTAAAAAGGGACGAGCTGCCTCTGCATGTACATATTCTATGAAACCTGCACTTCTATGCATGATGATAGCTCCTCTCCCCCGCCCCGTATGACAGATGGGAACAGTGGCAGAATCCAAAGTATTGTGCTGGTGCAAAACAGTCCCAGGCAATGCTCTTCCTTTTCGGGGGTAAACATTATTTCACACTTCTGGCTGGGTGCTCCAGTCAATAGCTAGCAGACAACCTCTCTTGATTTACTTTTCCAGCCTCCCAGCCTCTTCTCTCTGCTCTTTATTTTGTCTTACATGAAAAAGGGCAGACTTGGGTGCTTCTCATGAACTGAGCAAAACCAAACACGCCCACTATTTTTCAATCAATACTAAAATATTGCTGTAGACTGTGTATATTTTGAGGACATTTTCTCTCTCAAGATGATTAAGTAATTCCTTGGTTTGGGGTTTCCTTTAGCTTTTTTTTTTTTTTGCTTTACAGATTGTGACATCCTTGTAACAGCAAGTACAAAAAAGTGTTTTTTCTCTCTAATTGGCAAGTGCGATATGAAAGCTTTGGCAAAACGCAAAAAGTGTGGTAATACATAATCCAACTGTATCACGTTCCCCAACAGATTCATTTCCTTAACAGCATCTTTTTAATAAGATCATATTAACAGCTTCAGAATTATTTAATTAGAGTGTTGACATGATCCTTCGATCAAGAGAAGGTTTAGAACAGAGGGGTCATGTTTATTTACAAACTCCTCTCTACTCATCATGATTTGGGACTGCACATTATGAGTTTCCTCCTTTTTTATTTACAAAAGTGCATTGTCTAAACAGGAACAACAGAGGCACTTTTCTTCCTCCCTCTTGTTAAAGGGTATGAAAGAAAAGATGAGCAGCAGTCTCTTCTTTCAGTAAGCAGGCTTCTTAATTAAAAAGACAATAAGACAACTAATAATTGCATGCAGATGATTTGTCTCCTTACTTATTGTCCCTTGAGAAGTTTTACAGATCATTTCAGTTCAGGCCAACTTACTGGCAATTGTTCAAATTTGTTATAGAAGGTATTAGATCCAGGCCTTGAATGCACTTAATTAAAGCCATGATGAGATCCTTCCTAACTCCCAGGACAATGATACTTGGTTCAGCCAAGATGTATCACAAACAGCCAAGTATTCTCAAATATTGTGGCATTCCAATTGCGGATCTAAGAACCTATGAAGCACTGCCAATGTATTATAAGAGAACTGTCAACAAAATGGCAGGCATTGCTTCTTTGTTTATGTCATAAAACTAATTCATAGCTTTTGTAAACCTTAAAGTGGTTTATGAACAGGTAAAGATATTGTTAAAAACACTTTAAAACAACTACAGTTGTACCTTGGTTTTCGAATGGAATCCGTTCTGGAAGTCTGTTCGACTTCCGGAAATATTCGAAAACCAAGGCGTGACTTCTGATTGGCTGCAGGAGCTTCCTGCACTGAATTGGAAGCTGTGGAAGCAGTGTTGGACATTCGGGTTCCAAAGAATGTTCGCAAGCTGGAGCACTCACTTCTGGGTTTGCGGCGTTCGGGAGAACCAAGGTGTTCAACAACCAAGGTATGACTGTAGTTGAATCATTAATTTTTTTAAAAAAAAAACTGTCATTAAAAATGGATTAAAACACACATCAACATTCTTCATATCTGGGTAGGCTCATCTAAACAAAAATGTTTTTAGCAGGCACCAAAAAGAGTACAGTGAAAACACCCGCTTGATATCAGTAGACCAGGAGTTCCAAAGTGGTTGCTACCCTAAAAGATAGATTTCTTACAAATGTGGATCTGATATTATGTGGCACCTGTAACAAGACTAGTTTGCAGATTAAAGTTGGCATATATGGGGAAAGGTGATCTCACTAGTAAACCAATCACAAGTTGTTAAGGGCTTTATACTAATAGTAACACCCTGAACATGGCCCAGTCTAGGAGTTATAGCAAATGTTGTACCAACTGTGGCAACTCCAGCCACTGAGACTGCCAGTTTCCAGTGACAGAGCTGGATTCAGAAGCACCCCCAGACTGTGAATCTGCTCCTTTAGGGGAAGTACAACCCCATCTAAGGTAGGCAACTGACCAATTTCTCGGACATGGGAACTATTCACCGATACAGCCTTTGTCTTGCCAGGGTTTAAGCTCTGCTTGTTTTTTCCTCATCCATCTCACCACTGCGTCCAAGCACTGGCCCAGTGACTGCGTGGCCTTTCCTAATTCAGAAGTTATGGAGAAATAGAGCTGAGTGTCATCAGCATACTGTCAGGCTTCGGGGAATCAGAACCCTCCCCCGGTGGCAGCAAAGAAGCAGGAAAAAAAGAGAAGAGTTCTTACCAATTAGTTTATTCAGTAATCACAGCGAGAGACAAAGGAATGCATCTGTCTCTCTAGAAATGGCATTGCTCCAAGTAAAGTCCCACCCCACTTCGTCTCTCTCATCCTACAATCCATCATCCCTGCACTGGGCGGTCTGGGCTTTCTGTCTCTGAGCTTTCAGTTTGGCTACTCTCACAGCATGCCTAGTCCTGGGGGAGGGGGGCTCAGGAATGCTCTCCAAAACACTGAGTCTGTCAGCTATCTCTCCCCTGGTGTTTCTCCTTTTCCCCTGCTGTTCCTCTTCCAGTATTTCCCAGCTTCTGCCCTCTGCAGCCTCTGAACTATGCCCCTCTGCAAACTGTTCTAAATCTGTACTGTCTTCTTGTTCTCGGGAAGGTTCAGGAGAAGGGGGGGCGGTGGCTCCCACCATTCCTCCTCAATCCAGCCCCTGACACATACTGATAGCACCCAGCCCACCAACTCCTAATGACTGCTGCAGGCAGCTTCATATAGGTATTAAATAACCCATAACATAGCAGCCAAGGGGCTGAAAGGCACTCTCCCAATGCTATTCTCTGAACTTGGTCCAAAAGGTAGGACCTTTTGGTCCAGGAGGATACCATGGTCAGTAGCATCCAAAGCTAATGAGAGACCAATAAGCAGGAGGTTGTACTCTTTCTTTTTCTACTATATAGAAAAGTCCTGCAGCCAGGCCTGAACCCAGATTGAAATGCCCTGATACTCGCAAAACTTCCCATACTACTGGGGATAAAGAAAAAGGGAAGAAGGTTAAATAACGCTGAAAAAAATCATACACTAAACATACAGGTAGATAGGAGGCTGTTTTCACCCAACTCTACTAACATTCTACACATTATTTGCAAGTGGTGATATAAGAGGACACTTCATCAGTTATATTCAGGGGAGAGAGGTAAAATTCTCCAACTGGTTTACCCAGAAAAATATATTCTGAGAATTATTTTTTCCCCTTATTATTCATGCCCTTCACTAGAGGTCTAAGAGTGGGTTATAACATACAAAAAAGAGAAAAAAACTGTTTACTCACTCAACATTGAATGAAACTCTATTCCTGGCTTCTATTGGTGGATGAAGGAAGGAATAGGATGAAGCAAGGAATGGAAGGAATATGGGCCATTCATGGCACTTCCTTCAATGTTATGAAAGTAACACTAAAACTGGAGCTACACTGTTCTGCCTGAAATTTTCAACTCTGGAGTCAGCCAGAAAGGCTCTCTGCACCAAAATTGTATGGAAAGTCTTCATCTCCTATATGTCAACAAGTCACATCCCTTGACAAGTGAGAGGTGAACACTATATAAGGGTAGAGACAATAACCTAACAGATAAGTGAGTGGTAACTTAGGGTGTGCATCTGACATCCTGTTACTTTCACGATATGTGTACAGTTGCCACAAATAACAGAGGCACCAACCAGTGGCTATTTGTTAAAAAAATTCTGCCAGCTGCCCTCTGCTTGCATAAAAAGCTACTTACTGGTAATTCTGCCCCAAGCAGTCAGTAACATTGGATATTTGCCTGTAAATCTACAGCACAAAATGCTATGAGATACCATCATTCTCCTTGGATGAAAACCAATGCACATTTGAAAAGGCTTTATGAGTTCCTTGGCCTTATGCCAGCCAACACACATACATCATGCATTTCTTTCATTTAATCCTCAAGAAATCTTGGAGTCAACAAATAGTTGTTTTTCTTGTGGATATGTGCTTATGTGGTGAAAGAGAGCCTTGAAACTGAAAATGATTCCAATTATCACAATAGTCAGAGGTATCAGCTCTTTGGGAATGGAATCTTCCTTTAAATGGGGAAAACACATTCTTATTTACGTAGTGTACACACACACACACACACCTACCTACCTCAAATTACAGTTGTTGTTGTTTAGTCGTGTCCGACTCTTCATGACCCCATGGACCAGAGCATGATGCAAGGCACTCCTGTCTTCCACTGCCTCCCACAGTTTGGTCAAACTCATGTTCGTAGTTCGAGAACACTGTCCAACCATCTCACCCTCTGTCGTCTCCTTCTTCTTGTGCCCTCCATCTTTCCCAACATCAGGGTCTTTTCCAGGGAGTCTTCTCTTCTCATGAGGTGGCCAAAGTATTGGAGCCTCAGCTTCACGATCTGGCCTTCCAGTGAGCCCTCAGGGCTGATTTCCTTCAGAATGGATAGGTTTGATCTTTTTGCAGTCCATGGGACTCTCAAGAGTCTCCTCCAGCACCATAATTCAAAAACATCAATTCTTCGGTGATCAGCCTTCTTTAAATTACTAATATTACTAACCAAATTACTAACCAGCAATTAGAGGAAATTACATAGTTTAGGTAGCTACTAGGGGAAAGGGCTAAGGAACGCATTATTTTTTGGTAGCAGTCAAGGGAGGCTGCTGTAGCATCTGCTTTAGTAACCTCCTGTCCACCAGGCCCCACCCTTACTCCTCACGCCACCTTATGCAGGAGACTTGGGTTGTTTGATCATTCCAGATTTCATCATTCAGAAAGCTATATTGAGAACGTGGATGAAGACTGAAAAATCTGAGAACAGATTTTAAAGACAAGTTGTAAGCCCTGCAGGAAAGAGAGTTAAGTTTTACACTCAAAGTGCTGACACAACATTAAGGCGAAGCTAATGCCAGAGTTGCTTTGTTCCCATATTGATTACTCAACTTACACTAATTGCTTCACTTGCTGTAGTCTAAGAGCCAGATCTTCCCTGGAGGGGTAAATCAACATAACTCAATCACTTTACCGAAGCCTCTACTGATTTACTCTAGTTTAGGATCTGTCCTTAAATTAAAAATGGAGAAGTGACTGGAAAGGACCCATATCCTGGACCACAAAAACTCATTATTTATTTGGCACTACAATAAAGAGGCTACAGGTAAGTCACTGCATGCCATCAGACAAATCAATTATTCCTCCATGGTTTCACACCTTATCTATCTAGTATAATGTATGTCATCCTGGCGGGTAGCCCTAGTCTTCCCTCCCTCCCTCTCTTTTGTATACACCTATAATCATTCCATCATTTACCCTCAATGAACCTGCTGGATATATGGATTTCTGCTGCAAGGTTCAATCTAATAATATATATGGCTGTCAGACTTAAGTTACTATCTGTTTGGAACCTATTGATCAACATTCTTTGGGCAGGCATCTCACACTTTGTGTAAACTTCAAGTTACTCAAGAACAACTTACTGAGAAAAGTTCTATGTGAAGTTTGAGGAACTTCTTTCCTGCAGTTTCCCTCAACCCCTTCACATGCATTTTCACACATTTGAAAGGCTGTCACCCAGACAGTGGAGCAAATTTGTTTCTGTTGCTCCAGAAGGTAGGTGTAGCAAGCGTGGCCCAACTCTTTAATAGACATGCTTATTATGTAATAAAAACTCCCCTTTGTTCTCTGAGTGTGGTTCCTCCATAGCTCTGTGGGAACTTGTTGGAAGCTTAGGGAGGGAAGCTTCCAGAAGCCAGTGCAACAAGTCCCACTAGTGAAATGAGGCTTCCCCTCTTCTCGTCCCCTTAAATGACCCCCAGTTTGCTCTGGGGGAGTTTGAGAACCCCCAGAAAAGTACATGGGGGGGAGAAGAGGAGAGATAGTTTCATCTGGCGAACAGAAATGCTTGCAGTGACAGAACAAGTGTATTAATGTAACACTGAATTCCACCCTTACCTCTGTAATAAGTCCCTGCAGCTTCCTGGTATTAGGGCAGACCCGTTGCAATGTTTCCTTGCACAGTGAGTACTCTTTTCAAACCAGTGGGATACTACAATAGGACCTAAACTAGCAAGTTGAAATTTCAAAGTGGGGTCAGTGCCTAAGCTTTGGAAGAACTTCCTGATTGCATGAGCTGCTTGGCAGTGGAACAGATTGCCTTGGAAAGTGATGGTCACACCTTTATGAGAGGCTTTAAGCAAAGGCTACATGGCCAGCTATCGGATGATGTAGCAGCAGATTTTCTGTATTTACAGGGATGTGGACGATGACCTATGGGTTCCTCCCAACACTATGATGATGTTATTCTTCTTCTTGCAGAATGGGCTTTTGAGGCTGCTTTCTTGCTTGCCATAATGAACTTTAAAATTAATTGAGAGCATCCTCTTAATTGATGCAGCTTAGGAACATGGGAAGTTGCTTTATACTGAATCAGACCAATGGTCCACCTAGCTCAACATTGCCTACAGTGGCAGAGGCTAACCAGGGTTTCAGGCAGGGGTTGCTCTCAGCCCTACTTGGAGTTGCTGAAAATTGGACCTGGGACCTTCTGCATACAATATGGATGCTTGACCACTGAGCAATATCATTGCCCCTAACTAAGTGTGCTCTGGCCTGTATGCACACCTTCCATAGAAGTATCTGAGCTACATTGCCTAACCCCTGCTTGCTCTGTTTATCAACCACTAGGTACTGACTTAAACCTGTTAGCATTTCACCATACTGGTTGAAGACAAAACTCACAGAGCATTGAGTTATTAATGGACAGAGTGACTCACTAAATATATTTCTGTCTCTCAGCTGCACTCTTTGTGGAAAGCATTGACCCAGAACTCTTCTGATCTTCCAAGAAATAGGAAGGAAGAGGTCAACTGATAGATAAGAGGAAACAGAAGAGCCAAGGTGTTTGTGCAGGCAGAATCAGGATGAATAAATACAATTAGCTTATAAATGAAATCCATGGCACAATTAGGTGAAATAGATTTATTGGTTTCAGTAGGCATTCATTAAAACACACTTTAGCCCTGAAAGCTGTGGATAAGTATATAAATTTATCAAGAGCATTAGCTGTGGTGGAATAGAAACTCACAGAACACTATCTAGTTAAGACTAATATGATTTGTCAGACTCACTCATCAACTACTTGAAGCAAGTCTGTCCCCTATTGATTATAGCTGTTTGAGGAATTAGTATTTTATTTGAATGAGGAATTCAAACTACTTTCATTTCATGAAGCCCAAATAAGTTTATTTAAAAAATGAATAATGAGGATTCACTGTTCCGTATCAGCTTGGTCTTTTATTTCAATTAATCTGTATTTCTCAACTTGATGTTTTAGAAGTTAGGCAGCTGTGATTTACTCATCATTTATTTTATTTTTTAAAGAAAATCATGAACAGTTTCTCAATTTTTAGAATCAATTTGGGGATAATTTGAGTGCAGACACTCCAATCCACCCCATAGCCCTGATTTGTGGCCCCCAGATCAGCCTGATACCATCTGTGCTGAACAGGAAACCACCCATCCCACCTGGGATCTGTCCCTGAAACATTTCAGTACTCAGATGTTACACCTCTCTTAGCCCAATGGGATTAACTTCCAGGGAAGTGTGTGTAGGATTGTGGCCAGGGAGATGTGGGAGAAGTCAGATTCTGCTTGCATTTTTATGAGGAGATGTTAGGATATAGTTCCATTCCACCTTAAAAGGGTACAGGCATGACGTTTGTGTATCACATGCCTGTTTACTCCCAGCACAGTCTGCTGGCAACTTCCGTTGTATGTTGCTTTTGTGTTACTGCTGTTTTTCCAGAGACGAAGGGATGCAGACATGTTTTCCTTTGTTCCTGGACTATGCTGAATAAATGTTGTATATAATGCTTACATCTGCCTCTGTCCACCTCATCTGCTGTGTGGAGATTTACACACTCTGCTGACAGAGCGTGCACGGGTCTCTAAGCGTATCTGAGGCTTGTGTCACTAACTGACTGATGCTGTTCCACGGGAGTCCGGAGCCAGCTGGGGGCCTGCCTGATGCCCCCGTTTCCCCAGCAGTATCCCAACAGGAACAAGCTAGTTCATACTGCTCAAACTGATATATGAATCAATGGGTCATATATCCCAAGGACCATACAGAGAAGCCTAGAGGGCTGGCTCGAGGTTCCCCACCCCTGGCAAGTCCCACTGAACTAGATGGACCAATGGTCTGACCTGACTACGTTCTTGAGAAATAGCTGGGGCTCAGGCATCTTGCAGTGACAGTCTGTGCATGGAAGAGATAGGTCACAGTTAGCCAATCATGCCATTGGTTACTGCTGGTTTCTGTGTACACAACACTCAAAGCATGAAAACAGAAAAAGGAATGCTTTCCCCCTGTCCCAAAGTGATGGTCTTCAGTTCCACTGTGTCTTCGAAGCTTCCAAACAAATAGTGCTGCTAACACTGCACATAACTTGTTGGTATTGGTATGTGTGTGATGAGGACAAGCATTTTGGAATGGAACTAGCTGAATAAGGAAGAATCAGCACCACAAAAACAAACCCAGAAGATAGCAGAATGACCTGACTAGAGTTCTGTGAGAAATAATAGAGCAATGGAACATAAACGCTATGGATTTAAGACACAATTGGTTAATATAATGCATCCATCCCTGAAAACCTACTCTTAATCTCACATGAGGATGAGGAAAGGGCACTCGATAAAAGAACAACCTGATCACACGGTTGCAGATGCAGACTAAGGAGAGATATATTATGGAGCCACTGAAGTTTTCTGAAGTCCTAGTTTATAACACA